>NC_051417.1:25433593-25433912 GCF_015228065.2 Penaeus monodon | reverse complement strand
TTCAATCAGGCAATAGAGGCAATGCCATATAATGTTATATAGTTCTGTTGTGTAATGAATGAATGTTGAATGATAATTAATATAAACATATAAACGTAGTTTCACGCGACATGAATTACTCATGTTAAACATTAATTAACCAGAGAAGTGTGTCCGTGTTATCGAATTATTAACCTCATTATATCTCCAGCAGAAAAAAGTAGTAGGCTTTTCATTTATCATCATCATCTCGTTAGTTTTGTTTATATCGAAGTATCTTTGCAGTTGTTAATGAATGTGTTGTTATTTCCTCTTCTTATTTAGAAAAGTATGGGGGTGA
>NC_051417.1:25433332-25433408 GCF_015228065.2 Penaeus monodon | reverse complement strand
TTATTGGAACTTCGGGACAGCAATTAGGAAAGTTCATTAGGTGTGCCATGTCCCAGCAAACTTTATTTCACGCCCT
>NC_051417.1:25432705-25432986 GCF_015228065.2 Penaeus monodon | reverse complement strand
CTTCGTTTAGCCTTCCTACTACCCCCCACCCCGTCCTTCAATTGTGCCCTATATCCGTGTCTTCATTACGACATCGAATAACCTGGAACTTCTAGATTTTCTGTTCTAGGTGCGTGGTCTGCAGCTTTTATAACGACATACGTTTTATATGTACTTTTTTCTTCAATCTCGCTATTGCTTGGAATTTTATGATTTGTCCACTGCGGGATTATTCTTTTTTTATTATTATCTTTCTTTGCCCTGGTTAATAAGCGCATATAATTAACTCAATATACTAATTG
>NC_051417.1:25432335-25432481 GCF_015228065.2 Penaeus monodon | reverse complement strand
GATATATCCGTAAAAAGCTGTCAGACTAATGGGAATACAATTAACGCGGCAAGCGAACCGTAACTGATTTTGCCTTTTAGGCAAGTCTCACCTGCTGTTGGAAAAAATGTGATGACACCAGATAGAAAACCGCGCGCGTGTGTGTG
>NC_051417.1:25431969-25432039 GCF_015228065.2 Penaeus monodon | reverse complement strand
ACACAAGGTTCCGGAAGTAAAAAAAAAATCCATCTACTTCTACCCACGACCGTTCCCTTTATAGTAGCAT
>NC_051417.1:25431474-25431768 GCF_015228065.2 Penaeus monodon | reverse complement strand
TATAAAAGGTATGAATGCAATTTATTACTTGGCTAATGACACAGTAATAGTTACAGTTATCACCTCTTTATTATTATGATCTTGCTATTATCCACTTCAATAAGTAATGGTGACATAATCATCATCGTAATCATCAAAATGCTACCGTTATTGAAATTAAGAAAAATGATAACCTGCTTCCGGTGTAAACGCACATATACACTGTTAATGTTTACATTGCTAAAAATAGATAAAAATCTACTTCATATTGTTTTCTTGTAATCAGGAATCAACATCTTTCAGGGATCTGTTCCC
>NC_051417.1:25430350-25430544 GCF_015228065.2 Penaeus monodon | reverse complement strand
GAATGCTGACAATGTATTCAAACGTTCGTGAATAGGCTGACTGTTTGGCGAGAAGTTCATATGAAAGAAAAGATTCGGAACAAAGGACAAGAAGTATAATAACTCCAAAATCTCCGAGAAAAAAGTGAAAAACGTTGAAGTCGGTGAGGGAGAAATTCGGTTTTCATTTTTCGAGGGATGCTAAATCGAAAACA
>NC_051417.1:25429809-25430039 GCF_015228065.2 Penaeus monodon | reverse complement strand
TTACCATCAGCTGAGGAGACGGAGGGACGCAGAGCCACGGGAAGGAGGAGAAGGTCGCCCTTGCGTTAGGGACAGGCCAGTGGCTGTGAAAGGTGTTTTCGGAAATGAGAAATTCGCGGCACGTGAGGCAAGAGCGAGAGGACGCTGTGTCTGGCGAGAAGGACGCCGTCGCCTCGCCTGTTCTCTCGCTGGCTGGCTTATCGGTCGTCTGCCTGTGTGCCTCTTAACGT
>NC_051417.1:25428593-25428972 GCF_015228065.2 Penaeus monodon | reverse complement strand
TTTTCGCCACACAACACTACACGTATCGCTTAGCATAATGTATAACATTATTCACTATGCTTGAAAAGTACCTTACTGGAATTTAATTGATGGACCAGAATTTGCCTTTCAAATACAAGGTATTTAATTGTTTTAACTTAATCATGGCACTCGTGAATACGAAACAACATACATTATACTCTTCAAAAGATGTCAAAAATACATATGTATGACTACATCCCAGATTCTGGTAATCTATATGTATTCGATGATAGTTGATTCATTGGACGTTATCAGAGTTATCCTGCATTTATTTGGAGAATGCAGAACGTACTGCATCTCTTTTATCAACTTTTAACATATTTCTAATCGTATATATATATATTCATATATCACGGTG
>NC_051417.1:25428205-25428374 GCF_015228065.2 Penaeus monodon | reverse complement strand
CCGATTAAGAGAGTTAAAAAAATTTCATATTATTAAAGGTTGAGGCGGCCTTGCAATGCAAATGATCCTCCTTTTACCTCATTTTGAAAACATTAACGTTGAAGATGTTTCAATTTGCGTTTGCTTTGACCTGGTTTAAGTATATAATCGTTTGACGTGCGATAGTTTC
>NC_051417.1:25426938-25427083 GCF_015228065.2 Penaeus monodon | reverse complement strand
TTTAGTGTTCTGATTATAGGGAGAGGCGGTACCTATGCAAGTTCTGGCACGCTCGTAAGAATGGTTGCTTTTCCATTATCATATGTTGATAAAATCGTTGAAGGAATCTATGGCTGGCACTGATATTTGGAAAGACTGGCGATCA
>NC_051417.1:25426629-25426820 GCF_015228065.2 Penaeus monodon | reverse complement strand
TTATTTTTTCTTAATCCCAGCTATTTTTGCTGACTAATTTAGGTTGTTATTTAAGTGACCTATGATAAAAAAAGTCATTTCTCTTAAAAACACTTTTGAAACAGTCAAATGATTCTGCTGTAGCACAAGGATGTTTATAGATTGTACCAATAACGGAGGAAGGATACATGCCGCACAACTGTAGTGATCCT
>NC_051417.1:25425410-25426102 GCF_015228065.2 Penaeus monodon | reverse complement strand
ATGAAAAGAATAATCACACTGTTCAATAACATGTTATTCATTGTAACCACAAACCAGTTATTCAAGAGACAATATATAGAATCTACATTAAAAGCAAAAAAACAAAACATTACAATAAGACGGTACACTATAAACCAATTAAAGCCAACTCGTTATTCATACCTATTAATGTAATAAAAAGAAAGAACTCTCTCTGATTTATGAAGTTTTGATTTCTGCTTAACTGCAAAGTGAAGAGCTTATATGTTGTTTGATTTTTCGGGAAAATGTTATATAAAAAGCATGAGACATTTTGTGAATTCATAAGGAAAATGTATGTATGTTTTGGCAATGTGAGAAATGGCTAGGCGTTTTTCAGTTGTTTATTAAATGTTGCAATAAGTATATAGAGGCAAATAAAGTGATTTCCTTTAACGAAAAATAACAACAGCACAGAGAGAAAAGAAATCAGACAATTGCAAACACAATTTTGAAAATGACGTAATCATAGATATCAACTAGAATAAAACTATCAGTCATCTTTTTTTTCATTCTCTTCAGTGAAGAATGTTTTATTGACGGATAAAATTTTCCCTTTTTTATAGGAGTGAGTTTTTCACACAGGGAAAATGGGGATTTCTTTTTATAGGATTCATAGTGAGTCGCTGGTTTATAAAAAGGAAAAAGAAAAACACCCACCCACACACACACAA
>NC_051417.1:25424981-25425179 GCF_015228065.2 Penaeus monodon | reverse complement strand
ATTCCCCACTTAATAAACATCAAAGTAAAAGTGTTTTATTGACAATGGAAATGAATATCAAGATAATACCAACACACATAAATGAAGGTTGTTTAGTCAAGAGAAATATTATATAGTTTGGTTATATAACAGTAGCACATGAGATAACACTGAATAAGAACACCTACTGCCTTGTACTTTATAAAACAACATCTATAA
>NC_051417.1:25424456-25424625 GCF_015228065.2 Penaeus monodon | reverse complement strand
CATACATGTGTGTGTGTGTGCGTAAAGAAACAAGGAATTATGTATTAAGAAAGAAGTCTAGATATATATCTTTACCTATCTATCTATTCATGCGTGAATGGAAAGATTGAACAATTATGCTTTTATGATCAACTGAATGACGAAAACCATGGAAAAAATGAAGGGTGGG
>NC_051417.1:25424075-25424375 GCF_015228065.2 Penaeus monodon | reverse complement strand
GGCGAGGTAGGGAGTGAGGATAACAATGCTTTAATATATAACAATTTCCAAGATGGCGTATTATTCTGAACATTTTTTTGTGGGGGGAGGGGGTGATGTTATTCTAGCAAATTTACATAACCATCTTTTGTTATAGTTATAAAGAACACTTGAAAAGGCAGTTTGAACATGTATATATTCTCGGCATAAAGCTAACACACAACATATCAGAATTCCTTCCCGCGTTTTCTTTTTTCATATAAAATACAAAAATGGTTTTAACTATTCATGAATTACCTGACAGGTTTTCGAACAATATAG
>NC_051417.1:25423183-25423777 GCF_015228065.2 Penaeus monodon | reverse complement strand
AAACTAAATCGTCATATTGTTTGTTTTTATATCATGAAATACTGCAATTCCAATAACAGTCTGTACAGCAAAGAATAGATAAAACAGAGAGAAAATAAAGAATAATTATAGAAATGAACAAAAAATAATCGCAATAGAGCGTTTTCGACCTCTCCGTCCTGTTTTCTCATAAATCACAAATTTGAAAAGATGGGAAATAAAAGTGGAAAGCAAAGGAAAAACTCGTTAACGGGAAAAAAACAAAGTAAAGAAGAGGAGCGAAGGGCGAAGGGAGACGAGCTTTTTCGGCGGGGACGGGCCAGTAGCTCTGAAGGGTGATTTCGGAAGCGAATCTGTCTGAATGTACACGAGGCGAGGCTGGAAGCGCGTGACGGCCGCCCTTGCAGACAGTGTGACGCCTGTTCTGCAACCTTCATTTCCTATTGTTTTTTTTTTTCATCTTCTTCTTTTTATCTGTTAAGCATGTCTTTTATTTACTTATTTTACTTTTACTTTTTTGCCCATTTTCAACCTTTATTTGTTAGCCATGTGTTTTATTTATTTCCATTATTTTTTTTTTTTTTCGCCCATTCTTCAACCTCCATCTCGTATTGC
>NC_051417.1:25422643-25423066 GCF_015228065.2 Penaeus monodon | reverse complement strand
CACTCAGTTGGTTGGTAATTTCTCTCCGGTTAGTTTATTTTATGATTATTTCGTTCTCTTGTTTTGTATATTTCCAAAAGCAAAGCACAAAAAGTTGTAGAAGCAATCAGTCCTCTCTTCTTCTTTTCCCTTCTATCCTTTTTTCCTTTTTAAAAATACGTAAACTGGAAAATGCAAAAATGGGAAACAGGAGAAACGCAGGGAGAGAAGAGCAGCGAAGGGGGAAGGGAATCGAAGGCAGACTTTTGCGCTGGGTTAATCATTTGAAATCATCAGATGCTTTAACAGTAGGGGTCATTAGGAGCGTACCCTTCTGTGTGAATTAGCATACTAAAAAGCTTAAACCATTAAACTCCACCTCCATATAGATGCATTTTTAAACATATTTGCATATATCAGTATGCATTAAATCTCTGAAAATAT
>NC_051417.1:25421933-25422339 GCF_015228065.2 Penaeus monodon | reverse complement strand
ATGATAGGAATCTTACTATATATCGATGACATCTTTAATGATCATGACTTCTGTAATAATGGATAAAAGTTTCGTGGATAAAACAGAGGACGAAGAAGGAAGTCCATCAGTTACATTCTTCCTGCAGATTTTGCTCACAAAACCTGTGCCGTCTTTGGTTTGACTTTTGATATGATGTAGAACTCTCTCCTTGGCCTCTGAGTTGGAGTTCTCCCTCAACTGGCCTGGAGAACTCCAGCAGCAACTAGAATCTCTGAGAAATCTATAGTAAGATCTTACGCAAGAATCCGAATCTACCTGTGAAAGATCTTCCTTATCCCAAGTCCTTATCTACCTATCAATGAGCTTCCTTACCCTTCTTCCTTATCCATCTGCCATAGACTTAACAACGGAGCAGAAAACAGGT
>NC_051417.1:25421740-25421876 GCF_015228065.2 Penaeus monodon | reverse complement strand
TTAGACCTCTTTAGAACCACATGTCGATGTTTCAATATTGTCGGATACCAAGAGAAGAGTAAGTAGTAAAATATATCTAACTAAACAAGAATATATTCGACAAATTATGGGGCAATTTCACTTGTATGTCATTTTG
>NC_051417.1:25421043-25421217 GCF_015228065.2 Penaeus monodon | reverse complement strand
TAGATTAAAGCTATTTAATTGATTTCACTGAATTCTAACACTTAATGTACATGCAAGTTTGATATTCTTAGGTAATAAAGATTCTCATGCTTTTTTTAATAAAATATCATCCAGTAAATTAAAAAGTGGTAGTAGGCACGTGGGGCTACTGTTAAATGTAGGAAAAACGGCAAA
>NC_051417.1:25415871-25416042 GCF_015228065.2 Penaeus monodon | reverse complement strand
CCGAAAAGTGAAACGCTTGAAAATAGTGAGTTCAAAAGACGAAATAAATTGATGGAGTCGTTTGAAACACGATGTGTAAATCTCCTTCAAAAGCTATGGAAAGAGGATATAGACACCGGCAATAGAAGTTTGAAATGTTATAGAGATATCAGGAGCATCCCTTTTGTATGC
>NC_051417.1:25412861-25413624 GCF_015228065.2 Penaeus monodon | reverse complement strand
ACTTATTCTTCCGTGTTAATAAATGTATCCAAAACTAACACTTCTTATAGTTATGCTTACAAGGTGGTTCATCTGAATCTCAAGAATCGTCAATAGACTACAACTCTTAGCTGATAACAGAGAGGATTCTGGAATTTTGCTGAGTGGAAGCAACTTCTTCAGGTTGCGACAACCCCCCCCCCCCCCGTCCTCATTACCTCTTTCTTCTGCTGGATGTGCTCCTTATTAGCTCTGACAGGAGGAAATGTATGTAATAGAAAGCCATGATAATATTCAATGTGATATCAGCTTAACTATGATAAGGAAATGTTTAAAGTAATCAGTGTTTTTGCTGTTATGTCTATAGACAGTATATACATTAATGCTGATCATTATATAACAAATTTTTGGTAAGCTTACAGTAATGTTGATACACTTTTGGAAGCAAATGAAGAAATTCATTAAATGACAATGTTGTTGTGTAGGCACCCAACTAAATAATACATAAGTGCGGGAAATTTACAAGAAAAAAAGAAAAGAAACATATATAAAAATAAAAAATAAAAATAGTTAAAGGATTTTAAATAATAAAAATTTGCAGCACAGAAAACTACAATGTATATACAATAACATTCACTTTCGGAATTACACCGGATAGGAAGGAGCTAGGTTTAGTTTGGGGAGTACAATAACCTATGGGGAGTACTGTAAGTTACTAAAAAGCTAATTGACCCAAGGGTTAGGCTAAGCTAGGTTTGATTAGAGTGAGACATAAGTCAAGGAG
>NC_051417.1:25411873-25412767 GCF_015228065.2 Penaeus monodon | reverse complement strand
GATAAACGTTATGAATATCAATATATCAATACCAAGCCGCTGTCAGCATAATTTTATGTTGTCCATACATTTCGAGGAGTAGATTTAGTTCTGTGCTTGGTGATTACTGCAGTGTTTTACCGTATATCGCATGCGAAGTGAGGTAGTGCTATCACAATGTGAACGTAACGGGATGACAAGTGACGAACAAACCCGATCAGAACTACCAACTTACCCCAATTCTCAATCCCCAGGCTTACAAATCTCACCGCGTGTCGCAAATGTGGTGTGCGGCACAAATTGGAATGCACGCGTGAAATGCACCGAATGCATTTCACG
This sequence comes from Penaeus monodon, assembly GCF_015228065.2. Lineage (NCBI taxonomy): Eukaryota > Metazoa > Arthropoda > Malacostraca > Decapoda > Penaeidae > Penaeus > Penaeus monodon. The sequence goes on along the minus strand of NC_051417.1, from coordinate 25,412,449 downwards.
GAAAAATTGTGGAATCCACTTGTGGAGCGTGTCAGCCGCACAAAACGACGATGACACAATATCTATTTACGAATATGATCGTTAGTAAGGCTTTCCTTGGAGTTCCATCGTTAAGAAGACTCACAGTTCGCTCTCTCGGGTATCAGCAGTAATGTGCGGTCTAGTATTTCCCATATTATTTCTATTTTTACCCTTTAGCTGAAGGTTTGTCCTGAATCTGAATTTCTTTGGAGACATCATTACATACTTAGCTATTCAAGTATCAGCAGTCTTTTTTTTTTATATCTTTCACTTTTATTAGTCTAATTGATCATAATTTGCTAATTTTTTCCATATTTCTGTTATTTTGTTTTTCGTTTTTCTTCACCTCATTTTATTCATTATCTCTGTCTCACTTTTTTCTTTTTTCGCTATTACTCCTATTCTTTGTTTTGCGACCTTTTTTCCCTCTTTTATTTATCAATTTCCTCAATCCCTCACCCTCGTTTTTTTGTTTTGATATTTTGTCTTTTATCTTTTCTCATATTTTCTTATTCTTGCTTTGCATTGTGATTCCATATTTTCAATCGATTCTCC
>NC_051417.1:25410830-25411095 GCF_015228065.2 Penaeus monodon | reverse complement strand
TCTTTGTCAAGTAAGAAAAGAGTCCTTTGTTATCACTTCTGGCTGGTACTTTTGAATTAATCTCACTGAATGACAGAAAAGAGAAGTATGAATACCAGGCACTTATTGGGACTCTGGAACGTATATTGAGGTAGAAGCACAAAAAAAAGCTTTAGATAGGTAAAGAGAGGTCAAGGCATGCTTTGCATTTTGAATTTCATATGTGTTTATGTGTACTTGTTTATGTGTGCATGTTTGGGGGAGTTTACGTGTTTGAGTACACGTT
>NC_051417.1:25410573-25410730 GCF_015228065.2 Penaeus monodon | reverse complement strand
CCAGTGGATTTGTGTACGTGTGTGTTTATGTGTACGCACTCGTGAAACGAAATTCCACGACGTTCAAATAACGAGGAAAATCTTCGCACTCTACAAAAGGGGAAAAAAATTCTCCATTTCAAGAAATATACAAAATACGAGAAAATATCATACCGGT
>NC_051417.1:25410365-25410548 GCF_015228065.2 Penaeus monodon | reverse complement strand
TCGGAAGATTATTCGGTGTATCGCCACACAAAGGGAATCATAATTTATTACAAAAATATATCCCCTTTATAAGTTTCCTTTTCTAAACGACATACACGCGCATGCAATGTCTGCTATGGGATTTTTCGATGAAAAAACAGCGTGTTGACTCCTTTTCCTCTTTTAAATTTCTTGATTTTACTT
>NC_051417.1:25409626-25410282 GCF_015228065.2 Penaeus monodon | reverse complement strand
AAAATACATACAGTTAAATACCACATATAGAATATGCAACAAAGCATACATTTTTAAAGATCATTGAGAATAATCATATAAATCTACCACAGCTTCAGTTAAAACTAGTCACTTAAACTGAATAAAATGAGAAATGAAAGGAAGCGACAGAGCAGTTTCAAGTTATCTATAGATTACTCCACGAAGCACTTCTTTTAACCCCGCCACCTTTAAAAAAAGATCGTATTCATTACAAAAAACTCTTTGATCTTTCACCTAAAGACAGGACTTGCCTCGATTGAAGTCTTTGAAGGTTTGATGACACTATACACACACACGTATGTATGTGTGTTTGATGATGGAATACCCAATGGCACTCTATGCTCCTTGGAACCATGATGAATTAGCCGTGTTTACATCATGTTCTCCCTAGCATTTTTTTTATCTCTCTTTATTCTTCCTCGTTCGCTTTTCATTTTGGTGTTTTCATTTTTTTTTCTCTCTCTCTTTCTCTTTTCTATTCCTCCAAAGTTCCCCGCGTCATGTCCTATCTTCTCCTAATTCACTTCTTCCTTTTATTATTTCTCTTTCATCTCTTTCCTCCCCTGTTATTTACTCTGTTTTCACTCTTTTCCTTTTTTATCATCCTCCCCGTCTTTTCTAGAATCCCATACCGT
>NC_051417.1:25409300-25409579 GCF_015228065.2 Penaeus monodon | reverse complement strand
TCTCCAAGCTGTTCTCATTTTCTCTTCCCCCTTTGCTCCTTCCCCCTTCTTTCTCTTCACGCTCGCCTTCTCAATATTCTATTTCTCTACCCTCTCTTCATCCTCTTATAAACTCCATGCTATTTCCTCTTTCCCGTACTGTGATTTGCCAACCGCATCCAGCTTGCAATCGGGGTAACTTCACTGAAAAATCTCACACTGTATTTTAACGTATACTCTTTCTTCTTATATTTTCTGCGTCAGATATTTGGTTGGAACAAAACAGAAGTCGAAATATGA
>NC_051417.1:25407756-25407857 GCF_015228065.2 Penaeus monodon | reverse complement strand
AACGCATGTGAATTCTCATAAATAAATGGACGGAGGAAAAAAGTGACATGCTAGGGAGGGACACGGTCATAGCAGGTGAGGTAATAACAAAAGAAGGAAGG
>NC_051417.1:25403318-25403749 GCF_015228065.2 Penaeus monodon | reverse complement strand
AAGTAATAAAGAGACCGACTGTTATCATTCCAACCATCTGCCGTGTGAAAAACTACATCGCTGTTTTCCAGCTCATGGGTTTCGGCTAATGGCCCCTGGCAGTCCTCGGAAGGAGGGCGTCCACCTCCAGCCATCAACCAGCCATGAATCAGCTGCGTGTGTCCCATTCACAGCTTCGCTCTCTCGGGGGTAACAACGCCTTTGTCAGCGCTGGGAACGGGGATGATAATTGCTTTTTCCAACCGTTTTGGCGCTGTGCCCTCCATGAATATTCTGTTGAAGAGGGCAGTGGTTTACTTTTGTTTAGGCTGGCTGGTGGAAGAACTGGGCTGGAGAGGATACTCTAGAGCAGTGGTTCTCAACCTTTTTCATGCTGTGTCCCCCAACCGATATATGATAATCTCCATGGCTTCGTTTATTGTCGGTCATCT
>NC_051417.1:25403035-25403171 GCF_015228065.2 Penaeus monodon | reverse complement strand
TCATAATTTTCATATTGCTTCATGCCCCCCCCTCAGAAACTATCCCGTGGCCCTCTAGTGGGGAACCCCCCCTCTAGAGATCTCCGCCATAGATGAAGTACGTTATTTACTGTATCTATTGTGTGATAAATGGCTT
>NC_051417.1:25402319-25402873 GCF_015228065.2 Penaeus monodon | reverse complement strand
CTGATTTTATATTACATAATATAGGCTTCGCCTAAATTATGTAATATAAAATCGTAAAATCGGATCTTAATGCGGTACTGCACCAAGCTGCTCTAAACTTTGGACTACTATATAAGTGCCAGCTAGGGCATACGTGAGAGAATTCCTCCATGCCTATTTTCCACCATTCTTCCTGCCATAGCCCTTAGTACCCTTAGGAGCCATTTTCTCTCAGCCCTCGTGGGACCTACCCCGCCCCCCCACACACTTTTTTTTAAGGGGTAGATTCACCAAGGCCACTGAATCCGGCGCACTGACAATGTAGAATAATACTGTTGACGTTTCGTCCGGTGATTTTTTTCTGAATCACTTAGAAACCTTTACTGTTATTCATAGTATCAACATCTTTCTCTTCGCTAAGATCAAGGGCGAATCGAAGTTCATATTGCATTTTTCTTCTTTTTAATGAAAAAGATGAGATGAAAAGATAATATTGAATGGCATGATCAAGGAAGAGAATGACACTTTTAAGGGCAGGTCAAGCAGAAAATTGAAAAGATTGGAAAGTGTTTGAG
>NC_051417.1:25401818-25402028 GCF_015228065.2 Penaeus monodon | reverse complement strand
ATCTGCAACCTCTTTGCTTCCTGCCGCTTCCTTCATCCTGCTGTTTCTGTTTACTACCTCCTGCTGCCCCTTATATTTGCTGTCTCCTTCCTCCTAATTCCTTACTATCGCCTGCTCTTCCCTGCAGTTGCTTCCTTCTGTCTACTTAGCCCTGCTGTTTGCTCTTCTTTGTGGCCGGACTGATGAGGTATCCCGTCGTCTGAAATAAAA
>NC_051417.1:25401114-25401609 GCF_015228065.2 Penaeus monodon | reverse complement strand
AAAGATAAAGAAGAAGGGAGGGGAGGGGGAAGTGTGGAGGGATGTGGGGGGGAGGGAAGGGAAAGGGGAAAGTGGACAGTGTGGAGATTATGAGGTTTCGAGGAGAGGAGGGAAGGAAGCGGGGAGAGGGAGGGAGGGAGAGGGAAGGGAAGGTCGCTATACGGGGAGGGAGAAGGAAAGAGAGGCAGGGAGAAGGGAGATGTAGAAGCGAGGGAGAGAGGACTGAATAAGAAGTATGGGAATGATGGGAAAAGGAGGTAGGAGAGGGAGGAAAGGAAAGGAAAGGAAGGGAATATATGGAGAGGAAGGCAGCGAGGAAAGACAGGGATCGTAAAGCAGGGAGAAGGGAAGGAAGAAGGGAGATTGGGAGGCAAGTAAGGGACCGACGAATGAAAAACAAGGAAAATATAAGATACGGAAGAGAGAAGATGAAGTGGGAAGATGGACGGAACGGCGGAGGAAATTAATACCCGACATCGATTGCAAACTAACTTT
>NC_051417.1:25400493-25400616 GCF_015228065.2 Penaeus monodon | reverse complement strand
AGATGTGCGTCATTTATGTGTGTGTGTGTGTGGGGGGTTATTCCCCCCAGATTGTTAGTCCCACAAGGACCACAATATTGAACTTTTTTACTAATCCGGTTTTAGCTTAAATATGCCCCTAGA
>NC_051417.1:25400327-25400399 GCF_015228065.2 Penaeus monodon | reverse complement strand
GGGGGGGGGGTTACTTCGCTCGGCTACATTTCAGAAATTAGGGCTTTGAAACATATAATACTATAAATATTT
>NC_051417.1:25399840-25399912 GCF_015228065.2 Penaeus monodon | reverse complement strand
TCTGTTAACTCCCCGACACCACTGCTATGCATCCACTCAAACTGCCCAGCACTTTCTGACAGTAGTGTGCTG
>NC_051417.1:25399455-25399535 GCF_015228065.2 Penaeus monodon | reverse complement strand
CAAATAAAGTGCTAACATTTCCGAATCAACTCCTAGCGATTGTTTCATTTTCATCTACTCCTGCTATACGCAAAAAAAAA
>NC_051417.1:25399206-25399378 GCF_015228065.2 Penaeus monodon | reverse complement strand
CGTGATTTCTGATACGATGAACGCGTGTTCGTGTTTGTGTCATTCTTTACAATATATGAGTCGATTTTACACCTAAATTAATTGCTTCAAAACCGCAGTCACATGAAATATGATGGGAAACCTAAGATTCCCGACTTAGATTAGTATAAAAGTAAACTCCAAGGTCATGTGG
>NC_051417.1:25398587-25398677 GCF_015228065.2 Penaeus monodon | reverse complement strand
GGGGCGAAATAGAAATTTTACGGTCGGGGTCCTAGGTTCCTTCACAATCCCCCTATATCGTTTTTATATTGTGAAAGAAACATGCATGAT
>NC_051417.1:25398408-25398497 GCF_015228065.2 Penaeus monodon | reverse complement strand
CACATATATGTGTATATTTTTTTCGGGGGGAGCGTTGTTTTCGGCATCATTTTGGGACCCACGCATACCGCCTCTGTAGACCCCTCATT
>NC_051417.1:25397640-25397998 GCF_015228065.2 Penaeus monodon | reverse complement strand
TTTTTCGACGATATTCATTCTATTTCCTGATTTCATTTATTACTAGCATCGTTGCCATTACCATCATTATTTTTACCATTACTATGTGGATTTTACTAATATCATAATTTGTAATATCATCATAACTGTCGGTTTTGTTTTTGTTACTACCACCTATCATAATAATTACTGTCACCATTATCACTGTTATCCTTTTATTTCATTTATCAAGCAATCTTTGCAGTTATCTCTTTCTCAGTTGAACCTGCCTCTCTTTTTTCCTCTTCTTATTTTCCATTACTTTTTTCTCTTGATTATTACTATGCTTCCTTCCTCTACTTTATGTTCTACCTTGTTTCCTCCTTTAAACTGACTGGTG
>NC_051417.1:25397412-25397615 GCF_015228065.2 Penaeus monodon | reverse complement strand
ACTCGGCGGGTGCAGAGGTCCGACTTAGAATATCTAATGATATGCAAATAGCGTGGAGATGCGGTAATTTAACTTTTACTTTTCATTTTCTTTATGCTATGATTCTGGATATTTTTCACATAGCAAAGCCTCAGCTACTTAGTGAATGTACTTTAGATTTTTGTGAATGTTTCATTCTTTTCTTCTTAAGGTCAATATTACAT
>NC_051417.1:25396287-25396450 GCF_015228065.2 Penaeus monodon | reverse complement strand
CTCTCCCTCAAACCACAAGCCAAGAAGGTTACATAATGAGATTTCTAAACATTATACGTTGAATTAAGGGCTCCCTTTCCACACAGCGTGCCACTACAGACTTGAATAATGCGGATGTATATCGATATATGAGTATGTGCGCGTATGTGCGTCTGTGTGTGCG
>NC_051417.1:25395863-25396169 GCF_015228065.2 Penaeus monodon | reverse complement strand
GATGTATGCGTTTGTCTGTTTAAACATGTTGAAATCAACTTACATATACATAATTATGCTAATTCACCTTAGCCCCTGGGGAATCGAAAATGCATTTCCAAGTGTAATATTCCTCTAAGCTCAAGGGAGAAATGGATATCGGATTTCTACAGCTCCTCCCCAAGCTTACGTGGTATTGGGTGAAAAGGTAACGAAAAGCAGTGACCTTATTCTTTACCTTTGTGAAACTTGCCTGTTTGAAGTTACGTTCGTGTACTTTCGTCGGTTCGATTTTTATAGGTAAACCTTGTCAACTCTTGTACCAAA
>NC_051417.1:25394406-25395592 GCF_015228065.2 Penaeus monodon | reverse complement strand
AGTCTATAGACTGTAATACCATCCTTTTCACTAAATTTTACATTTTTTAGTAATTTCAAGATTTGACCAATTATCATATTTGATATGAATTATTACAAAAGTGGATAAAAACGTCATCAAGAATGTCAGTTGTTTTAAGAGTAAAGGGATATTAAATTATGTACCTGAAAGTTGTATTTTACGCATACGTTAAGTTAGGGAAGGAGGGAGGTGGAAAAGAACGGAAGACAGACCTGCCAAACACTCGCTTTGTCTCAAGGAGAATAAGTAGTACAATGCTAAGCAGCTGAACTTTCAATTGCAAATTCTCAAGTTCGCATCCGACCAGCTCCTAACACTCGACTCCGCTGAGAGTGAATACTGGCATCCGGTAGGGTGTAAGTCAGGTCCGAAAAAAAAACTGCATCCCTGCCGCGTTATCCACTTGCTTCATGCACATTTTCCTCCAGGGACCCCACGTCCACTTGAACAGAAGCCAACTTTAACACCAAGCGTCTACAGATCGGCATACCAATATGCATCGTATATACTAAGACTCGGAGTACGCCGCTGGATGAATTAATTAATCATAGAAATATATCAAGGTAAAACTGTTTCATGTCACAGCAACAAAACAACATATTTATTGGTTCTCGTAACTTGGCGCTTCAAACTTTCGCAGAATCAAGCTTATCAGCGATGAGTACAACACGCTGAATAGCCTGGAATGGAGTGTACAGTTCACTTTATTAGAAAAAAGATTCAAACGTTCTTTATCAAAGACCCTTAGGTTATAAATCTCCTAAGCAGCTCAAACGACTCGGAGCTTCGGATCAAGTGATGAGTCACGTTCCGAACCCTCTCAAGCCGAGCACGAAAGTCACGGCGCATCGATAAGGTGTCATTTTTTTTTTTTTTGTCATTTAAACAATTAGGGAGCAGGAGGCAATAGACGCAGAGGGGAAAGAAGGAGAAGAATGATCAATTCCTCGTGAAATAGCTTCCTCTATATATTCAGTACACGAGTTCACTTTTTTTCCCCCCCCAAAGGTTTGCATTGCAAAGAAAAGACGGAAAAAAATGATCCGTCGTGCAGTCGAAACTAGTTCCTGTCGAAGAGAAGATCTCACAGTGTCAAAAAGTGATAAGTGTATTGATTTGCCGTGACCTGAATTGGGTAGGACGATGTGGAGAGGAACGCCAGGTA
>NC_051417.1:25393520-25393778 GCF_015228065.2 Penaeus monodon | reverse complement strand
GACAATTTCGCTCAACTGATGACCTTTATTTCCTTTATTAATTTATTTCGCACGCGCGTGCTTGTGTCCGTGCGAGAGAGGGAGAAGGAGGGACACAGGAGGAGGGGAGAAGGCCGGAGAGGGGAGGGGGGGCAGCTTTAGGGGATAGGAGGTTACCTGAAATGGAAGCAATCAGGGTAAGAGCGGTCTCGGGGGACTTTACATTCACTACTCTGGTTTGTGTAGAAAAGGGACGTCGGGTTAAATATTACTTATGAC
>NC_051417.1:25391599-25392708 GCF_015228065.2 Penaeus monodon | reverse complement strand
GTAAAACTCCCTTGGACAAACTTCAATGATTTTCCATTTGGCTATTGTGCTTCGCCTACTGGTCCTCATATTGGCGATGCAGAACTCCCCTTCCTTTCCTAGCGCAGCTGTTTATAGTTCATTTCAATCTGCTTTTGGATTCCTATTCATTTGACAATGGAAGGGCGGTTCATTTCATCTCTTCATTTTCCGAAGTAGCAGTTTTTGTTTTATCTATCACCGCCCTTGAATGAATTGGATAGGATAGTATTGGTATTTCACAGAGTAACCACCTGTGAAATACCGGTACTGCTCTGTCCTTCCTTCAACTTGCGCATCGCCTCTATGGATTTGTGACTTGAAGGCAAATATCCTTAAACCACAATGCAATGACACGTAGTAGACGCATCGTCTGTATACAGTTTGCTTAGTGTTAATAGATTTTTTTTCACTAAAGTGCGAACTTGTAGAAAACGGTAAAATTGTGATGGATCGGTAGTTGTAATGAGATTGTTGGTCACTGTAATTGGCCATTTTTTTTCAATCTACTCGGACTAAAACCAGAGAGGAATTAGTGCTATCGAAGTCTCAAAAAACGAACCTGATTCACAATTACAGTTTCATACTGTATCCCAAATTGTCAAAATTAAGAAATGACTCAGCATAACAGTAATAAGGGTATATGGATTAATGATTTTAAGATAATATAAAATCTAACAGAGCCAAATAATTGCCTTGCAATGGTTAGCACTGGTAACTTGAAAGTGTTATAACCCGACTGAGCAGTGATAGATTTTAGGAAAAGTCTCAGATCTTGTAAAGCAGAATATGAACTTTCATATTCAAAAGCAAAAAAAGCAAGTCATAAATATGAAGAGACAAATATGAGTTATACAACGTTATTTTTTAACATAAAAATTATTTCTAAAAATTATTGTTATCTAAAAACGTTCTTTGTTCTTGAGATATAATTGTTGTTATCGAAAAACAATAATATCTACCACCGTTACAAGGCAAATTTAATCAAAGGCTTTGCCATTCTTCGTATATATAAACAAAATTCTACTGATACAGGTTTAGTTAACGCCAGGTGGAGTATAACTGCTTATAGCATTTTACTTTATGCTATT
>NC_051417.1:25390928-25390993 GCF_015228065.2 Penaeus monodon | reverse complement strand
TACTACTAAGATAAACTAAAACCTACACCAGTAATATATGGTAAGTGCTCTTAACTTTATTCCAA
>NC_051417.1:25389472-25389649 GCF_015228065.2 Penaeus monodon | reverse complement strand
GAAAATGAGCAATTCTTTATGCCAACACACCATATGTCTATAGTCTGTCCAATAAGAATTTCCTGAAGTTGTCCTTTCAGAAATTATGCAAGGCCACCTGATCCTAAACTCGGAGTATTTCCTTAATTATAGCTTTGTCAAATTCCCTGTCCTCTTTAGAAATTTCATTATAAATAT
>NC_051417.1:25388287-25388594 GCF_015228065.2 Penaeus monodon | reverse complement strand
TGACAGGAGAGGAAATTGCCGAAACGATTGCGGACGCTTGGACAAAAACACTCGCCACAGTCATGCTTTCCGAAGAGGTCCACACAATCAAGGGGCGGCCGGCGAACGACCCCCTGGCTAGGTGGATCCCCGAGCGTATCTCCTAGCCAGTGGAAGCGACCGTAATGCCAGTGGCGCCACCATTGGCACCGGGGCTTCGGCACATTCGAATTCGACACGAGAAGAGGCAAGGGAAGCGGCGGCAAGGGAACCCACAAGGAAAAGGACAAAGGAAACAGCGAAAAAGGCTGCGGTGGCAAGACGATCC
>NC_051417.1:25387780-25388247 GCF_015228065.2 Penaeus monodon | reverse complement strand
GCAACGGTAGGTATATTAGTTTTCATGCCACTGAGACAACCTGATGAAGGCATCGACTTTGCCCCATACAACGCCATGGTATCTCCAGAGGGCTCCGACCTTGAGCCATGCAGCGGCAAGGCATCTTCAGAAGGTACCAACCATATCCTCGCATTCTACCCGGTTTCACCAGCGTAAATATATCAGTTGAATATATCCGATCAAATATTAAAAGTTTTCCCCTCAAAATTCAGTAAAGACCATAGAACCACTCGAAGGGGAAATGTCGGACACAAAAGTGTTGGCGGTTAGTCTGCAAGAAGGAGAAGCACAGACAAGATTTTCACTCGACAGGCTGGTCAAAGTTAGCCTGAACGGGGCGAAGACCCTCGGGAGCTGGGGCGCTGGTTAGCCTCGAGGACAGGGAGGACCTGCCCATGATCCTTCACTTTTACTAGCGATAAGCAGTGGGAAAAGTGAGGCGAGGA
>NC_051417.1:25383460-25384015 GCF_015228065.2 Penaeus monodon | reverse complement strand
GTTCCTTTGATGAAAACTCCGCAAAACGGCGAGCGAAAGTCGGAAAAAGCAAGAATGATAAAACACACTCCGTAAAATTTTGATCACAGAGAATTTGAAAACACCTGTCGATAAGAGGTACATATTCCCTTCATAGTGAAATTTGTCCGATTGAATATTCTAATTCACGATTAAAAACAAAGGTAAGCAATTGTGCTCTGGAATTATGACTGTGATGAAGTATACAGATTTGATTTAATATTTAAAAATAATATCTATCTAATATCTTCCTAAATGTATATTTTTCTCTGATGCATTTAGATTGTGGACGATGTTGTCAAATTCGATAATGATTCCGATTCATATTAGGAGCAAGTGGTAAATGCAAAGTTGTCAGATGAAATGTTAGTTGCAAATAGAATCTCTCACAGTCGAATCATTTGCACATACTATTGCAGCGTAAAAGCTCATTTCAACTAACGAAGCTTTGGCCAACAAAAACTGATCCTAATGTATAAGCTTTCAGAGACATTCAAGGACTTAACAACGGCAAATGTTTACCTTTCATGAATATTA
>NC_051417.1:25382736-25382990 GCF_015228065.2 Penaeus monodon | reverse complement strand
TTTCAAACAACGTGAGAATACTTAGTTGAAGCGCTCAATGCTGTCTTTGACCTATGACCCCATGTTATCAGTACATAAACACAGGTGCAGTATAATAGTTTAATTAGAGAAAATGATGGGAAGCGACCGTAATGCCGGGCGCCACCATGGCCCCGGGGCTTCGGCACATTCGATTCGACACGAGAAGAGCAGGAAGGGCGGCAGAACCAAAAGGGAAAGGACAAAGGAACGCGAAAAGTGGGGTTTGAGAGACC
>NC_051417.1:25382218-25382700 GCF_015228065.2 Penaeus monodon | reverse complement strand
GCAACGGTAGGTATTTAGTTTTCATGCCACTGAGACAACCTGATGAAGGCATCGACTTTGCCCCATAAAACGCCATGGTATCTCAGAGGGCTCCGACCTTGAGCCATGAAAGCGGCAAGGAAATTTCAGAAGGTACCAACCATATCCTCGCATTCTACCCGGTTTCACCAGCGTAAATATATCAGTTGAATATATCCGATCAAATATTAAAATTTTTCCCCCTCAAAATTAAAGTAAAGACCATAGAACCACTCGAAGGGGAAATGTCGGACACAAAAGTGTTGGCGGTTAGTCGAAAGAAGGAGAAGCACAGACAAGATTTTCACTCGACAGGCGGGTCAAATTTGCCTGAACGGGGCGAAGACCCTGGGGAGCTGGGGCGCTGGTTAGCCTCGAGGACAGGGAGGACCTGCCCATGACCTTCATTTTACTAGCGATAAGCAGGGGGAAAAAGTGAGGCGAGGAACTCTCTTTGTTAAATG
>NC_051417.1:25381830-25381917 GCF_015228065.2 Penaeus monodon | reverse complement strand
ATAATGATTATAACATTAATGGCAATAATGGGGGTGACTGTATAATCAGTTTCTGGCAGATATTTGTTCTGACGGGATGCCTTCCCT
>NC_051417.1:25377277-25377857 GCF_015228065.2 Penaeus monodon | reverse complement strand
TTTCCCTTTGATGAAAACTCCGCAAAACGGCGAGCGAAAGTCGGAAAAGCAAGAATGATAAAAACCCACTCCGTAAAATTTTGATCACAGAGAATTTTAAAACACCTGTCGATAAGAGGTACATATTCCCTTCATAGTTTAAATTTTTCCGATTGAATATTCTAATTCACGATTAAAAACAAAGGTAAGCAAATTTTGGGTCTGGAATTATGACTGGATGAAGTATACAGATTTGATTTTAAAATTTAAAAAAAATATCTATCTAATATCTTCCTAAATGTATATTTTTCTCTGATGCATTTAGATTTTGGACGATGTTGTCAAAATTTGATAATGATTCCGATTCATATTAGAGCAAGTGGTAAATGCAAAGTTGTCAGATGAAATGTTAGTTGCCCAAAAAAATCTCTCACAGTCGAATCATTTGCACATACTATTGCAGCGTAAAAAGCTCATTTCAACTAACGAAGCTTTGGCCAACAAAAACTGATCCTAATGTATAAGCTTTTAGAGACATTCAAGGACTTAACAACGGCAAATGTTACCTTTCATGAATATTATAGGTTTAAACTGTTATGCT
>NC_051417.1:25376549-25376784 GCF_015228065.2 Penaeus monodon | reverse complement strand
TCAGACACCCATGCAAAAACCCCTCACACACGGGCTGCAAAATAACTTTCAATTATGAGCAACAGTGAGAATATATACGTAGTTGAAGTCGCTCAATGCTGTTCTTTTGACTGATGAACCGCCATGGTTATCAGGGTACATAATACACAATGTTTAAATAAATGAATTGCCAGGTATATGAATATGGTATGTAAAAACATATAGCCGAAAGGGATAAATATATAGTTAGACGCAA
>NC_051417.1:25375575-25375886 GCF_015228065.2 Penaeus monodon | reverse complement strand
AAAAAGTGAGGTACACACGTATTTACTTATACATTTTCTCTTCGAAAACGTATTCAAATACTCCCTTTTAGCCAGTCTTTCATATGGGGCGGCCAAGGGCGAGATGAAAAAGGAAAATCATTTCTCTTAAGCCTGAAATTCAGAGTTGCTCGTTTTTTATGAAATATTTACGTACGGGGAAAAACTAAACTAAAGACACACGAAATAACTGGAGGCTCGCAAGTTCTCAGGTGGAATGTTCTCATTTGGATATGCGTGAAATACTTAGAAAATAATAAACACATGGGGAAAAAAGGAGGGGGGGGGCCGCA
>NC_051417.1:25375457-25375556 GCF_015228065.2 Penaeus monodon | reverse complement strand
GAAAATATGAAGCACAAATGAGCGAAAAAACTTTTTTTACTTCAAAATAATCGCTATATTTTTCCTGTCAACATCATTCAAGTTAAAAGAGGACGGCAG
>NC_051417.1:25375087-25375406 GCF_015228065.2 Penaeus monodon | reverse complement strand
CAGCAGGCAAATAAACCAAAAACCGGAATGAAAATATGTATATTGATAAAAATCTTTCCAACCACAGCGTACCGCCATTTCACGCACGGACACATCATCTCTCTCGATGTTGCACATTGACCAAAGTGTGGAAACAAAATCCCGGTTAGTGAGACCTGCAAGAGAAAGAACTGTTCTACCTAACGAAGCCCAAAATCCATTTGATATTCAAGGGGAAATGTGACTTGCTCTTATTTGGCCCAGGGCAGAGAGAGGGAGGATAAACTGGCCAGGATGCGCTCGATAAATGACCAGGTTCAGTTGAGATGGATGTTAAAGT
>NC_051417.1:25373944-25374129 GCF_015228065.2 Penaeus monodon | reverse complement strand
AGGAACACTAAAGCCTTCAGAACGCCGTGATGACTCCTTCGCTCGCTCTCTCTCGTATTGACAGCAGCCTTTATTGTTGACTGATACGTTTTGACAGTGCACAATACATGCTTCAGATTCATCTCGAAAGATACTATTTCCATATCCTCCTTACACAATTGGACATGTCATTGGTACGGAAAAGG
>NC_051417.1:25373173-25373295 GCF_015228065.2 Penaeus monodon | reverse complement strand
GTGAAACAGTTGTTTTGGAACGTGAAAAGAAATAGATCGGGAAAACCGGGCGAGGGGGGGGGAGAAGAGGAAGAAGGAAATTAAAGAAAAGATATACAGTTATATACGGGAAGTTACAGTGG
>NC_051417.1:25372486-25372973 GCF_015228065.2 Penaeus monodon | reverse complement strand
GGAAACATAACAGATAGTAGAGTAATGTAACCAACATATACACTGAAATCTCATATAACAGCTATAAAAGAAAACATACGATAAAGAATTGTATTAAGTCGACAGACATGCCACCTAAATCGGCTTTCCCGCGGCCTAGAGAGCTCACAATAAGAGGCTTTTGTCAGAGGACCAGGACTCCCTCCCTCCTCTGCACCCAAGCTGTGTGTCCTGGTACTGGCAGCCAGAGTTAAGGGGGAGGAAAAAATAGAAAAGCCTGCATCTGTTGCCTACCATGTGTTATAGATTAGCTTAAGAGCATCCGTTGGTGGAGGTGGTGGTGTTGCAGCTTATATCAAGATAAGTATAAGAGCATAGAGGGAATGACAGTTGCAAGAGGAAAGAGGTAAATACACTGGTAGGTAGATTGGTAGATAATCAGTGTGGTAAATGGTTTGGTAGGCAGGGGGATGGGAAGATTGAGAGATAGATAAATAGACAGTCGAAA
>NC_051417.1:25371946-25372157 GCF_015228065.2 Penaeus monodon | reverse complement strand
TAATACCAAAATTAATGAAAATTCCTGCTTCACGAAAAAAAATCATGAAATAAACTTCGACCGTCTTTTTAGAAGTTAAGGCACTCCACGCAAATTAGATTTTGTGATAAGGACATTTTCAAATTACAGATCCCTTAGATGTTGACAGAGATTACGTGGAGCTTCTGAATATTAAATATATGGAAAAAAGAGAAAGGAATTGCCAGGATGT
>NC_051417.1:25365317-25365562 GCF_015228065.2 Penaeus monodon | reverse complement strand
TATTTTCTCTTCCCTGCTGTTCATCTTAATCTCCCTCTACTGTCTGTTCTTTTCATTCGCAGTTTTTTTTTTTTTACAGCCACTTATTTTTTTCTTTACCTTTCGATATCCTTTACCTCTTCTTCCATTTAATTTCCGTTTTCTTCTTCCTCTATACTTCTCCCCTTCGGCTACCTTTTATTTCGTTCTCATCGTCTTCAATCTTCCACGACCTTGTACATATTTTCTCCTTTTCTGACCCCTTG
>NC_051417.1:25365115-25365289 GCF_015228065.2 Penaeus monodon | reverse complement strand
TTATTATCACATCCTTTCCCCTTTATCCTCCCCCCCCCCCCAACCCTCCCATTCTCCTCTTCCTCGCACCTCACTTCTTTCCCATCATGATTTCTTTTCCCTCCTCTCGCCTTCCTTCCTTCCCGGCATGATTATTTTTTCACCTCTCCCTTCTTTCCCATCACAACTTGTTTA
>NC_051417.1:25364868-25364947 GCF_015228065.2 Penaeus monodon | reverse complement strand
CATCTTAATCCCCTGAAACCTTTTCCTTCACCTGCTAACCCTCTGTAATCCTCACAGCTCTCCGTCCCTAGCTTCTTAA
>NC_051417.1:25364613-25364679 GCF_015228065.2 Penaeus monodon | reverse complement strand
GCTCTCCCAGCAGACAGAAATAAGGATCATCATCTCAGAATCATCTCACGAACGCACCTTTAAGCT
>NC_051417.1:25362362-25363384 GCF_015228065.2 Penaeus monodon | reverse complement strand
AGTGGCACTGTATATAATCTGTGACGTAAGATTAATATCGGAACTAGCTCAGTATCCCCAAGACTTGTTCGTTTAATCTGGAAGGAGAATAAAGCCATATTCTCTTAATATTGATCCGCCTTTCTGAACATATAAAGTGAAAAACGAGAAAAAAACGGGGTAAAATGGGGTAAACATATAGATAACTTGAATAAAGAATGAAATAAGATTAATATATAAATAGCTCGCAAGACGTGAATTATGCATGTATAAGTAGCATCATCCTAGTCTGATAGGCAGATTAGGCCCCATGTTTTTAAACCTTCTTTACAATAAATCTTTCGAATGAATGAAAATAAGAACACACACAAGCAAGGAACAGGGGTAAAAATGCAATTATATGTCCTAGCTAAATACCCTTTACAGAACTAGCAATATCATTTGTTTATATTTAACAAACAATAATAGACGTATTGCTCTGAACTCTAAGCTGTGAAGTTATTTCTTTGATAAATACTTGCATCTTCACACGAGCATGCCTCCTCTGTCCATCTACGCTTCTCGTTAAAGCGTAATGTTCATCAAGCTGTAATAGACTTAGTCTAAGTTGTACACACTTATACTTACAGAAATACGTCGCTGAACCAAGCCAAAGTCGCAAAAACATCTTGCCTGTGAGATATCTTTTTAACTTTTGGAGCTATATATAGGTATATCTAAAAAAAAAACTATAAGATCTCTTGATAGCTATGTATCTAATGTAGGAAAACTAGGGTCATATCTATATCCCATTCGACATATATAATTTCTGTATCTACTTAGCTATAGCTGGATATTCATACCTATCCTTTATATCATATTCAAACATATATCCTTGTTTCATACATTATATTCAGGGCCATATCTATGTCAACTATACTCAAAGTTCTACTTTAAAAAAGGAAGATTGAGGAGATAAAGAAATACATATGTAGCGTTAAAAAATTATGTTTCGGCTGAAAACCGCGACGTAATATTCTAATAAAAGGTCGTTGGACGGCGGG
>NC_051417.1:25360500-25360640 GCF_015228065.2 Penaeus monodon | reverse complement strand
CTATCACCCTATGACTAAGCAATATGATTTCTGGTAGAGCAGAATATGGCGGATGTCGCCTGTTGCAACGTTCTGTTGAACGGAACTTCATAGCAGCGTCGTAAGCCTATTGTCATATGAATACAGGTATACACCTGGTG
>NC_051417.1:25359660-25360160 GCF_015228065.2 Penaeus monodon | reverse complement strand
AAAAGAGGAACCTTATCTAGGAGGAGCTCACTCCCCAAGCAATCATCAAGAAGGACTCATCTAATAGGGGCTTATTCTAACAAGATACCCCCCTACATCTAGAAAGGCAATATTCTTAAAGGATTCATCCAGAAAGAGATCACGCCAGCACGACCCCCCCTCCATCTAGGAAAATACTCTTACCCACATCTAGGAAGTCTCACTCTAGCAAGATACACTCCCCCCCCCCATTTATGAAGGGCTCACTCTAGAAAAGTACATCCCCCCTCCATCTAGGAAGGGCTCACTCTATCAAGATACACTCTCCCCCCATCTTTGAAGGGTGCACAGTAGAAAAGTACCCCCCCCCCATCTAGGAAGTCTCACTCTAGCAAAATACTCCCTTCTCCCATTTAGGAAGTATCACTCTTGCAAGATATACCCCCTCCCTATCTATGAAGGGCTTCCTCTAGTGAGATACCTTTGCCCACATCTAGGAAGTCTCACTCTAACAAGATACA
>NC_051417.1:25358920-25359112 GCF_015228065.2 Penaeus monodon | reverse complement strand
TGATTGCCAGACCGGTCCGGGCGCTGTTTGAACGTGTCATTAACGAGAGACTGAGAGTGCCAGAGTGCTAGAGTGCCAGGGCTCAGTGCCTAGGGTGAATGGGTTTGTGGGGAAGAAGGAGGAGGAGTAGAGAAGGGAACGGCATCGATTGGATTTTTAAGCTTAGTGTTGATATCTAATGCTCGCCGCTAG
>NC_051417.1:25358178-25358540 GCF_015228065.2 Penaeus monodon | reverse complement strand
CTTGCCTGTAGTTCAATCCTCGTACATCACTAAATTACCAAAATAAACATAAAAGATAAACAAAGATTACAAACCCATTAGGCTATTTCCTCCCAATATATACACATTGTCAACAAGTTCTCTGAAAGGCGTAGCTATGTCCCTCGTTCATTCTTTCAGCCAACAGCCTACGATTCAAAAAGCTTCCTGGAAAATGGCTTCTTTCTTTTATTACGACATTAAGTCTCCATCTGTAGCCTGTAGAAGATTAGTGCCATACACGGTACATCCGGGGGAAATTGTGAATGCATAGATTAATCATTTATGTGTTCTATATGACAATTTACTCTGAAGAAAATCGATAGACAGTATATTACCTTTTT
>NC_051417.1:25357735-25357982 GCF_015228065.2 Penaeus monodon | reverse complement strand
CTTCTGCCGGATATCTTTCCATAATCTTATTCTCCATATTGTAAAGTATTCACTGACACCTGTTCGTCTATTTTCCTCTTTCTTATCCTTGTCATCTCTTTAAGATTTACGTGAAAATACAAAGCGTCATTGAAACTGGGTATACACTGGGTGTGAAGAACCTCTGTTTATTGTTACAGTGTTTGCGTATTAGACTGCATACACAGTAATAAACAAAAATACATTTACATAATACACAACCACAGCC
>NC_051417.1:25356786-25357563 GCF_015228065.2 Penaeus monodon | reverse complement strand
ATCACGATATGTTTTTGTATGCGTGTCAATTACTCTATGTCCGACTGTAGAGTAATGAGAGAGACGGACGCTGAGAATTAGGGAGAATAGGAGAGTAGTGAGTAAAGCGTCGAAACTCAGTGAAAAAAAGGTTAAAAGTAAAGCAAAATTAGGAGGCATTGGGAGTTGTTGAAAGTTTTATGTACAGGGAGTCACACGTAAAAAGTATAGGAGTCTGAGGGTGGCGAATGGTGCAGGCTGGGTGAAGCAGGTTATATTATAGGCGGAATGAAAGACCACGAAAGGGTGCAGGGTATACAGGCAATGAGCTTTCTGATGTGCGGGCGTGTACCAGTGTGGGTATGTAATGATTTTGAGGAGTTTGTAGCTATTGTAAATTCCTAAAGATATGGAAGTATGGATCGTAAAACAAAAGTATGCCCTTAACAATTATTTAAGAGTATTCAAAAAGGAACATAAGATATGAACAAAATAAAATAGCTCAGAACGAAACAAAATAAGAACATAGCAAAAAATAGAAGGAACTGGAGCATAAAAGATTACAAATGAATGCTAAGAATTAAAACGTAAAATATGAACACAATAAAAAGCTAAGAAACGAAACAATAGATAATATCCCCCAAAATAAATAATATACAAATAAAGACAAAACATAAAGTCAATCAAAATAAAGGAGGGGGTAACACACCTAAAACTTCCGATCACTACAATTACACCTAATGTACCGTATCCAGTAGAAACGTAGAATATCTGACCTACAGAAAAGAGCTCCCTAGG
>NC_051417.1:25356435-25356743 GCF_015228065.2 Penaeus monodon | reverse complement strand
GGAGTGGCGGAGTTGAAGTGAATGAGGAGTATGTACGGGGACACCAGATGGGATCGAGGAAAAATGAGGATACCCACTGGCGATCAAGGGTGGTGGTAAAGTTATCACGTAGAGAAAAGCGAGCTGAGTGTGTCTGTGCATATGTAGAGAACGGAGGAGGAAAGAGGAAGGAATAAGTTTGTTGCGGGAGATACGAGGCCTGGCAGTCTGCGGAAAGTCACTGGAAGGGCAAAGGAGAGAGTGAAAGACGGATATACGTGGAGAAAGGTCGTGAGTGGCCGGCGGATAGCGAAACCCCAGGCTATCAA
>NC_051417.1:25355821-25356219 GCF_015228065.2 Penaeus monodon | reverse complement strand
AAAACAAATAAATAAACGAAAGACATCTCTCCTTCGTTAATGACTCACGCCATTATCCTTCCCTCACCTTTAAACTCTGCATCCAAATAATTATCCTCCTCAAAGAGAGGATGACTTCCTTAATGAAGCTCGGCCACAATAGCGAATCGAAACACGTGCCACGGAAATTTCGGACTAATGCCTAATGAACTTAAGGTCTTCAAAGACTCTCCAGAACACCACTTGAACGCGTCACTTATGATAACCAATCTTTGTCGTGTCTGCAAATTGTCTCTTTCATACATCAGTTTTTTGATATACAAAGTCTTGGTTTACCTGTGTCAGAGACGCGTGTTCTACATGGAGAGCGAGTGCAAAACGGGGAAGGAGAGGCATAAGGAAATATAGAGTGCGTAGGG
>NC_051417.1:25355539-25355635 GCF_015228065.2 Penaeus monodon | reverse complement strand
TCCAAGGCATATTATTATATTAGAAAAGCGCTCTACAATGGGAGAACAAGCGAAAAATTAAAAAGGAAGGGGGTGGGGGAGAAGAAAGAGAATGAG
>NC_051417.1:25354739-25355116 GCF_015228065.2 Penaeus monodon | reverse complement strand
CACTGCGGCTTATAGCATACTAGTCCTAACCCTTTCATTACAATGTTTACCAAGTCTGGTCTCCATTAATGAACAAACTACAGCATTGCAGCATAGTAGGTCAACGGATGAAAAATTATTCATGGAGTAGTTGCAATGAAACACTCATACATGTAGCGCAAAATCACATAAAAATGCGTGTCATATTGGTTAGTGAATATGACAATGCGGCATAGTTTAATTACATTATGCTCTTAATGGTCTCTATATTGTAATTAGTGTACAGTACTGTTGAGTGGCGATCCGTTTTCCGTAGCCTAGATATTAACGTGTGGATAGAAATTTGACGCTACTTGCTCTGATGGGGGATAGGGTAAAATTAAACCTGAAAATAGGGA
>NC_051417.1:25353616-25354004 GCF_015228065.2 Penaeus monodon | reverse complement strand
GACCATGAAAAGGATTTTGCAATGAAATGTATCAAGGATTTTCTAAAGCGAAAACAAAACATTGAAAGTCATTTGAACTAAAACCAAAAATAAGGAATAATTTGTTAAAATAAATATCTATTTTAAGGAGTGAGACATAATAATGAAGGACAAGAAAATAATTCTTTACGAATTATTTCATGGTAAAGGACAATAACAAGAAAACGTTGATAATTTTTGGTTTTGTTTTCGATCTTAACACAAGACTGAGTAATCATATATATAATAATTTGTTTAGTGTAACTGCGTGTGTGTGTGTCATTTGTGCACCATGTCCGGTGTAATGGACATATAAATGTATATGCGTAGATATACTTGTTTGTATCAAAAGAAAGCATAGGCGAGAACA
>NC_051417.1:25352481-25352978 GCF_015228065.2 Penaeus monodon | reverse complement strand
TATAAGATGAAGTGACATGAGTTTAAAGCAAGAAAGAGGTAAGATCACGTCTTATTTCATTTATGATAGACAGTAGTTGCTCTAGACCATAAATGCATTATATTCCCTCCGTATCCCTCCTTGGGGAGTTAATGGTTACGGGAAGCAGGAGGTTGTGTAGCAACTCATAGGAGAATTGATCAACACTTGTTATATGCATTGCTGCAAGAGGTTCAAGCTCAGGATATAAGTTCTTTATATGACGGAAACTCTTTATAAAGTTTGAATTGCAATGGAAATACCAATAAATATGAATACAAAGCTTGTTGGGAAAATACTTTGTGTAAGAACATTGATATTGCGATATCGAAATGATCATAAGCGACTTGACATGAGGGATTTGTGTCATTAAAGGATTTGCTTATAACAGGATTAATGGATTGCTTTCTTCGGGAAATATACCTGGATTTATGATGTTAAAAAAGACAGGAGATCCCGGAGTAATACTGAGTACCTTT
>NC_051417.1:25349034-25349592 GCF_015228065.2 Penaeus monodon | reverse complement strand
GATGAAGCGGGACAGTGGCAGCCCGGCCCTGTGGTATCCCTGGATCCGTTCTCCAAACGCGGCTCCGGGTTTCAGTGTGGGTTGAGGTGTCGGAGGAGGAGTACGTCGCCGCTCTCGTCCGTTGATCGAGCCGCGCTTGTTCGACGCTGGTGCTGACGGCTGAAAAAAAGAACTCTTTCGAACTGTTAGAGAGACATGAATTAAACTTTAATTTCTTTTACGTTCGTTTTTTAAGTTTTCGTCATTTATTATGAATTTGTTTGTGAATAGATAAAAGGAACTTTTTTACACTCGGAAGAACTTGGCTGCTAGAATCAACAGCCTACACACGCAGAACAACTGATCCTTAAGTGCTTTCTAAAACCGAAAGACGGGAAAATATACACAATCACTCAAAATGTAAAATGAAACTGCAATTATTGGATAATGACCGTTTGCCGTTGAAAAATATTTAATTCCTTCTTGGTCTTCAGGAGAACCCCGAGACGATAAGTCACGCTTTACCAACAGCATGATAAATGGAGGTGAGTAAGAACAAGAGTTTGGTGAATCTTGAGC
>NC_051417.1:25348131-25348965 GCF_015228065.2 Penaeus monodon | reverse complement strand
GTGGTTATCAAACAGGAATTGTATCACAATGTATCAATGGATTTGCTTTACAGGACATTTTTTTTAAATGTGGTTTTCCACCACAAAGAAAATAATAAACTATAAATCTGAATAAGTGAAGGAAGGGGAAAGCGAGATAAAGGCTAACTTTATAGCAAAGTTCCGATATGCGCTCACAAGTAGTGGCAGATGAAAAGGACGTACGTAATACTGAAGCAAACAGGAATTCTGCTAAGGAATATTGTTGGTGAAATTAACAGCTATTCAAAGGGAGAACTTTCTTTCACATTCTGTATCACACAGTGGTTAGTGACGATTATTTTTGCTAAGGTAATATTGATTAATTATTTTCGAGATACAACATAGTTAGAAACTAGAATCAATAATTAGTTTATTGTTAAAAAAACAACATTGCACAAATACAAAATGTGCGATGAACAAATAAATAGATTGTATTTTATCCAATATATAGCATCATTCATGCCAAATTTATAATAGTATTGCAGTGGATATGTTGTATTGTCAGTAACATTTGTCTAATGTATATTCAAAAACTGTAAAAACACTGAACAGCGCGTCTATCTCCCTTTCCATTATTGACCCTCATCAAATGTGATGTAGTGAAATTAGGTTTGCGGTCCGTAGAGTTTTCACAACCTGATGACACTGCATCGTATATCATTTTTTGCAGGGACATTTATTCCTGTCATTATCATATTAGTTACCATCTTAAGTCTGTTGTTGTTTGTTATTGATCCTTCATATTACTATTAATGATATATTTTTTATCGTTGCTGCTGTTGTACCTAATATAACATCATTACTAAAATTATC
>NC_051417.1:25345089-25345190 GCF_015228065.2 Penaeus monodon | reverse complement strand
GGGCAAATCATCCAAATCCAAGTAAAACTAAAATACACTACCTGAAAACTACTTACACATTTCCGGGTTTAATGAAATTTCCTATCCGAAAAAAGGGAGGC
>NC_051417.1:25344918-25345040 GCF_015228065.2 Penaeus monodon | reverse complement strand
AGTGGATGGGCTTTAACAAGAAAAGAGAGATGGAGAAAAGGAGAGGAAAAGAGAATGGGTAAAGGGAAATGGAGGAGGCGGGGATAGGATGAGTTAGGAAAGGGAAAAGAGAGAGAGAGACG
>NC_051417.1:25343414-25344064 GCF_015228065.2 Penaeus monodon | reverse complement strand
ACCAATGAACATACTTTGCATGAATTTTTGGAACGGCAATTTGAACTGTTCACACTTCATTGTAATTATACTTTATAACCTAAACGCAATTTCATCGAAAACTTTTGGCCTGTGAGGAAAATGGGCAAATTCCTAAAGCTCCGATAATGCAAATAGTTTGTGAACTATTCTTAATGGTTTTCTTATTCTGAATGGAGAGGAGATGATGCAAAAAAATATCCCTGTGATAGATAAACGGTATTATTGTAAACGACTGAAATATCGTTTGATTATATGATGATTCATGTTCACTGACTGTTATCTCTTTATGTGTCTCTTACATTTCCATTTGCTCTATTCTATCAGATGCTCTGAACCAAAAAGGCGAATAAATACTGACTGGTCGTTTTGGGTGACGCTCTGACCTATACGAGAGTAGGAAAAAAAATAGAACAAGCTTTCGGTAAAATAAAAGAGGAAAAATAAAAGGAAAACACTACCCTTGATCTCTGTGTTGCCAAAAGGTGATTAAAAGAAAGAGGAAGCAAGCGACCTTCTGATGGTTTTGTTTCTACCGATTGATATTCTTCTTCACAGAGAAACAGTAGCCCTTTTGGATCTAACGCCCTCTTCCTCTTTATCTATCTGCTTCCATCTCTTTGTCTCCGTCT
>NC_051417.1:25341139-25341517 GCF_015228065.2 Penaeus monodon | reverse complement strand
TATTTGTGCTTCCACTTTTTTTCATTCATTGTTTAAACACTTAGTATTTTGATGCTTCAGTGTCCTAGTATGTTAGATATATTTTTCCCAGACGTGAAAATTAGGCCTTTTCGAAAACAAAAAGAAAAACTAAAAGAAAATTTAATAAACGCGCCGACAACCAAGAGGTTTGTACAAAAATTCTTTAAAAAAGAGTACTTTGAACTTAGATTTATAGAGGTTCGACGGAGAGTTATGTAAAAAAAAGTGATATTCGGAGGATGTTGACTTAAGAAAAGATTGGTATCCTCAAGTTCAAAGAAACCCGGAGGCGCTTGGATATTAGTCCTTTAAGGAGCACGGGAAAGCTTGCGTGTTCGCGAGAGGGCGCGCGCGTGC
>NC_051417.1:25340272-25340959 GCF_015228065.2 Penaeus monodon | reverse complement strand
TTTTACGTGTGTGCAAAAGCAATAGACGGTGTAATTAAACAGAAATACACGGTAAAACAACTAAAGCAACAAAATTAAACCACACATACAGAAAAAAATACAGAAAAATATACTAGATATCGAATATTCTAAAAGGAAATAACCAAAATCGAATGAAAGACTGAAAACAAGGGAGTCAGCAACACCTCCTTATTATGAAAACTACAAGATGTCCCTTTGTCCATTTAGGATCGCATAAGTCATCAGATCCTATTAAAATATCTTGTACTAGCTCTGTCCCCCGTCA
Source organism: Penaeus monodon (assembly GCF_015228065.2). Classification (NCBI taxonomy): domain Eukaryota; kingdom Metazoa; phylum Arthropoda; class Malacostraca; order Decapoda; family Penaeidae; genus Penaeus; species Penaeus monodon. The sequence goes on along the minus strand of NC_051417.1, from coordinate 25,340,673 downwards.
CAACGAGTATACCACAAACTAGAATCCATACATTAGCAATAACTCATGAGGTTCAGTGTTGGAAGATATATACATGCTTATCATCGTTAGGCATGATTGCTAACTGGAATAGCCTTCCCACGTGTAGAATGGCTTGCGAGTGTGGAAGTGTAACTGTATGCACGCGCGTCTGTAAATCCTAGTATACAGATCCATATCGCGTGTATCTATCTTTATAGGTTCTTGTAGGTGGTTGGGTTTACTTTGTGGTTGTAAGTGCTTGGGGTGTTTTATTTGTAATTTTTGCATGTGTTTGTCTTAGATACAATAATCTCCATTTATGTCCGGTATTATGAATATGTGTGCCATTGTGTCTATATTTACCAATTCAGTAGTTTGTATATTCATATATGGATATCTGA
>NC_051417.1:25340027-25340168 GCF_015228065.2 Penaeus monodon | reverse complement strand
TTAATCCATTCTTAATTTTGTGTCCTTTTGATGACGTATTTCTTTATTTTTTTTATCTTCTCCACCCTTGTCCGTAATGTCGTCCATTCTGTATTTTCCCTTTGTTATTGTGTTGAATTTCCTATTTGGGTTGGCGTTATC
>NC_051417.1:25339853-25339950 GCF_015228065.2 Penaeus monodon | reverse complement strand
GGTAAAAGATAATGCAATATCATACAGTTTACTCTCATTTTTTTCCTCTTCCCTCTCACATAGCTCACGGTAACTAATTATCCATATGTCCTTTACT
>NC_051417.1:25339220-25339508 GCF_015228065.2 Penaeus monodon | reverse complement strand
CAGCATCCTCATTTCCCATTGAAAAGCGAAACAAAACAACTGTTAAGGAAAATACCTTTGTCTTAATCAACGTCACCGCTGCGGAAAACCTCTGACAATTTGATAGAAGTGGTTGTCACAGGAGGACAAGCCACTGCACCCCGTGCTTCGAGACTCAAAAACTTTTAAAAGAAAAATTGAAGGGAAAAAAAAAAACAGAATGAGTTCATGATCCTTTTAATGCTTATGTAAATTAATTTCTTATTGTCATGCGTTTCGTTTTCGTTTATGTATGTTTGGTTCTAGTTC
>NC_051417.1:25337919-25338554 GCF_015228065.2 Penaeus monodon | reverse complement strand
ATCAAAGTTTCTTTGACTATACAGAGGACTCGAATGGTTTATCCTCGCGAGTCCTCAAAGTACATGCTCTCGTCTCCGGTACATTACATAAACTGTATGAAAGATATAACTATAGCACTGATGACCTGACCGTTACACTACCCTATAGCCACTAGAAGGGCGAATGAGAATAACGAATGGCATTATCTACGATGGTGAGAACCAAATGCTTGTTCGAACAAGAATAACATGCAAATGATCAACACGTAAAATACAAGAAAACGTAACAACTATGCATGCGCATTGGCGTTAAGGGTAAAGAACGATAATGGAAACAATAATTGACAGACAATATCTCTATGACAATACTGTTAATACAAACAAATCACAGTCGCCGTTATTATTATCAATAATGAAAATTACTGTTCGAAAATCATATTCAAAACTCGGTTATAACGAAATTTATTACTCTCTCTAGAATTTTCTAAAATATGATAATAATCTTGATGAAAGGTACTGGCAATTGTAAACAAGTTTAAGCCTATTCAATTTCCTGACGTGATATATTTTCATAAACACTTATTCATATGTTTTTAATGAGATACATAAAAAGCAGAAAGGTGAGTAAAAGGAGTTTGGTTTAATTTAGCTTTGTT
>NC_051417.1:25336945-25337313 GCF_015228065.2 Penaeus monodon | reverse complement strand
CCTTCCTGCAAAGGTCGAGAAGAGACTGTAACAAAATTTTGTCATTCGAGAAAATGACAAAAAAATGTTGAAAAAAGACGGATTTTTGGGCACTTTCATGCCAAGAAAATCACATCACCATTTGCATAATGCAGAGTAAAAAAAAATCCACTTCTTCCGTCTTCCCCTCCTTCTTCATGCTGGCTTATCCGTCCTCTCTCTTTATATCACCATTTCCCCCTCTCATCATCGTCTCAATTTTCGTCAACATCTTTTTCTTCATCTATTTCTTCCCCCACTCTCATTCCCCTTCCTCCTCCTCCGCATTTATCGCTATCCTTGCTCCCCGTCTTTCTAATTCTTAATTCTCATTCGTCTTCCCCCTTGTT
>NC_051417.1:25336602-25336869 GCF_015228065.2 Penaeus monodon | reverse complement strand
TGCCTTACTCGGTCTTCTTATTTTATTTTTTCCATACAATCCCCCTTCTATCTTTTTATATATATATTCATTTTCATATATTCTAATTCCAGCACGTCAGTCATGCACGCGGAAGAAATTCTTACTTCCATAAGACCTCCGTTTCAACTCCTTCCTTGACTAGTGAAGGGATGTCATATTTTCTTCTAACTCTACTTTTTCTTCTGCATTTCAGTCTTTCACTGTTTACCTTACCGTCGCATTACGAAATTGTGGTTAGTTTCCAAT
>NC_051417.1:25336020-25336413 GCF_015228065.2 Penaeus monodon | reverse complement strand
CTACTACCCAGTCTCCTTCTCCGTTTCTCTGCCTCCCTCTCACTCACTTGCTCCACATTCCCCATTTCCCTCGCATTCATTCACTCCTCCGCTGTCTTTCTCTTTTCATCCCTCCACCTTTCCCCTTCTTAATTTTCCTCGTTTACCCTTCCTCCCTCTTCCTCCACTTCTCCATCTTTCCCCCTTCCTCCCTCCGCCCTACTCCATCTCAAATTCTCCCTCCATTCGTCCTTTCCTCCAACACACTGCTCCATCCCCCAGCTCCTTCCTTTGTTCATGCATCGTAAAAGCGGCACTTGGATCGGTCGCTGCGTGCGTTGTGTTGATAGCCAGCCACTGCCCGGTGACGAATTAGGGACGCTGGGACTCGACAAGTAGTTTTTATTTAGGTTT
>NC_051417.1:25334619-25335316 GCF_015228065.2 Penaeus monodon | reverse complement strand
TTACGTACTGCAATATCCAAATCAAATAGCCATCCGTATTGCCAGCATAGATTCTAACTCATGAAAGGGACTATATCACCAGTGGTCCATAATGCCTTTGCAAGACCAAATGAACAGCATCCTCATTCATACATTTCTCGCTCCTTCTTGGTAGAATTGGCATTGATACTCCTTCCGTATCGATTTAAGTCAATTGAATAACTGCATATTTGTAAGTTTGTATACTGCTGAGATATGTTTTGTACATGAAATTTTCTTAAGTGGTATAAATATCATCGGTTGAAAAGTGTTGTGTAGTTACTGTTCCAAAATCCTTACATCACAGTGCGTATTGCAAAGCGTACTTTTGCAAATAACAAACACACTCTGTACCCAGGCACTTAATATATACAATATGTACACGACTTCTGTCATGCATTTTGACACGGAAATCCATCAGACAGTCAATCAACATGCCATCCGTCACGCAATTCATCGATTGAACCCTTGATTTATTAATCTGTACAGTACATATTTTATTCGACATATATTTTAAGCGTCACCTAGCAAACCATTGAACCCAGTGCACTTTTTTTCTGTTAATTTATTTTTCACATGCAATACTCGTAAATATTCGCATATTGAAGAGTAAACAACGAATCTAAAGTAAATACGCACGAAAAAGAATGAAAAAGATACATAACTGTGTATATACAGA
>NC_051417.1:25333547-25334374 GCF_015228065.2 Penaeus monodon | reverse complement strand
TCTGCATATACACAGATATGTATCTTTTTCATTCTTTTTCGTGCGTATTTACTTTAGATTCGTTGTTTACTCTTCAATATGTTTACTCTTCGTATAGGCAATTTGCCTATACGAAGATCTTGAATGGTTTATCCTCGGGACAGCCCTCAAAGTACACGCTCTCGTCTCCGGTGCATTACATAAATTGTCTGAAATATATAACTACAGCACTGATGACCTGACCGTTACATTACCCTATAGACACTAGACGGGCGAATGAGAATAAAGAATGGCATTATCTACGATGGTGAGAACCAAATGCTTATTCGAACAAGTATAACATGAAAGTGATCAGAACGCAAAATACAAGAAAACGTAACAACTATGCATGCACATTGGCGTTAAGGATAAAGAACTATAATGGAAACAATAATTGACAGACAATATCTCTATGACAATACTGTTAATACAAACAAATAACTGTCGCCGTTATTATTATCAATAATGAAAATTAATGTTCGAAAATCACATTCAAAACTTGTAATGATGACTCGGTTATAATGAAAATGATTACTCTCTCTAGAATTTTCTAGAATGTGGTACTAATCTTGATGAAAGGCATTGGCTATTGTAATCAAATTTAAGCCTTTTTTCAATTTCCTGATATATTTTCATAAACAAATATTCATATGCTTTTAATGAGATACATAAAACTCTGAAAGGTGAATAAATTTGTATATTCACTGTAGTATATCCAGCACGTTAAATAACTATAAAATCTCTACACAAATCTTAAATATGACATAACATAAACGTTTTATAGACATACATAAAATGTAGATATAGTA
>NC_051417.1:25333235-25333462 GCF_015228065.2 Penaeus monodon | reverse complement strand
CAGAAACGTTTGATAATAGAAAAGCCTAAACGTAGCCCCTGACCAATAGCTTTTCGATATAACTTGAGAGTCCGTGTATAGCCATTTTAAAATATTCCATTGTTTATAAAAGACCTGGAGGCAAAGTAATTTCCCCAGTGAAAGAGGACCATGAAAATAAAAAATAAATATTTAACGTTCTGCAGTTGATATATTCAGAATGGGAATATCGTGCATATCTGCATTTA
>NC_051417.1:25332675-25332846 GCF_015228065.2 Penaeus monodon | reverse complement strand
TGTTGTTATCATCTTTGCTTCTCCGAGAATTCTTTACCTTTGGATTTTTTCCTCTACAAATGTTGCTATCGAGGTCTATTGAGCATCAAAAGTGACTGAAACTAGTGACCTTCTTTGCTGTTGTTGCGACGTTTATACGAACTTTCTTGATGTGCAATTTTGTCCACTGTC
>NC_051417.1:25331528-25332251 GCF_015228065.2 Penaeus monodon | reverse complement strand
GCGTAAGATAAAGTCCATAGGTAGACATTCTCTTAACCCTATGATTGTAGTTCTAAAGTATCATTCATGACACGTTAGGCGACTATAGTCCACGGCCTTAGAAAAACAAATGTGTTTCCGGTAATTGGTCTATATACCCTTTACCCTCTTCTGCCCCCTCAGTCTCTCTTCTTTGCATAATGCCACGTTCTAAGGAGTATCACATGAATAAAATATTATCTTCCTTGTAAACATATAATGTAATTTTGTTGCTGAAAGGAATGGAGCAAAACAGAATATGTATTTTATTTTATTGTAAAGATTATGACGTGTGTTATGACTGATCTTCACAACGCATTTTTTTACACGATATAATAGTGAATTTTTGGGAGAGATCAGTTAGTTTTCAGGCATCTTTTCACATATTTCGTAACTACAGCTACACCTTTAACACGAAGTCTCATTTTCAAGCAGTTGTATACTCAAAGATATAATCTTTGCCATCATTCTCAACTAGAAAAGCAGCAATAATGTTCCGATGAGCACTTCCGTTTTGTTTCTACTTAAGACGCCTCTAGATGAGTGGATATGGACTCCGAGGCCGCGTTCAAGGGGGTAAATGCTGAGAAATAGTAAATACTATACAGAACAACTTTATATTCAGCAGCTTTACAATGAGATAGAAGGGTCAATCTGATACGAGGAATTAAGAGTGTCTTATTCACGTGGAGATTGGATGCACAA
>NC_051417.1:25331062-25331256 GCF_015228065.2 Penaeus monodon | reverse complement strand
ACCGTCAGACATCTTTCAGTCACCTAAAGTGTAAGGGGACTTCTGTGAGCGATTGATGTCCCTCTTATGATTCCGTCCATGGCAGAGGCTCACTTCGCATTCCCCAAGCAACATCCGCATCTGTAACACTCTCTGTCCTGATATAAGAAAGGTATCCTTCTCCATAAACCTTGTTTCGGATCTGAACCTCAGTT
>NC_051417.1:25330470-25330702 GCF_015228065.2 Penaeus monodon | reverse complement strand
AGGGGCATCCTCCAAAGGCTAACTGTTATGAGAATTCTACTTGCCCATCTTTTCTTAGAATCAACCGAAATCAGCCTTCTATGTGTACCGTGTTATAAGCACCTCTTGCTGAGCTCTCTGCACCCACTCAGCGAGAAAATTGTTTCCTCGGGGCACGGAAAGGAAACGCGAGGGGAAAAGATGAAAAATGTAAAGGAAAAGAATATCGAAAGAAAAGAAGAAGAGGTGAAAA
>NC_051417.1:25329621-25330011 GCF_015228065.2 Penaeus monodon | reverse complement strand
CTCAAATTTTTAAGCCAATCTCAGTGTGGCGAATCTTCAGTGTAAAACGTGTCATTTCGAGCCCAGATAAACCTTATCTTCCACGCCAAAGAAACACTGGTTATTAAGATAAAATAGAAATATACCACTGACTTTTCTTATTTTATATTTTCTTATGATAAATTTCTTATTTTCTTATACCATATATATCTTTTCAACCTAGTATCACTTATTTTTTTATACCAAAATATTGGCAGCAGCAATTTTTTTTTTTACATTTTTGAGCCTCAAGATCTGTAAAATTTTAATTGATATTTATGTCTGATTTTGCTCAAATCCTAAATATCGTATAGAAATTCCCAAGCCCCTTTTCTCAAAGTCATTAATGAAAAACACTCTCTCACATGTTTT
>NC_051417.1:25329046-25329505 GCF_015228065.2 Penaeus monodon | reverse complement strand
CAAAAAAAAAAAAGTTTTCAATATTTCGGGGTTTTAGTGTATGTAGCATTTATTCAGCTGAACAAATGTTTATACTGATAATCTTGCCTTTGCTTTGTATAATTTTATGCACAATTAACATCCTATCGAAGAGGATTTATTATCTTGAACTCAAGGCCATCCGGCTGACATGGAGACAAGATTCAAAAGCGAAGATCTTAACTGAGATAATGTGACCCTTTCTCGTAACCACAAAATTCATTGTATAAGAGATAAGTGCAGGTGAATAACAGGTTAGTTACATCGTATAAACATATGGAAAAGGGAATACGAGAGAGTGTTCGAAAATTATAAATTTCTTTAAGTCGGATTTATTATATTGTTGTATGATATTGTTGTGATGGTGAATCTTTTTATGTTAAGATTTTCGTACATTCAACTTAAAGATTAGTATTTGTAATATTTTTGCATATTCATTTC
>NC_051417.1:25327921-25329009 GCF_015228065.2 Penaeus monodon | reverse complement strand
CCTTTATTTGTAACCAGATAATTTGCCCGTTTTCTTTGCCGTGTCTTTATCGTTATTCAAAAATTTGTATATAGATAACACATGATGGCACTGGCAACTACTTAATGGCGATTTGGTAGATTAAGAATCTATCCTGAATTACGGCTGTTGCAATAAATATGTTAATGATAACTATAACGTCAGTCAGACTAACTGAAATATAATAGTGAAACTAAAGATGAAAATGGTCTTGTTTTTACGTCATGTAACGATCATCTTCATAATGGAACTTATGACAGAGTTTAAGAGTTTGATATAACTCCCCTTTCTATTTATTTCTTCCCCGTGGTTCTATGAATAGCTCAATGACCTCCTCTCTGTGCACTCAAGCTAAGTTCTTTGTTTTTAATGTGTATATCGTTTAATGTGTATATCAAATATATGTATATGTTATTTAAGCTGATTTATCATATGGTTGTTATGGTTTGTGTCATCTCTGTATATATGCTTATCTATCAATATATGTTTCATCTCTGTATATATGCCAATCTATCAGTATTTGTTTCATCTCTGTATATATATGTATCAATATTTCTTACACCTGTCCTTCTATCAATAATATTCGTTTATAAGTGATTGTATATGTTTGCCCAATTGCTTGTATCTATATGAGGATCCATCTATATCTATATATGCTAATTTATATATATGTCAGTCTAACCATTGTAATTTCTATACATTAATTTATACATGGTTCTACCATTTTACTTGTTTGTATTTAACTCCGAGAAATTGACAGGATACATTTTCAATAATCGCTCTAATAATTCTTTTGTTTAGTATTTTTGTGTAATATTAACAATTACTGGTTTGCTTTTTTAAATTTATCTATTTGGTTTCTTTTATAACATTTTAGGTATTTACATGTTTAGTACTTGGTATGGAGATTTCTCTGGCCATGCCTCAGTTCTAGTCGTTAACCATAATACTTTATTCCTTGTAATGCAGAATTACTTCTGAAATAATGTCCTTATGAGGATAGAATAGCACAGAAGTGCATGATTTTCGCGAAACAGAGGAGGAAAAAAGGGGAAAACGAGCTGAGCGGG
>NC_051417.1:25327186-25327346 GCF_015228065.2 Penaeus monodon | reverse complement strand
GGGGATTTTTTTCACTCTGTGTACTGTTATTTTCCCACTTCTACACAGTTCACTAATTAATCAGATTCACTTTTTTTTTTAAGAAGTTCAGAGTATTTGGACACGAGACCGAAAGAACTGCCTTGAGGGATATTCGGGTCGAAGAGCAAGAGGAAAATAG
>NC_051417.1:25325172-25325552 GCF_015228065.2 Penaeus monodon | reverse complement strand
AGCTATTATCAACTGACCCCCATGCACAAGCCTTCTAAGTTATTTTACCCTCATCCTCGACCGCCTCCACACAATGAATAAATAAATAAATTGCCTAATTAACAGTGAAGTAAAAAAAAGGAAGACGACGCTCTTGCATTAAAAATGTACAAGGAACAAACGCAATAACAACAAACAGACTAGCACACACTACAACCCGAGGCACTGGCAACTACTTTCCCTTAATTAGAGTGCCTCAGGCTTGGCACTCTAGGCAGCCACCATTGTTGTCCTCGAGAGCCCGTGGCACTACGCTCTTTCGTGCTATTCTACCTGCCTTGCGCCAGAGACGAGTGAAGTCAACGCTTGTGATTTTGCCTCTGTGTTATGCGTGCCTATGT
>NC_051417.1:25324020-25324371 GCF_015228065.2 Penaeus monodon | reverse complement strand
GCCCCCGGCCATAAACCACTTTCCTTGGTCTTTCCCCAATCCTAATGCGTCGCGAGGAGAAAGGAGGGCAGTAGAGGAGAGAGATTGGGGGGGGGGGGGAGATGTAATAATAAAACCTTTTCTTGAATAATGAAGATATAAAGATTAAAGATTCTTTTTTTTATAGAAATGAGGAAGCAGAGAAACCTAGAGAAGAAATAAAGGGAATGAGTGGGCGAGTCTATTAGTGAGGGCAATTGGGTTGAGGTTCTGTGATGTGTAGTAAGTGAGGGTTAATTAATAAAGGTAAGGGAAGGAGGCATGGGAAGAATTATGTGGATTTGTGTAATATTGCATGTATTTATGTATGAA
>NC_051417.1:25323630-25323843 GCF_015228065.2 Penaeus monodon | reverse complement strand
CTTGGTCTGTCTGTATAAACGTATTATAAATTGCGTTGACATTGAAAGTCTATGGCATCTGGTGCCCTAGGTCTAACCCAATATTGTCCTCTATAAATTGACTTGTGCATAAAAAGAACAGCTGGAAAGTCCCTGTAAGTAGCGTACTTTCATGAAATTTAGATTACAGTTGATATTATGTTTTATATATTGTATCTAATATATGGCTTGATA
>NC_051417.1:25323140-25323530 GCF_015228065.2 Penaeus monodon | reverse complement strand
TGACAAAGAGGGGGGAGGGGCAGAGACAAAGGAAGAACCAGATAGACAAACAAACTAATGGCAAAAAGACAAACAGACAAACAGAGACATACAGAAACAGCATAAGGGAGAGAAGAGAGAAGGAAAGAGTACAAAAATAGCTATGGAATAACAAGACAAAGGAAATGACTAAGAGCAATGTAGTCTGCATCATTTTCAAAACCTTTATTTCCTCCTCGATAGGCCTATGGAGTCACCTGATGGATTAGTCATCTGATAAATTATACAACCCTGGGCTTAAGAGCTTCACGCCACGCCTATGTCATCCGCTAATATCGTTACTGCTCTTCGTTATAGATTCGCTTTCGCAAACAAATTAGGGTCTTTATCATAAAGATTAGAATTTTTGCC
>NC_051417.1:25322790-25323102 GCF_015228065.2 Penaeus monodon | reverse complement strand
AATGATCAATATCGTCCCAATTTATTCTCGTTAGTATTTTCTGTGTCATATTAAAAAAATTCATTATTATTTTTATTATTCACAATATGGTTATCATCAATATCATTATCAACAGTATTAATAGTATAGGGGGCCGCCGTTGTGTAGCACGTCACCACGGCGCCCTTTTGAGCGAATAACCTGAAATATACATCGTCAACCTTTCTCGATGGCGACGTAGCTTCAGTTATCTACTGACCGCTGACCTATGCACAGTGCTGCTCGCCAACAGCCACCTGTCAACGCGGCGTCGGGTCGTGGATGGCTCATGGC
>NC_051417.1:25322140-25322359 GCF_015228065.2 Penaeus monodon | reverse complement strand
CATTTTGAATAAACCCAAAATTACGGTATGCATAATTTCAACATCAAATTATCTTTGCAAATAAACGGATCTTGAGTTTTTAATATAATACAGAAGGTGTTTCGACAATTTTGAAACAGAAGGAAAAGGGAAATTTATTCATAGATTTTATCATCAACAAGAAAAGGACTGATTTTGGAAGATGGACAATCTTCAGCTGATATGTTTGTCTCTGCTTCC
>NC_051417.1:25321878-25322080 GCF_015228065.2 Penaeus monodon | reverse complement strand
ACTCTACAGCATTGTTGATAATGATTTCGCCTTTTCCTTAACCATTAGATACAAGGCACATTTCAGTGAGTATAAATTTCATGAAAAAAAAAGTTATAATGATAATTAGACGTAAAATCTATCATATTTCTAATACACATTTTTGCTGTCACAATCTATACAAGAAATCTAGTCTATGTCCTCCAATTAGACCTATTTCTGT
>NC_051417.1:25321379-25321479 GCF_015228065.2 Penaeus monodon | reverse complement strand
AGAGTTAATTAGGTTGTCAGTGAATATATTAAGGGCTGTGTTTTTAAATAATTCGATTTCGTTAATGTAATTTAATGTAGTATCGATCGAGTAAAAACAG
>NC_051417.1:25320968-25321197 GCF_015228065.2 Penaeus monodon | reverse complement strand
CTGAGCAAGTGTTAATTAGGTTCCCATTGTATATATTACGAGCTATGTTTTTAAATCATACAATTTGCTTTCCTTAATGTAATTTAACATAGTATCGATCGAGTACAAAAAGGGGAGGGGAAGGAAAGAACAGTGAATGAAACACCGAGAGATTGAAATATATTTATAGATAAATAAAGAGAGAGAAACCGAGATAATGAGAAGGAGAGGGCAATATGATAGATAAATT
>NC_051417.1:25320656-25320896 GCF_015228065.2 Penaeus monodon | reverse complement strand
AGTTCAAGAACTTCACAGTAATTTTACGAAAATTACCACAAGAAAAAAAAAATCTCCCCTCTTTCCACTCCTTCCTCCTTCTTCATTCTTTCGTTTGTAGCTTTCACACCTTCTGCTCTCCCTCCCCGTGGTAAGTAATAAAAAAGTAGCAGAAAAGTTGCCAGACGCGTTCATTCACGTAGGAATGACAGGGAAAAGACATGGACAAAATATCTGACAAGAAGGTACAACAATTTGTGA
>NC_051417.1:25320249-25320611 GCF_015228065.2 Penaeus monodon | reverse complement strand
GCATGTGATCATTGTCACTATTAGTACATATGCATTACTAAAATGGGTAATGTCAAATCAAATCATGTATTTGTGGGTATGGCTCCAAATGAATACATGAAAGTGACGCGTGAGCTCGATGTTAGGAAGGGCATCCAGTAGGGACAATGGTAACCCTGCAAGGACCCTTTTCAAAATACTTCACTTTTTTCACCTTACTTTGTCTTTGTTCTTTATTGAGAGAGAGGTTTGATTAGGTTGTCAGTGTATATATTAAGCGTTATGTTTTAAATAATACAATTTGCTCAGTAATTTAATGTGGTATCAATCGAGTACTAAAAAAGAAAGGGAAAGAAAATAACAATGGAGAGGGGACATGAAAC
>NC_051417.1:25319683-25320216 GCF_015228065.2 Penaeus monodon | reverse complement strand
AGGAAAGGAAAGTAAGAGGGATAGAAAGAAAATTAAAATTTCACAGTAATTTTACGAAAATTACCATTAGAAAAACATTTTTCCCTCTTTCCTCTTCTTCCACCCTTTTCATCATTTCGTTTGTAGCTTCCACAGCCTCTTCTTTCCTTCTCCGTGGTGACGTAATAATAAAAGTAGTATAAAAGTGGACAGATGCGTTAATTCACGTAGGGAAAAAAATATGGACAAAAATATGACAAAAAGGTATAATTACATTATTTCCATCTATCATTTCATCTTTCTTGTATTTGTTACTGCATGTGATCATAGTCACTATTCTAACTATGCATGCATTACTAAAATGGGTAATAATATTATTACATAAATGCGTGTGTGTGTCGTTATGGCTGCAAATGAATACATGAAAGCGGCGCGTGAGTGCGAGGCTGGGAAGGGCATCCGCTCGGGGCAACGGTCACTCTGCAGGAACCTCGAAGGAAGGCACCGTCCAAGCCCTTGGGAGGGAGTTTGGGACACAATCAGTTCAGTAGAAG
>NC_051417.1:25318541-25319452 GCF_015228065.2 Penaeus monodon | reverse complement strand
CTTGTCCTTTTTAGTACTGCTTTGTACTTTTAATTAATATTGTAATGCAGTCGTAGATTATCACTTTTTTATAACATATGTCCTGTCATGTTAATAATAATGCCGTTGATATAATTTGCATTGTTCGTATTATCATCATAATCATCAACGCCTCTATCATTTACAAGAAGGGTAGCAGGAGCCGTAGTACTTGTAGCATTGTTGTTATCGTCAGTATTACTTTTCATATTATGCCTTCATAATAACTATTAATGCCATTATCAATAGTACTAACAAACAATAGTGCAACCTCGTTTACTGCTTCCGAAATTTAGATTTTCAACCGCCTTTCAGATATTTACGGTTATTTACGCTCCATAATTTTATCACTTTTGACACTTCATTAATTGTTTCTTCTTGTAAGTGTCGTCTTTTACCTTTTATCCTGTACCTGTCGTGCCTCTTTTTGTTTTTTTTTATCATAATCATTAATAGGAGTGTTATTTCGGTTGCGTTCTTGTGTATTTGTTGGATATGATGGTATTAACATTATTAACGATATGATCACCATCACAATAAGGTTATTATCATCATCCATATTGATACCGCTAACACTGTTATTATCAGTGCTACAATGGACGTAGTAATCATTACCATTAGCAATTCCATGAACATTATAGCCTATACAATTCTAACAATGCTGTCATCATACTCTAATCTGGCAGGAATACATCCAAAATAACCTTATGCATAATTTCATCATCATATTATCTTTGCAAATAACCGGATGTGAGTTTTTGATATAATACAAAAGGTGTTTCCACCATTTTTAGCCGGAGGAAAAGGAAAATTTATTAATAGATTTCATCATCGACAAGAAAAGGACTGATTTTGGAAGATGGACAATCTGCAATTGATATGTTTGTCTCTGC
>NC_051417.1:25318308-25318483 GCF_015228065.2 Penaeus monodon | reverse complement strand
CACTCTACAGCATTGTTGATAATGATTTCGTCATTTCGTGAACCAGTAGATTCATACATTAGATTCAGGCCCATTTCAATGAGTATAAAATTCTATTGCATTTCTAATCCACATTTTTGCTGCCTGAATCTACAAACGAAACCTAGTCCATTTACTCCTTCTTTACTCTTTCAGC
>NC_051417.1:25317231-25317718 GCF_015228065.2 Penaeus monodon | reverse complement strand
AGTCTAAGAACTTCACAGTAATAATAATAAAAAAAAATCTCCCCTCTTTCCTCCTCTCCCTGACTTCATCTCTTCGTTTGTATCTTCGACACCCTCTGCTCTCCTCCGTGGTGACGTAATCAAAAATTGGCAATAAAGTTAACAGCACCGTTAATTCACATAGGGTTGACAGGGAAAATATATGAACACACATCTGACAAAAAGGTGCAATAATTACGTTATTTTCATGTTTAATTTCTTATTCTTCTTTAACACAGCATATGATCATTGTCAACTTCCTTACTACGTATTAATAAACGGGTAATAATATTATTTCAAAGCATATACGTGTGTGTATGTGGGTGTGGCTGGAAATTAATAAATGAACACAATAAACGTAGCCTCTTCTCTTCCCACCACCACTTTTGGCCTTGCGGTCGATCGATGCGAAAATGCTCTTCAGGTCAACGCTAACCCAATAACGAATGCTTATGGGGAAAAGAGGAAA
>NC_051417.1:25316513-25316846 GCF_015228065.2 Penaeus monodon | reverse complement strand
CGAGGTTTTGGAGCTGAAGGGAACGAAGAGAGGAATCTGCGACATGAATTGCTTATTAAGATTTTAATGTAGGGAAGCCTGGATTCGCGGTCTAATAATGCTCTCGGGGTGTCCTGATATTTCCCCTCTGTTGAGTGATGGTACATCGGCTACTGAATCATAATTTCGAGTTTAATCTTTTTCAGTTTATTCTGTAATGAAATAAAAAGAAGGGTGATATATTTTTTGGTGGTCCTTAACATGTGCAGTAATAGATATAATAAAATGGAATTTTTCCTTTCATTAACTTATTTAAATCCTGTGACTAACTCTATCTACGCGTCTTCCATTAAT
>NC_051417.1:25316022-25316399 GCF_015228065.2 Penaeus monodon | reverse complement strand
CACAAGATAAGAGCGATTCAGGATTCAGACAGTCACTCCTTGATATCACTCCGTTTTCTTCATGCCAATTTCATATAATTATAATATCTATTAAGTCAAAACTTTTTCTTTTTTTAATGAATGTATTTACAAGAAATATTTGTTAGTCAAGATAGATAATATATCTATCTACCCCTGGTGCCGAAAGTATATCGTAGGATTAAACTAATTTTACTCACTGAGATGTGTAATCCGCTTGGCTAATAAACCATTTCCTCTTCTAATTCCACCGCTGTTCTCCTTTGCTAATCAAAATGATTCTAATATTACATATCCAATTCATCGATTCGCACTCGGAACTGATACCCTCAATCAGCTTCGGAGTACCCATGCACAAA
>NC_051417.1:25315894-25315991 GCF_015228065.2 Penaeus monodon | reverse complement strand
CGAACAATGGGCTTGCTAAAACGTTGGTTTCTACAAATTTCGAACAGGCGTGGGAGGAGAGTTTTCATCCTTCTGCAGTACTCATAAACATCGGCAA
>NC_051417.1:25315569-25315778 GCF_015228065.2 Penaeus monodon | reverse complement strand
AGATTCGTCATCCTTATGGTGATAAACAGTACTAACCTTGATTTCCCAATTTAGTAATAAGCAATATTTTTATTTTTATTTTTACGCACAATTTTCCAATGTTTATATTACTTCATAAGAAAAATAAGTACATTTAGGCGAGACTGGCAATTTCATCTAGCTCTCTGCGATAGCCAATATATCCTAAGATTAAACCGGCACCTCTTAAT
>NC_051417.1:25314978-25315049 GCF_015228065.2 Penaeus monodon | reverse complement strand
ATTTTCTTCCGCTTTCATATGTGGCCCTCATTAATGTGTGAGAGTGTTTGCTTCTACGCTTTTGTTTATAC
>NC_051417.1:25313107-25313299 GCF_015228065.2 Penaeus monodon | reverse complement strand
GCCTTATATTCGAACTCATTCAAATGGAAGAGAAACCCCAGAAGGCCGGAGGGAAGCCTGTTTATCTTCGTGGTTAACTTCTCGTGCATCTGGCATCTTCCGGTTGTTGATAAGTCCTGGGTAAATTTCTTCGTTAAAGTCTGATGAGTGACTCGACCTGCTTTTAGCGGTAATCACTGACGGATTTACAGC
>NC_051417.1:25312985-25313077 GCF_015228065.2 Penaeus monodon | reverse complement strand
GGGGGAGGATAAAAAGGAATGATAAACTTTCGTGATAACGTCAGTCAGTTGTAATTCGGGGAAAAACATGTTCTTCAGCCGCTTGCGAAAAT
>NC_051417.1:25312299-25312651 GCF_015228065.2 Penaeus monodon | reverse complement strand
CAAAGTGCGTGGTTGCGAGTGTGTTAAGAGCACACTTTTATATCTTACAAGAAAAAAAGTGAGGAAGAAAAGGTCAAAATCACACACGATCGCGAAAAAAACGCAGACACACTCACTAACGAATGAGGTAAGAAAAAAAAAGTTGCTAACAGAGCCAGATAATTGTAATTGTCATCATTTTCCAACTTAAATACGGACTTCTTGTCTGAGACGGGATAAGAAATAAACGAGCTCAGAAAGTATCTTCACAAACCCTGTAAATGACAATTAATCTTAATTAGAAAAATAAAAAGTTCTCAGTTTTGTTTTACCCTTTTAACTAGGTTTTTACAAGATATTTTTTATCTACCTT
>NC_051417.1:25309635-25310168 GCF_015228065.2 Penaeus monodon | reverse complement strand
ATCTCCCGCCCCTGACTGTAAGCAATAAGCAATTCATACAAAGTTTCCGTCTTGGAAGAAAGCATTCTCAGCTGCATAAAATTGCCAGCAATAACTACCTCCTCTAAAGCAAGATCGATACTGATAACTGCCCGGCCTGGGTCGCTTGGGGCGGCGGGGGGTGGGGTTTAGGGCCGGAGGGGAGGGGCTTGGTGCGACAGGGGGTGGGGTTTAGGGCCGGAGGGAAAGGGCTTGGTGCGACAGGGGGTGGGGTTTAGGGATGGAGGGGAGGGGCTTGGGGCGACAGGGGGTGGGGTTTAGGGATGGAGGGGAGGGGCTTGGGACGGCAAGGGGTGAGGTTTGGGGCCGTAGGGGAGGGGCTTGGGACGGCAGGGGGTGAGGTTTGGGGGTGTAGGGGAGGGGCTTCGGGAGGGAGGGCCGGGGATGGGGGGAAGGAAGGGGAATGCTCGAAACTGCTGTACACTCGGAGACCTTTTTTCTTCTTTTTATTTTTTATTTCTAAGAACAAAGGAGGAGCAAGATAAGAAATATTT
>NC_051417.1:25309353-25309455 GCF_015228065.2 Penaeus monodon | reverse complement strand
TTGGACAGAATAGATTTATAAAACTATAATGCGACGAACAAGAATAATGTGAATGAAAAAAAAGCAAGAAAACAAGGAATTTTCGGCGAAAGGTGAAAGTGT
>NC_051417.1:25309042-25309269 GCF_015228065.2 Penaeus monodon | reverse complement strand
CTGAGGGGAAAATTAAAATGAACAACGGAGACAGTGATGAAAATAATGAAGCAATTCGTCTAAAAGGTTTTAAGTTTATTGGGTTTCGAAAGGAAACATTCATGAACTCTTTTATCAACTAGAAAATGAAACGTAGATATAATGGAATGGTGATTCATAATCATCACCGTTATATAAACAAATAAAATTAAAATGGCAATGAAAATATATTTTAAAAAAAATGTTTT
>NC_051417.1:25308237-25308599 GCF_015228065.2 Penaeus monodon | reverse complement strand
CCCACTTATATTTCATTTCTCACGCTTCAGACTTCGTAGTCTCATTAGACCTTTATAACCACCAAGAGAACGGCACGTAGCGGAGTCTTCTACTGGCCTTGGCATCTTCCTTTCCTTTTCATTCCGTCTAATTCCCTTTATTTTCTTTTCTCATTTTCAGTTTCATGTAAGAGGTTTTTGTTATTGATTTTTTTTTAGCAATATTATTATTTCCTTTTTCATTTCATTTATATCTAATGTATTTTTTCCCTTCTTTGTTTTATATATTTTTTTACAAAAAGAAGAAAGATATTTTTATTACATCATTGCATTTAAGTCAACAGTCAAAACAAATAAGAATAACAAACACTATTTTCATTTTC
>NC_051417.1:25308037-25308205 GCF_015228065.2 Penaeus monodon | reverse complement strand
CAGACACATAAACAAGCAACTATATATCATAGATGAAAATTATATATTCATCAAACAAGAAATCTAAACATCGCAAAGAGAATTCAAACACTGTAATAAGTGTCCTTAACACACTCCCCAAAGGACATAAAAATACTATAATTAGGTTGCTGTTTTCACCATGAACCT
>NC_051417.1:25306602-25306915 GCF_015228065.2 Penaeus monodon | reverse complement strand
TTTCTCATTGTAATATATTCATAGTCTTCCATTCTTTCATTGATTAAATTTGATCTCTATCTTGTCAAAATAGAAAAAAGACATCGGTCTGTTTCCGCAATCTATTGAAATTTCAACCAGACTTTAAAATTGCTCGTCAGTTGTCTGCGAAAGTTATGTAAAATAGAGGGATTTCTGTCAAAAACTGTATCTGGATCCTAACCCAGTTTTCTTCGCCTAGTCTCCGTCCTCATTACTAATATTGTCATCATTTCATTGACATCTCCCCCCCCCCCACCAACCCTGTTGTTCTCTAAAAATGTTTATCTTCCCA
>NC_051417.1:25306274-25306423 GCF_015228065.2 Penaeus monodon | reverse complement strand
TTTACCAATCCTCAACACTCTTTTTCTCTCGCCTACCATTCAGCATAGGTCGGAAATGTTGATACACAGCGTCTATAACAACACAACAATCTCACTCATAGAACTTTTCGATATAAGTGGACAGCTATAATAACAAGGGAAGCCTATCA
>NC_051417.1:25304989-25305895 GCF_015228065.2 Penaeus monodon | reverse complement strand
GCATCTAATAAGTGCAAGAGAAGCGGATTTATTGCTTCTTTTCTTTCTCGTTTTTCCTCACTCGTTCGTCCCCCCTTTCAAAGAATGACAATGAAAAATACGATTGTACCAATACAGCTTTTTCCTTTGTGTCCTTTTGTGCTGATACATGTGTATTGAGAAGAGGAGTTCCTTTTGAAAGACAAATTAAAAAAATGAAATGGTGTTGCATCGAGATAAACTCTTAACCATGTAGGACTCATATTGGACGATATATCGTTGCATCAGTAGTTATTAAAAGAATGAATAGCCTATAACTTGATAAGTAACACATTGATAATTAAGCGAACATGGTGATAATATAGCGTTAACAATATAAATACCGTTTTATAAAAATACGAAAGATACAAGATAATAAACAAAGAGCGAAATGGAATATAATATTTCTAATGACAACATTACTAAGCACTTCGGCTTTCAACATAACCCCCTATGCTAATTAGCTCACACGATTTCGACATTAGAATTGACAAAAAAAAGAACATAAAAGTACATAATTTTGAAAACTGTGTCAAAGTTGTCAACAGATGAAGTCTATTTGTCATGCCTTTTTTCTTTTCTTTTTTAACTATATTAATCACGTTTGGGCATTTGTGTGTCAACTGGTGCGTCAAACGTCAAATTGTAAAAATAAAGATGAACTGGATGCTAAAAGCTTTTCGTGATATTTTGCTTTTTATTTTGCGTTTTTCCCAGCAAGGTAGATATTCCAGGCAATATTTTCCCAGTGAATGAATAAGAAAAGAGATTGGGGCAGTTAGCGGTGGCTGACAGAGAGAGGAACAGACACAACGACTGAGAGAAATAGAAAGAAAGTTTTCGAATTGCGAGATGAATAGAAAAGGGGCAAGAGACTGATACAAATTA
>NC_051417.1:25304649-25304795 GCF_015228065.2 Penaeus monodon | reverse complement strand
CGTATCTGATTTGCCCATTAAATAGCGCATATAATATAAAGATATAAAAATAACTTACGGAATTAAAGCCTTTCGTGATACATTCCAGATATTTTCGTCAATTTTATGAGTAAGTTATCCTTTTCATCATAGAAGATTAACCAAAT
>NC_051417.1:25304237-25304420 GCF_015228065.2 Penaeus monodon | reverse complement strand
ATAACTACTAATTACTAATTGTTGAATAATGCCTATAATATAAACATCAAAAATACTTCACAGTATAAAAGCCTTTCGTGATGCAGCCCAGCTAGTTGATTTTTTTTTACGAGCAACTTAACATTTTCATTGCAACAGACTGACGAAACGAGTTTGAGTGAAGGGAAGCAGGGAGCAAGTGCC
>NC_051417.1:25303814-25304010 GCF_015228065.2 Penaeus monodon | reverse complement strand
CACGGAAGGGATACAGAAGCATAACATCCAGAGCAACAACAGCATAAATCACGTCCATTTGAAAGTCGCTTTTCTTTTTTCATAAAGGGATAGGAGAGAGTTCTACGGATTTATGGTTTCCGGCCGTCATTCGCAGTGGCTTCATAAACTCTAAATGGCGGATTCCACTGTAGAATTACACAAAAAGAAAAACGCC
>NC_051417.1:25302854-25303037 GCF_015228065.2 Penaeus monodon | reverse complement strand
AATTACATCAACGAGCATATATTTCCTCGCTCGTTTCTCAATTTAAAAAACGGAGTTCAGTGTCCCATATGTTCTCTCGTTAAAATGCGGTGAGGAAGATAATATATTGTTTAACTTGGTGTGTTTGTGGTTCATTTGAATATTTTTTTCGCCAAACTTCCAGTATTAGAGCGGCTCGTAGCT
>NC_051417.1:25302349-25302438 GCF_015228065.2 Penaeus monodon | reverse complement strand
TGTGTGTGTGTGTGTTCAGTCTCTGTCCACTTATTTATATCTGAGGGAACACGCACAGTAATCTAACATATTCCGATTTTGAACAAGCG
>NC_051417.1:25301365-25302100 GCF_015228065.2 Penaeus monodon | reverse complement strand
CAAAGAAAAAACTAGTAGTTAAACATAATGACGGAGCGCCGTCTTTGTTAACGACAGCTATCAAACTTTCTTTTACTCTGATTTACGTTTACCTTCCGGTGTAACAGCCCAGATTAATCCCCTTCTAGAATTTACCTGTATAGTTTGGGCTTCCCAGACTAGCACCCTAGGGTATAAATTGGGCCTAGCCTACTTTATACCGCCGGATATAAAACAGGCTAGTCTAAACTATACCCCATAGGCTAGAACATGCCCCTGGTACAATAACTGTTACCATAACTATTGTGTAATGACTCCAGTCAACTTTTGTTTAGGTCAGCAGACCATTATATGCTCTTCCGTCTTAAGAATAGAAATATAGAATGATGAATAATATAGTCATCAGGGATTAGTTTTTAAAGTGAGGTCCATCAAGGTTTTCATGCAGATATAATAACTTTGGTCGATGTGTTATATAGAACTAATCGGGTGATGATAAAGTCCTTGATCTATAAATTTCTAGCTCTCATATGTTAAAGTTGAAATACTAAAATACTGAGAGGTCACAGGTGAGCCCGGAATTGATAGTTTTCTCTACTTTGAGTCTAATAGCTTGGCTTGAGTGTGTTGATTTTTCTTACAAAGATTTCTCATAACATGGCAATGCATTCGCTGCATAGAACAAATGGCAAAAAGACAACGTCGCGGGTCTGGCGTTTTTAAAGCTTCAATGAAACTGTTCATTCGACCAAAATG
>NC_051417.1:25301198-25301324 GCF_015228065.2 Penaeus monodon | reverse complement strand
GATGATAAAGATATGCAACATGATACTTTAATGAACTCCACAAACCCACAAATACATACATGTCTTATATTGAATGTTCATTGTTGCTGGCCAGAATAGAATAGCAATATTTCTAGTTATGTTTAC
>NC_051417.1:25298950-25299033 GCF_015228065.2 Penaeus monodon | reverse complement strand
ACAAAATAGTGCTTGTCAAATTCTCTAAACATCCTATGCAATATGCAATATCATTATTATTCAGTGCACAATGTACAAGGAAT
>NC_051417.1:25298647-25298833 GCF_015228065.2 Penaeus monodon | reverse complement strand
CCCACTTTATACCTAACGGTGTGAACTGGCCTAGCCTAACTTATACCCCGGATATAAAATAGCCTAGCCTGATGTGTCCCCGGGTATATTGTGAAGAAGAAAACGAGATGGAATGCCTGTCGATTTTGTGAATAGAAATCAAGAGCAAAATGTAAATGTTTGTAATTACCGTGTATATCATTCATG
>NC_051417.1:25297854-25298011 GCF_015228065.2 Penaeus monodon | reverse complement strand
AAGACAGCATACGATCCATTCATACTACAGACGTTTCAAAGTCCACTTAAAGGAATAAAGAAACAACTCGATGACTGGATCAGTAACAGGAACAAATTGAACGATTGAACTGAAATAGAGGCTTAGAAACTGCCATTTTATCCTTGTCAACACAATT
>NC_051417.1:25297667-25297818 GCF_015228065.2 Penaeus monodon | reverse complement strand
CAGGTTGTTTGATGGTTGACTGTGGTGGGGTGAAAGAACTGTACTGTTCATGGTTTATTATATTTGCCTTGTTTTCCGCGGTCATTTTGAAGATAATGGTCAAGTATGTTGATTGTCTTATCATGGATGTGTCATCGTGATGGCGAGAAAG
>NC_051417.1:25297417-25297531 GCF_015228065.2 Penaeus monodon | reverse complement strand
ATGAATAACACGTACGATTAATTCAAAAGCACTCACATCCCATTCCGTTGTCATAATTGCAGTTTTATATTCTATTTCACAATGAATTTCCAAACGAATCCATTCCTACATCAG
>NC_051417.1:25297085-25297334 GCF_015228065.2 Penaeus monodon | reverse complement strand
CGCCAGGGTATCTGTGTTTAGAGCCCTTTAAAGCCAGGACGCTCCGTAATGTGCTAGGGAAAAAAAAATGTTTACGTCGGGAAAAAGATAAGAAATATCTAGCATTTAAGGAAGAATGATTCTCTACTTCATTAAGTAGCCATATAAACTGTGGCATGTAAAAAGTATATAAAAAAAAAACGATGAAATGAGACGGAAAGAAAGGTAGACTTATATTGGATTAAGACATTACGTTAATTGCCCAGAACG
>NC_051417.1:25296322-25297051 GCF_015228065.2 Penaeus monodon | reverse complement strand
CTAGCCTAGAATCACAAATATCTAATTGTTTTTATGATGCAACATCGAGATGAATCATAGTTGACAGGAAAGCGAGGTCATATCGTGAAATATCAACAATTACGTACAAAATTAAAATACTTAAAAAAAAAAAAAAATCCCAGGACACATACTACAAAAGGCAAAATGAAAATTAAAATACTTTTTTTAATTCAAAAATTTCCGACAGTCATGTATAACCAATGTCCTAGCACCGTTTGTGTCCATTTTCATAAGAACCAGTACTTTGAATTCATTATATCCATAATCAACGCCCATTTAACATGTGTGTAGACATCAAAACATGAGGTCTTACTGCAGGGAGCGTCAGTTAACCCGTCTGCCTTTGTTACTGCTGGATGTATTATCTATTACATCTACGTGTTACTTTCGAGAACACGGCCGGGGACGGGATTTAGGATATAGAGACGTTAAGCTGAAATCTAAGGAGGTTTTTGGATAAAGGAGAAAGCTCGAAGGAAAACCTATGTGACGAGAAACGAGTAGATTCTTAATTAACTTAGGGTAGGATAATAGGCGTGGTTAGAGAAGAATTTGGGAAGTCTGGATTAAGAATGCTGGAATGAGTATGAGAAATGACTTGATGATGGACAGAAATAAGGCAAAAGAGAGATAAGGCTAGACTACACTATCCTATGATGGAGTAGAAATTGTAAATTTGAAGATTAATGATTTGTGCGATAGGTAGTG
>NC_051417.1:25295666-25296280 GCF_015228065.2 Penaeus monodon | reverse complement strand
GGGGAGTTAAAAGATGAGGAGGAAAACGAGGGCCGGGGGGTGGGGGGTCATACAGAAAGAAAGATAATTCCATTAGTTGTTTTTATCTTCTTTTAATTTTCTTCTTGTAAACTGAAGAGTTTTGTAGTAGCATTTAGAGTTAAACACGAAAGAGCGAGAAATTAACAGAAGTTAACTACAGGGGGGGGGGGGGGATTGTTGCAAATACAATGTAAAGTTTCATTCAGAATTTACTCACTAACAATTTCCATAATTTTAACCAAGCAAAAGTTATACCCTAGCTTTACAATGCTATAGTCTCCCCTAGTATTCCCATCTGAGCGGCTCTAACCACGTTTTTTATGGGTGAGGGAATCACGTTACCAACTTGTTTACGTCTGTCAGCTGACACATACATACAGGTATTCACCAATAACAGTGGATGCACGCTGGACAGAAAGTGTTTTTGTTGTTGTACGTCTGATGCTGATAAAGTTTGGTAGAAAGTGACAGAAGTAATGTAGTTGAGTTTGTTATTATGTCCTTTCTTTTTAGCTCACCTTATTTTGCTATCCACTTTGTTTACCCATTTTCTCTTCTTTTCTCATTATACTTTTCTCTCTATGTTCCTCGTA
>NC_051417.1:25295193-25295304 GCF_015228065.2 Penaeus monodon | reverse complement strand
TAATCGAGTTTCATTATTTTAAAAAGTAGCATATATGACACGTGTAGTTTCTGGAAAGAGTAATTATTGGATAAAAAGTAATAATCTTGGTAATGAATAAAGGTGATACAC
>NC_051417.1:25294982-25295143 GCF_015228065.2 Penaeus monodon | reverse complement strand
CGTACAGACCTCACTGCCTGAGGTCTGTACGATGCAGTGAGGCGGAAAATAACTTTATCTGGGTGTTTGATTAAGCATAGGCATACACGTACATCCGTATATACATATAGTCATATACACACACAAAGATTATATCTCGTTTTCTCTCTACCTGCCTCGAT
>NC_051417.1:25294552-25294789 GCF_015228065.2 Penaeus monodon | reverse complement strand
CCCTCTTCCATACTGACGTTCCAGCTCGTCGTTTTAACCGAATGGAAGCATTTTGTCAGTTACGTATACATGGCTACACCCGACTGCGCAAACCATCGACGTAAAATCGGCTGGTATAGAGTAGGAATATTTTGCTTTTTTCTCCCTGTCTCCCCCCACCCCCCTATAATCTTTTTGGTAGAGGCTGCTATGGTATTTTATGAGGGAGGATAGTGTTTTCCTTTTTTTCTTCTTTTG
>NC_051417.1:25294023-25294417 GCF_015228065.2 Penaeus monodon | reverse complement strand
TTGGTGAGGGATGTAGATGGAAAAAAAGGAGGTGGTGAGAACTGAAAGAAGAGGGGCGCAGAAAAAGGGGGAAAGGCAGAGGGGAATAAAGAGGGTAGGCTTAAAAGAGCTGAGGATAGCCAAATGGAGAATTGAGTGTAGCAGCGAAAGGGGGATGGGGCAGAGGGGGAGGTGAGGCCTACCTAAGCGTCTAATTAAAAGCAATTACGGGAAATCAGAATGCTTAATCAAATTACGTACACAAAGCGAAGTGATGGCCAGTACGGCTTGTCACATAGAATCCAAGTTATTAGCGGAATGACTTTGATTAGCAGGAAGCGATCAGAATATCTAATAGATTAGACGCATTCAGAATAAGTACTTTAATAGTATTATAATGTTGGGGCGATTAACA
>NC_051417.1:25293567-25293646 GCF_015228065.2 Penaeus monodon | reverse complement strand
GGTATCAAAGAAAGAGGTTCTCAGATGCGAGACAAAGCCTTTAGACCCAACTTTGTGTGTGGGCCTACCGAGCCAAGCG
>NC_051417.1:25291421-25292626 GCF_015228065.2 Penaeus monodon | reverse complement strand
CTTGGATAATTGGACTGAAACGAATATGAAACAGAGAAATGGCATTTCTAAGATTAGTGAATTGACTTGAAGTTATGAGGCTGTTTAGAATTCTGCTATGCGTCGTACTGCATGATCTTAAACTTGAGCTTGTGAGCAAAACTTATAAAAAAGTGAAGAAATAAGTTATCATACACACTTTCTCCCCAACTGCCTTCCTAATGACAATTATTACGCTATTTTTGAGTTCCGTTTTGGCCCCTGAACCCTTATTGACCTCTTGGCTGCCTGGTCCTTAGGTGAATGACCCTGAAGATGGGGAAATATGAAGCGACGAGACCCTGAGAGGATGTACTGTAGATTTAGGGTGTGGCTTTGTGTGTTTTTCGTGTATCCTCCCGTATCTGATGGTGTTTGTATGAAATCAATAGTTCAGTTACAAACGACACTTTGTACGCATTTAATAGTTTCATATACTAGTTCAATAGTTTCGGTTATTACAAACGACATTTTGTATGTTTTTAATAGATTTATATACTATTCCATTAGTTTCATTCATGACAACAAACGACGTTTTGTTTTTATTTAATAGTTTCATATACTAGTTCCTTAGTTTCATTCACAAGTAATTTCATAAAACAGCCCAAAAGTTTCAATTAATCATTCAGTCGTCTTCAAACCCAATCAGAAGTTTTCCATTCTCTTCCCTCCGACGGAGTCCCATCCGCACCCAATAGAGATTAAAGGCTAAACTGTTTACATTACATCAAGAACTTTGTTTTGGTAGAAGTAGTTGATCTCGATGACTTTCTTGGTGTCCCGTCATCTCGAAATCGTTGTTGGTTTTATTAGGGATTGTATATTAGGGATGTGGTTATTGGCGCATATAATTCAAAATGTCTTCCTTTATAAATTATTTGAACGTAAATAAAGCATAAAAAGGGAGTATAAAAGAATACTTGAAATAAAAGTAAAGGATAGGAATAAACGCGAGAAATAAGTCGAAACTGCAACAGGAGAGAACACGTGACTTATTTCCGGGTCATGTGGTGGTTTTTTTGGCTCAACATTCATCACGTGTTCTTAAACTTGACCTTATTTTTCAGGAAATCCTTTTCCGACGATTTGAGCTGCCTAGTTCCTGGTTGTAGTGCTGGGTTTGTTTCTTTTTTATTATGCCGTATTTCTTTTTCCAAAGCAAGCACCTTTCAGCTCGTCACTTTGTC
>NC_051417.1:25291092-25291361 GCF_015228065.2 Penaeus monodon | reverse complement strand
GTAAGCATGCATAAACTGTTGATAACTATTTAGCGGTTGACAAAGGCACAGTTGGTACCCATGGCAACGTTTCATTTTACTAGACAGCCAAGGCAACTTCTGATACGTCTGATGGAATGGTTAACGCTCAACATTGCTAAAAACAACATTTGTCTAACCTCTCCGTATCCACACTTTCTTCGCTCGAACCCAGGGTCGTACGTTCACATTTCTCTCAGTTCTGAACGTCAAGATATCGGTAATGATTGAGGATGAATTAGAAAACCAAA
>NC_051417.1:25289866-25290926 GCF_015228065.2 Penaeus monodon | reverse complement strand
TATTTACCCCTCCCTATCCTAAGGTAAGCATCTTGGCATCGAGCGACAGTGTTTGATTTGAATGATAAAGAAATAAAGATAAATTATTCAAATATATAACATATCAATTGACTAATAAAATTAATATTGAAAATAGGTCGGCAAAGGCAAAATCAACAAGGAACCAATCACTTTCCCCTCTTTGTTTGTTTTGAATATGCTGCGTGTGTTGTGATATGTGCGCACTGGCAAAAGGCATCGAACATTGTGGGTAAAATGCTGTAGGGTGTGATAACAGTCTTTTGATGTTTTAACAGCTTAGTACAAAAATGTTTAAATGGGTTAAAATCTACGGCAAAAATGTTTTAACGTGCGACAACCAAAAGCAGGAATGTTATAGAGTGTGATAACCAGAAACAAAATATTTTAGACTGTAATTATAATCTAAATCATAAATGTTTCAACTGTGATAAGAACCTACGGGAGAAAAAAAATATATATATATATCGAGATAAACTGGGAAAAATAACTTTGACTCTTATAATAGCTTATAGAAAAAGTGTACCCAACCTCCAGGCTGCCGATATAAAAGAAATGAAATCTGTCTTCTGCACTACCAAGCCACCAAATATTCAGACATTGCTTTCAGTAATGAACCGTACCTTCTGTTTGTACTTTATGTATCGGTTTTGATGAATTGTAAAAGAATTTATAAATATTCACAAAGGCCACACGCTGGAAAATAGTGAAAACGTCCTTATTCTATAGTGTGATAAAACCTAAAACAGCTTACCCTTATCACCTACCCACATCCCTACATCTGCCTCTTCCCTTATATAACTCTTGAGCTTCTAATACATTGATAGAAAGAAAAATCACAGCGGCGTTTAACAACACTAAATTCAACTCATGTTTGCTTTTGATAATGTGGCCGATCCGATAGGAAGATGATTGAAAGATTGGGTTCTCGTTTATATTATGAATTGAAGTGTGATATAATTGAAAAACAAACAGATTAAATTTTCCACGAAATTGGAAATGATCTCGAATAATCCTACTTTGCTTGTTCCCTTTCCTCGCC
>NC_051417.1:25289302-25289499 GCF_015228065.2 Penaeus monodon | reverse complement strand
GAAGAGTAACAAAGTACGATTTCAACTTGCCCATTAGCTAGTTTCTGAAGCTCTTTATTTTTCCCAGGTTGACGAAATCCTCTTCCGCCTGCAACGACGCCAGGAGATATTCCTTCATTTCCTCTTTCTTAACTCGTTCGTTATCTATTCTTCTCCGATTTATTTATATATTTCGACTCCGATTTAAGCTTTAATAT
>NC_051417.1:25289154-25289238 GCF_015228065.2 Penaeus monodon | reverse complement strand
GGTAAATAACCGAACTTCAGGCTACGCATTTTCTCTCATAAACCTATTGCTTTTCTCCCCTTTTCCTTTTTTTATTTTTGTTTT
>NC_051417.1:25288804-25289019 GCF_015228065.2 Penaeus monodon | reverse complement strand
TTTTAGCTTTTTATCTCCCTCTATCCTTTTCATCCTTATCTTCCTCCACATTCATCCCCCTTCCTCCTGTGGCAGCGGTCCCACTCACAGACGCCCACGCCCAGCCATGGGTACATCGGATGGTGCGGCTATCATAAGGGCGTGGGAATTCACAAGTCTCAAGGCCTGTGTGGCTTACTATCAAGAGGAGGTTCAAGGTAAGAGGAGTGAGGAAG
>NC_051417.1:25288313-25288460 GCF_015228065.2 Penaeus monodon | reverse complement strand
GGCGATAGGAATTGGTTGCCTTGCACCACTCTCAGCATTTATATTGCTTCGTCTTGTGCGGTCGAGGAGGAGGCCTTCACTGAGGAACATTTTAACAGCATTTATTGTGCTGTATGTTTTTTTTCAGCTCGGTAAGTTCATGACGGA
>NC_051417.1:25288082-25288268 GCF_015228065.2 Penaeus monodon | reverse complement strand
GCCTATGGTCAAGGGACTAAATAAATTGACTTCTATTATGATCTGGATCTGGATAGAGCTCCGTAATGGATCTAAAGAAATTTTCTCTGATAAATATTTATTTAAATGAATTTTCTCTTATAATGTTGCGGAATATCTATGTTGTGAAAGACATGTATGATGAAGCTAGATATTTTCATTCATATC
>NC_051417.1:25287418-25287748 GCF_015228065.2 Penaeus monodon | reverse complement strand
ATGGAAAGGCTAACGAACTAATCCTACAGCAACTTTGTTATAAACAACCGCAGCGAACACGATTAACTCTACAAGATACCGTACGTTAGTTTCAACATCAAGTATAGGGATGCTACACGAAGAGATTCAGATCAGAGGAGAAGGAGAGATTTCAGTCACTGGATGCTGGACGCTCGTAGACTTCGCTCCGCTGCATTCCTCTTGTGGTATTTGCTCATCGTCGATGGCTATATCGCCGTTGTATTGAATATCATGCATCCAACATGCTGGGATGTTAAGCTATTGTCCTGTGCCTGGCTTGTTGATTACTGCCGTGTTTGAGAACGGTTA
>NC_051417.1:25286905-25287251 GCF_015228065.2 Penaeus monodon | reverse complement strand
ACAGATTGTGTTCGGTTAAGTCTGATCGTAGGAGTGTGAATAAGTACGTGGTAGCGCTAATTTGCATATGTTCATGTGTAGCCTTAATACATTTGTGTACATATGTGTAAGTGTATTTTTTTTACTCCAATGTAACCTCGGTGTGACGGAAAACGTAAATTAATGATACTGCAGCGTGATTTTATTTGGATTTATGTCACGATCGCAAATGCAAATTAATTAAAATGAGGTACGATGTTTAATCAGATGTTTTCAATTTACAAAGGCAGCGACAACCTGTGTAAAATCATTTCATGGGAAAAAATTATTCCCGGGTTTTAATCCCATCTTTAATTTATATAACTCA
>NC_051417.1:25286164-25286279 GCF_015228065.2 Penaeus monodon | reverse complement strand
GGATGCTCTCAGCAGTGTGATTCCAGATTCATTCGCTCTCTTGATAGCATGGGCAGTTGTGAATAAGCTTCACGGAAGAAGGTTGACTAATGGTTATCTCGATGATGGAAAACCC
>NC_051417.1:25285282-25285764 GCF_015228065.2 Penaeus monodon | reverse complement strand
ATCATCAGAAGATGCACACGTATAGAAGTAGACGAATGAGGTGGCATTATTCAATCCCTTAAGATAAGTGTACCGTCCTGCCAGCCATTCAGGTCAGGGGGTCGCTTCTGTTCGTAGCGTTACTCGTATTCTCTGGATGTTCTTTTGTGCTGGAACAAACTAACTTTAAATCATATTGTTCGCGTCTACTACTTTTGCGTACGTCTGTGTGTTCCGAAATATATCGTTTTTTTAATGCTTTTGCTGTTCGTTTACTTTTTTCCTTCGTGTTTTTTTTTTTCATAAGAGATACAAGACAGATTTCAAACATTTTAAAATCAGGGATCCATCCAAACCCTCAGCAGAAATTTGACTTCGATATTCAATAGCTTTCTTTTCCAGTCTCATTTCGTGTATACCTCTTCACCGTCCGATATCCAAATACATAAAAAAATATATATATAAGTCAATTCTTACACTAATACTAATAAGTCACCCGAAAA
>NC_051417.1:25285006-25285261 GCF_015228065.2 Penaeus monodon | reverse complement strand
ACTACTTACCCAACGTCACAAATCCAGGAATAGTAGTAACAACCGAAAAAGTTTCTTCAGACATGTCGAGATTCGGCCTCTTGTGTATCGAGGGAGGCGTGTGTTTTCCTTCTTCCTCTTGGGTCGTTTGTTTCCTTCCTAGAATGATGGAGGTTCCTGGCATTCATGGCGGATACAAAGGTCTGGCTTTGGGCGTGCTTTCGTTACTGTACGGATGCGAAAACGAAGAGATATTCGACAAGTATCTTTGTTCCG
>NC_051417.1:25284480-25284557 GCF_015228065.2 Penaeus monodon | reverse complement strand
CTCGACGCACAGACTGTTAATTTGGTTTATGATTCATCAAATTTATATCTCATGATCCTCGTCCACCGGCAAATGAA
>NC_051417.1:25283611-25283921 GCF_015228065.2 Penaeus monodon | reverse complement strand
TCTGACTTGTTATCTCTGTTGACAACAGACTTGCCAAGTGTCACAGGCTTGACAGTGATTTTCACTTTATATTTCAAGTTAAAATGTAAAACGAAAAATAACCCCGCATCCTCCTGTTTCAGTAATTTCAAATTGAAATGGATCTTTTCTTTCGAAACATTTATGTAAAGAAACAAGGTGTTCCAGTAATAGTGGAATCTATTAAGTGTAGATCAATTAGCAGTCAAAAAGAAAAGTGCTTTTATTCAAAGGTTTCGCCATACAACAATGATACCGATCATATATCATATTCCACAGGCTGTCACCGCGG
>NC_051417.1:25282464-25283027 GCF_015228065.2 Penaeus monodon | reverse complement strand
GATAAAACGGGAATGAGAAGCAGGGAAGGATGATAAAGGGACGGGAGGGGAGTCATAGAGAAAGGAAAAACGAGAGCTTGTTTATTTGCGCAATATGAAACAAACTGGAGCCCTTTCCAGCGTTTGCGCAGACTGTCTCGCTTCCTCTCTGCATCTGTTCTCTCTAGCCTTT
Organism: Penaeus monodon; assembly: GCF_015228065.2. Lineage (NCBI taxonomy): Eukaryota > Metazoa > Arthropoda > Malacostraca > Decapoda > Penaeidae > Penaeus > Penaeus monodon. The sequence continues at coordinate 25,282,855 of NC_051417.1, read as the reverse complement.
TTCATCCAGCTATCTTCTCCCTCCCTGCAAATTTATTCAAATGAGAAGGTTTTTGTGTAATGTGTAATGGGATAAGTGATGTTATCAAAGTTTCCCGTATTTTCTATTTGTTTTAAATTACCCATCGTTTACAGGCTACTAAATCTAACTAATGTATAAAATTCAGTGTCCTTCCATCCACTAACATATTTGTTAAGAAAATAAAACGTTTTATGATCCATCCATTTTCTCAGTATTTTAACACAACGACTGCACAATCTTCAAAGACTATGGAAATGGAAAATACCAAATGACTAAAGTGAATATAAATCAGGCCTGGATTGTTGTTCTGAGCCTCATGGAATCAAAAGCTTTGTGATAATTTGGAGGCATTGGACAGTACTAATACTAG
>NC_051417.1:25279907-25279975 GCF_015228065.2 Penaeus monodon | reverse complement strand
GTCGATTCGCCACGAACTAACCTCATTTATGTAGGCATTTTTGAAGACTAGTGCGGTGTCTCAAAACG
>NC_051417.1:25279365-25279877 GCF_015228065.2 Penaeus monodon | reverse complement strand
AGCGATGTTTCGGGTCTTTACTCGTTATTGTATACGTGCAAAGAATGTTTTCTTTTCCGTAAAAGATAATTTTTCTGGGAAATTTTCGTTGTTTGCAAAACGGATGATGTCAGTGTCAAAGTTATGAGCCATAATTAGATTTTGCTATGCCAAGGTCTTTTTTTCTCCTTTTTTTCTTTTTACTTTTCCTTTTTCGCCTCCTTTTATTTTTTTTTTTTTTGGAATTGGGTTGGCTGAACAGTCACCAAACACTTTACAAATTGTTATGTAGGTAAGTTTAGGATGTAACTTTGAGTTGTGTGATGTCAAATATATTTTTTAAAGTATACCTGCCTATGTTTCCATATAAATATATTTTTCTGAATTTACCTATCATAAGCTAAGAGTATATATAAGTATTTCACAAATACAACTGTTATCCAACGTGTAACACTGATGTGACATGCGAGTTTTGACATTTTTTGCATTTAATATCATGTCTTCAAAATTCCCTTTGTAAGAGTTATTTCCTA
>NC_051417.1:25278425-25279154 GCF_015228065.2 Penaeus monodon | reverse complement strand
GGATTGCATACCAAATCTCCTTTTATCCCAAGATATAAGTTCACTGATCATGAAATCCTTGCAATGGCCTCCAAGTACCTGGTTCCTCTCCCTACCCCCAACCCCACCTTTCATTCATCTTCTTCCTCTCTATCAAGTCTGCTTGTTCTCCCGACCAGTGATAAGAATACATACCAAACCTGCGAGAAAGAACGAACAAGGACCCTCACTGGTACGTACGAGGACCTAACACACGAGAGAACGTACAATGGACCCTCATGGCGCGGACGAATGACCGAACAGACGAGCAAGAATACCGTACAAGGACCCTCACTGGTACGTACGAAGGACCGAACACGAGAAAGAACGTACAAGGACCCTCACTGGTACGTACGAAGGACCGAACACGAGAAAGAACGTACAAGGACCCTCACTGGTACGTACGAATGACCGACCGACACACAAAAGGATTGTGCCGTCGCCCCCAAGCCAACAGTCTATGAATTGCAAACAAGGATCCTAATTAATGAAAGTAGAAAGAGGAAAAGGAAAAAAAAAGTTGGAGATTCGCCATCAAATAGAAAACATGCCACCAACGGAGGTGCCCGAGACTCTCTTCCTGTGAAAAGGGATATTTCATTCTGTTTTTGTCAGAAATTTCGATATTATGGTCTGTATATAATTACACATTCGCTATTCTCGCAATGCGTTGTCACATATAGTCAATAGGTGATGGTTAAAGGTGCATTC
>NC_051417.1:25276854-25277111 GCF_015228065.2 Penaeus monodon | reverse complement strand
TCATCTATGAGTGTGCATGCAAAAAAGTCATTTAGATTACCTGACTTAAAGCCTCTGCTGACAGCTGAGTTGTCGAGTACGGCAGACTTGTCAACGGACCTTAATTTCCTAATTTCAAAATGAATTACATAATAATCCCGTATGGTCTCTGTCCGGGTAGACTCATAATATAATGCGCTTTTCGACATTCACCGGAACATTTACAACACTAATATCAATGGAATGTTTACAAATGCAAGCAAATTTTAAGAAAACTA
>NC_051417.1:25274578-25276737 GCF_015228065.2 Penaeus monodon | reverse complement strand
GCGCTCTTCTCTCTTTTACAGTTTTACGAGACTGCACAGTAATGGAAGGTTTGCCATGTATTCGATGGCGTGAAAGGGAAATCTAAACTGCTATATCAAAGTATCTGCGGAAAAAAGTGTGTCAGCAGTCGGAGTAAAAATACATTTTTTTTTATCGTTACTGTATTCGTCTTCCATTGTAATTTTTCGCTGGGAGAAATTTTGTTGCGAAATACACGAGCGAAAGACGTTTCCAATAGCAATGGAAGAGGTTAACTTTGCTGCAAATTATTTTTGCTGCTCGAATCTGTCGCCTTCTTGTTATGAATTAAGGCAGTGACCACGGAGGAACCTCGTGTAATAATTTTTCATATTCCAGTGAACCCCTATGTATAGTATAAATAGTACAATGTATATTATGCATTGTACTGGCTGACACGTACGAGTATGTTGGTTTCTGGAAAGTGTTTGTGGCGTGTTGTGCAGTAGGAACTATGAATTATGAATTAAGGTCACAATCACTTTGTGATAGCACAATTATTTTACGGTTTCTCGCGGAAACTCGGGTGATGGTCAGGGGAACCCCGGTTGAAAATCACTGCATTGAATAATACCGAAGCAAACACATGAATTCAATCATTTTCATTTCATGCAGATGCCTCAATAGTGAACACTGTTGAAAAGAAGAACAAAACCGAGCTTAAAATGTTGACGGGTATGCCTTCTGCTTAGAGACATTTGGATATACGCCATTTATCAGACATTTATGGCTATGTATGAGGAACACTGAGTGCTTCTCTCCGAGTTTTGAAATCGATTACATGACTCAGGTTCTCCTACAAATTCCAAATTATGCTGCCAAGCTTTAAGCAAAGTTCCGGGTCTGTAATCGGTTGTTTGCATGCGGGAGATACTCTCCCTCTCCGTAAAGAAAAAATTGCTTTGCTAGAAATGTAGATGATGACAATTGCAAAGTTACGAGTCATTATCAGCCACGCAAACCCCGAATCACAAAGGAAACGTTGGTTTTGCTGAACATTCGCCAAACACTTGACGAATTGTTCTGTCGTAGACTGGTTTGGAACTGCGAGATGCGCTGGGATATGAGTTCAGATTTCCTGATGATAACTTTCTATTTCTACGTGGAAATGATTCGAAGTAATGATTCCCCAATGAATCAGATTCCATTATTTTTTTTAGATAAAACCATTAGATAAACGCGCTTTATCCTGTTCAGTGTGTAGATCTGACATAAAGATGCGAAAAAGCTGGTATTTCTGCAGCCCATGCAAGGGAATGTGAGTGATACGATCTTTCCTCTTTACGTTGCGACTACCCCAACCTTTTTCTCTTTTACCTTTGGCAAATGAAAACGGTGAAAAAATATGTGAAAAGTCGGCCAACTTCTGCTTTCAGCACACCCAGCAAATAGGAGTTTATTGTGCTGGAACAAGCTGTTTTCCCCTTTCTCTTATTATATTTATTTAAGTTTTGATATTTCCTTTTCATCCATTAGTCACCTTTTCAATTCATCTTTCGTCTTCAGAGAGACGAAAGAATCTTTTTAAACACTTCAGACACTTTTTGAGGACAGAGTCATTTCTGTCTGCAGGAAACATTAGTTCAATGGACCTACTTAGTGTTAGCTGGATTTCATGGAATGATATATTTCATTTTGTTCAACAAACTCGTGATACATTCATGATGAATTCGCATTAGGATCAAATACATTTATCAAATGGTCGTATATCTTTTTTTCATAATTCCTTTCGGTTTTTGTCCTAATCAGAAAGCCAAGAGATAATTACGTATGAGTTTTCGACCCGAAAGAAACAGTGTTATTAATGAATGTAAATCGGTCTGGTTCTCTGCGCCCCAAGGAAACAGAATTGCACATTAAGTCTACAGTGGTATTAATAAATATAAAGCTACTTTTTTCTTTGCGTCCTTAATCCTAAGAATAGCGTCATGTTAAGTACTTAACAGTGTCATCCATTGTGTTCAATAAACCACTAGTTTCAACTTTACCATCAATTTCCTCTACCAGCTCGTCTTGTCTTTCACCTCCACCATATCTCTTCAATTTTCCTGATCATCATACCAGGAAAGCAAACCAAACCCACAAGAAAGAACGTAAAAGAAACCGCACACAAATGATCGACCACAAGGGTATCAGGATG
>NC_051417.1:25273480-25273988 GCF_015228065.2 Penaeus monodon | reverse complement strand
CCTCGTAATTCGAATACCCGATAGACTGTCCTGTAACTTTATCAGAACTTCGGTAATGACAGGAATTCGGTACATGGTGGAGTTTCTGTGATGTGCAGAGGTTATTGAAAGGATCTTCCAGATAACTTTTTCTTCTCTTCTCCTATCTCTCATTCCTCGGCCTTTCAGGATTTCACCAAGAATGAAAATCTGAGCTTTTCTCTTTCTACAAACAGAAGTATAAAGAAGGGGTTGGGGGGATAAGGTAGTGTGCAGTACCCTGGAGAGGGAAGTATACCTGCACTTTAGAGCTCTACTAGTTTTTGGAATAAAGTCAGTATAAGCAAGATTTAGCAATGTGTTTGTTGGCTCTAAAATGACTTAATACTGTCTTTTATTGGTGTTTTTTATTTCAGTTTATGTGACATTCAAGTCAAGACCGTTCATGAATGGCTTCTAAATTACACTTGATATTTCTGGAAATACTCACGTGATATGTATCACCAGACGTTTAGTATATGAACACAGA
>NC_051417.1:25272397-25273318 GCF_015228065.2 Penaeus monodon | reverse complement strand
TAACACCTGATTTTTATTGCCAACGTAAATACACTGTCGGTATGAATTACACCTCCCGTCTCACCCATTAAGATATACGACATTTCTGTAACAGTGGAATATTATCAATCTATATTGATCATGTAGTGATTGGAACGATGTGTATATACCACTGTACCTATCTTTTCCCGTTTCGCAACACTGCACAACGATCGAATATATGCCATACACTCGAACGTGCCACACAGAAGTCTCAGATGTTGAATGGAGCAACGAGAGAAGAAAGAAAACAATCAGAGTTCGCATGCAACAGGTGGAGCACTTTCCACGAAGGGAATAAAAGATGGTTTCAGCAATTTATTCAGAGGAGAAGGTTATCGTACCCAGATCTCCTTGCATCTTTCATTGGGGGACTTCTTGGTTGTGAAATATGCGAGTGAGAGGCGTTGCGAAATGCCGTAGAAGAGGCTGCCGAGGATGCAGGCAACCTTTTTACCATAAATCATCGCCTTTTTTTGAGCAGGTTTTCAAAGAAAGGTAAAGTAAATCATCAGAATTGAATACCTTCAAGGAAATATATACTTGAATGCCGAGAGCATGCGATATGTTACGTTTTACGTTAGTCCTCGTTAGCACCAGGACCTAATTAATAATTTAACGAAACGAAAACACACGCTAAATACAAGGCTGCCAGGAAAAAAACGCTGAGGAAATATTAAAATCCTTTAGTCGATACGTGAACTAAGCAGTAGAAAATTATACGAAGGATTGCGCGAAAACTTGCAGACCGAGTTATTTACAATCTTCTAGAAAGATTTATAGAGCTGAGAGTAGTTGGTAGTACGCAGTTCTAAATGAGGCTCGGAGATTCGGGTGAGCATGAATCCTGCTTTGAGCTTTCGCAGCTTTCTTAATTTGCCTCATTTATTACACACATACAAG
>NC_051417.1:25271888-25272305 GCF_015228065.2 Penaeus monodon | reverse complement strand
CTCACCACCCAAACAGAAGCAGTACTTCGGAGTTTTGAAAACAGTTATGTAAGTCGGAAAGATCTGGAAAAGTTATGTTGTCAAGCTTTTAGCAACAACTTAGCTCTCGATTTGGCAGAAACTTCTTGTATCGGATCTGTTAGGCATACAGACAATTGAATTCCGTCCTGCGCATAGCTGTGCCTTTTGCCAAGCATCTAGAAAATTAATACAAGGAAAAACTTTCTTTCTATGAACACTGTCAAGGAAAATAGGTTTAGTGCTGAAGAAGTTAACACCAATTTGTATAATTTCATTGTAACCCGTGTTACTGTTGAAAAAAAAGAGTATTACTTCCTGATCTGAATATTGTTTTTGAAAATCGTTGCCAATTTATTGACGTTGACGTTGACATCATGTGAGAGACACAACCATAAA
>NC_051417.1:25271042-25271342 GCF_015228065.2 Penaeus monodon | reverse complement strand
TGCATAATACTGACCCCTTTGTACGTATGAATACATTTCTCCATGCATCTATACCGACAAAATTACTACTCATATCACAATTGGTTACTCTATGTTAGATCTATACACGAACTCTGATTCCCATTCTCGGATTCCAAGTTCCCAGGTTTATATCTCGATTAAGTAAACAAATGCACCCGATTCTTACTCATGTTGTGCCGTCATGTCTTTTAAAAGCTGATGGTTAAAGATGTCTTGCTCTCCGACTTCTCCCTTTCTCCGTTCGAACGAGGAAGAGGAGCAGAGGAAGAAAATTTGTCA
>NC_051417.1:25270124-25270548 GCF_015228065.2 Penaeus monodon | reverse complement strand
TCGTACCAACTTTTGAATTTTCCTTGACTTTCCCCCTTTTGTCTCTCTTCTTCCCTACATTCTATGGGCTGAGCACAGTGTGATAACTTCATCAAACTTCGATGATGGCAGGAATTCGATACTCGGTGGTGTTCTGTGATGTGCAGAAGGTCTATCGGTGTTCCCTTTCAAAGTAATTTTTCCTTCCCTACGCCCCCACCTCACACCTCGCCCTTTCGGTACAAATTAATGTGTGTAAAGTAAATTGTATTGTGCACTGAAATACTCTCTGGATATTAATATTTGGATTTCATGTGTGTGTGTTATGGAGTGATTTTGATAGTGGCTTCTGAAAGGGATTTTTTATTCATTTGAAAAATTATTTTGTATGAAATATTAGAAAAGCAGTCTTTTAGTGTGTTTTTCCCACACACACACGGAAATC
>NC_051417.1:25269103-25269751 GCF_015228065.2 Penaeus monodon | reverse complement strand
TCAGGGGCCTCACCTCACCTGTAATTTCTCGCCACAGCTGACTTGTCAAGTGTCACAGGCTTGTCAAGGGACCTCGATTTATACGTCAAGTTGAAATACAAAACCCCATAGACCCTGTACCCGCGTATCAACAAATTGAAATACGATTTTTGCCTTGAACCCGGAACAGGGGGCGTCAGGAAATACGGCATTCCAATAATAATGGAATACTTTCAAACGTAAATTCATTAGTAATTAAACTGGAAACTGCTTTTGTGTTTTCCTTTTACTATTTTTTCACTACAAACTTGACACTGCACAGGAATCGGAGACGTGTTATAAACGCCAAAGTGTGAAAGAGATATCTGGATCTTTGAATCAAGCACTGCGAGGGAAAGAAAAAAAAGGTAAACAAAGTCAAATTCTACTCACGGGCTATTTTCTCGCGAAAGAGAGACGAGATGCTTTCAGCAATTTATTCAGATGAAAATAGAAAGGAAACTAGAAGATAAAGAGGCAAGAAATTCGAGTCTGATCTATTTTCGTTCATTGATAACAGTTTAACGAATTAATACCGAAGACTATAATATCAAACTAGGGGTTCTGTATACTACTACTGACGGATTTGTCCGTCATATTTCGAGTTTTTGCAGCTGCCTCCTGCTTCTT
>NC_051417.1:25268611-25269064 GCF_015228065.2 Penaeus monodon | reverse complement strand
GAAATCAAGCACGCCCGTATGAACGCGCGCACACGCACGCGGGGCGAATTTTAAGCCGCAATTAGATATGGCAAGTAAATATGACAAAGAAGTATTGCAAGAAAGTACGTCAACCCCGCGCGACAAAATGCCCAAGGAAATACAACTCGAAGCGAAGTAACACGACATCGAACACAAAGGCTCCTGGGCCGTGCACCACCGAGCCACATGGCAGAATGGCGGACAAAGGGACTCAAAACACGAAATAAAAAAAAAAAAGGAAAAGTTGACATCTACCACAAAGGAGGAACACGCGCTAGTAACGAAGGAGTCCAGAGATCTTTGAATAATGAACGTCCCTCATTTCTCATGCCTTAAACTTTCGTTAATACGCTCTTTCAGCAATGGAGTCAGATGAAGTCCGCTCTGCGCATTCGTCGGCTGTAATTATCGTTGCCTTTATATCATTGTATA
>NC_051417.1:25267914-25268158 GCF_015228065.2 Penaeus monodon | reverse complement strand
GAAGCCAATAATCATATAACAAAGTTCTTAATCCCTGAATTTAAACATACTTGTAAAACCAATTCGTACAAAGAACCTGATTATCTTGTTAAACCTTAACCAAAGGGTTCCCCCTAATTCCGAATTCCCATTCCAATATTCCGGTTAACTAGATGCAATTACACAAACGCCTTTTCCATACTGCGCCGTCGGTCTGGTCAAAAGGTGATGCTTCAAGATATTTTTCCTCCTGCTTCTCCTCCTC
>NC_051417.1:25267207-25267402 GCF_015228065.2 Penaeus monodon | reverse complement strand
AAGTAACATCAAAACCGAAACTCCGATTCCTTCTGACTTCACACCTTTCTCTTCTCCTCGCGCTTCGGATGCCCAGTGCAGTGAGATCTAAGTTCACTCTCATCACGGCGTCCTATAACAGGAATTCGATGCGTGATGAAGCCGCTGCGATGTATAGAAGTCAAATCAGTAGTACCCTTTAAAGGAATTTTTCCT
>NC_051417.1:25267084-25267166 GCF_015228065.2 Penaeus monodon | reverse complement strand
TCGACGAAAAGAGGAAACAAGAGACTCGGGATAGGAGAGTAGCCTAAGGAGATTGTATTATATTTGCACACAGGTTATCTAG
>NC_051417.1:25266204-25266823 GCF_015228065.2 Penaeus monodon | reverse complement strand
ACTGCTTTTTGTATCTGTGCTCCAAAACATTAAGCAGTAAATATTTTGAAAACTTAATTTTCATGTCCTCGTCTTTTATAAAACAAAGACAAAAAATCTTTCGAGACTAATAAGGCCACGAAACATATCTTTACGAAAAAATCCCCTGGTTCGCCACAGTGCTAATCCTGGAAATGGCATCTTGGTACTTCGAAAAGCAAGCTACCTGAAGACAACGCCAAGCCCAGAGGCAAAACGAAAACGACCCGAGATGAGGACCCAAGGAACGCGGAGCAGAAGACAAAGGCCACCAAACTACGCTGTAGGATGGTAAACAAAAGGACCTAAACATGGGGGAAAAATAGGACATCCCTGCTACCAAAAGGGAAACGGTGTTAACGAAGGTGCGAGAGGCCCCGTCTCTGAATAATGGACACACTACGCTCGCTTTGTTCATGGAGATCCGTCACAGCTCGTCGAAATGAAGCTACGGCGGTCAAAGGTGGAGTTCTGTGCCCTACCACCCCTTTCGCACTCTACCTCCCTCTACCCTTTCTTCTCATCAACTCTCACCTCTTCCTTACCGAACACTTTCTTCCCTTTTTCCTCAGTATCCTCCGCTACAGATAGACAGGCAGAA
>NC_051417.1:25265868-25266013 GCF_015228065.2 Penaeus monodon | reverse complement strand
CAGCCTTCGCAAGGCACGTGGAGTTTTCGTTCCGTGCACAAAGGCAGAGGTACTTTTTGTGTGTGCGTATAAATATATATATCTAGTGGGCTTCCTCTGCTATTTTTGAGCTTCCTCTTCCTGGAAGGCTTTTGGGGTTCGAAAC
>NC_051417.1:25265587-25265756 GCF_015228065.2 Penaeus monodon | reverse complement strand
ATAATTCATTAGAACTCGTTTAAATGTTCACCACCAAGCGCCGGTTGACCTTGCAATTACACGTGTGTGATGCTGCGTAGGGTTTCCGGGCTAATGTGTTACCTCGGTGATTCACGGGCCTTTGCAGCACTGGCAGGGCAGAGGCTTCGGGGAGATAAGGGCCAAGCGG
>NC_051417.1:25263562-25263981 GCF_015228065.2 Penaeus monodon | reverse complement strand
AAAGGGGGGGGGGGTAAAGAGAGAGATCTTAATTTTAAGCAAATAAAGCTAGCAGCGGCGCCCAATGGTGATTGCGCACCGGTAACTTTGGGGCAGCGAGAGTAAATAGGAGCGGTGAATGAAAGCGAAACAAAGACTAAAACAAAACACGATAGGAGTGAGGACTTGAGCTTCAAGGTGAAAGAAACGTTACTGGATTTAAGCCTAACTTGTACTAGACTTCGGAATATGTAAAATCTTTGGGAGAAGTTTGAAGATATTATTATTAGAAAACTTAAGTCGGACGAGAAAATTTTGTATTTGTTCTCAAGATCACAATATATGCTTAAATACTGATATATATGTTTACATAAGCTAGAATATCTACACCTTCATCTGAGCGGACCTGGCACAGACAGTTGAATATACAGTTATTTGTA
>NC_051417.1:25263103-25263360 GCF_015228065.2 Penaeus monodon | reverse complement strand
CATGGATAATGATACATGATACATACTTCTTTAGAATAATTCCCACCAAAATTACATTTCATCAATAGAAACTGTCAGAATCCGCTGTCTTAATAATGAATAGTTGCAAATTTATTTTAGGAAGTAGAATTATATATTTTTCAACATGACAAAGAAATTCGTTTCGCTTCAAAGTGGTTCTCATTTCAGATTGAAAGAAACGATTCTGTGTTATAAATGGGCGAGACAAACATCCACTTTCACATCAGGGCAGAGCA
>NC_051417.1:25260853-25261008 GCF_015228065.2 Penaeus monodon | reverse complement strand
ACTGATATACTGTGCATATCTTCTTCCTCTTTCTACTTTCCTTAATTCTCCGATTCTGATCATTTATTTTCAGAATTCCTTTGATGTCCCTTCCTGTGGCTGTCAAGAGAAAAGTCTGTTGACAGTCATTTGATATTTTCTTTATCTGACCTTAT
>NC_051417.1:25260405-25260478 GCF_015228065.2 Penaeus monodon | reverse complement strand
TTACCATCTACTAATTCCACTTCTTCATCTATCAATTTGCTCTTTTCTGATATTATCTTATATGTGACTTACT
>NC_051417.1:25260076-25260173 GCF_015228065.2 Penaeus monodon | reverse complement strand
CATTCTGCTTTTGTTTTTATTGTCATTATTTCCATGTGAATGACTTATTATCGCTTCTTGCCATTATTATTACCGTTATCCTCCCTCCAATTCCTGT
>NC_051417.1:25259830-25260025 GCF_015228065.2 Penaeus monodon | reverse complement strand
GACATCACATTTTCCCTTATCTCTATCTTTATCACTTCTTCTCCTGGTCTTCATCATTGCTTTACCACTCTCCTTCTTTATCACCTATTTTAATTCCTACTTTTCTTTGTGAGCGCTTATTTAAAGATCAAAGCTTTGTCGAACAAATGTCAACTTCAGAGATTCCTTTAATATATGAAGCAATATCAGTCCAGA
>NC_051417.1:25259458-25259613 GCF_015228065.2 Penaeus monodon | reverse complement strand
TTTATTCATCGAGATTCCTTTCTTGGTCCTTCCACTTCCCGATTTTTTCTTTCTTCCACTTTCCTCCCTTCTCGCAGAATTTCTCTTCCTTTTCTTACTTCCCATGTTCGTTTTCTCTTCATTTATCTCCCTTCCTTCTCGTGTCTTTCTTCTTA
>NC_051417.1:25258634-25258926 GCF_015228065.2 Penaeus monodon | reverse complement strand
TCAGCATGGCTCGGTCCCAACTAATATATTCCGGCATCGAGGCTCAACAAGTTACCGTACCATTGCTGGAATGAGTAAAGGAGAAGGAAGCTAGAGACGATAATGAGAAACGAAAAGAAAGAAAGAAAAAAAAAATATTTTTTAAAGGAGACAGAATCAAAGCTAAAGAAAGGGAATAAGGAAGATGTATAAATGGAAAGAAAATGAAGGTAAATCAAGAGAGATAAAGATACATAGACAGAGAAATGAAATAAGATAAAGTGGGGATGATAATATTCAGAAAACGATGAAA
>NC_051417.1:25256867-25257067 GCF_015228065.2 Penaeus monodon | reverse complement strand
GTTAATCCAACGTATCAACACGAAAAAAAATCCCAAATTCAGATGAATGACTATGCAACATGAATATGCAACAGGAAAAAAAACCTGTCGTGTTTTGCAGTCATTTGCAACATGTATTGAAAACCTACCAATCTCTCGTTATGTTATTGCATCCAATGGCTGAAGCAAGATTGGAAGGAAGAACTAATGATTTACGTACA
>NC_051417.1:25255983-25256268 GCF_015228065.2 Penaeus monodon | reverse complement strand
TTGCTTTTTCATCAAGGTTGGCTTCATGAATGGATAAAAAAAAAATGGAGCTAATGACATATTTTTGTTTCCAGATTTTTACTCACGATATCTATTCGGATTTAATATGTCAAGGTTGGTTTTGGTAATTAGTGAGTTTAAATGATCCATCATGGGAGATGATGAAGCAAAGGTTTCTGGTAATTAATATCTCTCGTGTCAATTAATTCCCATCAACGGGATACAATTAAAAATGACAAATAAAAAATACGTATGTAAATGGAAGTGCTAAAGAACGCATTGGTG
>NC_051417.1:25254978-25255734 GCF_015228065.2 Penaeus monodon | reverse complement strand
GCTATACTCACTGAGTAAACAAGCAAACTTCTGCCCGATATGCAATTAGAGTAGACCAAACAAATTAACACTGATTCAGAACATTGATAAAGGCAACAAAATCGAATTATGACAAATGACACTGGAAAGAAATCACTAAAAAGAAAGTCCCGCCCAAGAAAAATAAATCAACTTGTGAAAAAAAAACAGTTTATGGTGGAGGTAAATGCACAACAAAGCAGACGATTGCTATATAAATAGCAAATGTAGGAGGGTGAAGCAAAAACATAAGCAGGCCCATGTCAACAGTGAGTAATTTAACATAAAACAGGATAAAACTGTTACATTTTTCTGTGAAAGACTCTTTTAATATTCTTTCTATCATATCTGTCATATTCATATCATGTAACGGTTCATATAAGAGGTACTTTGATAATGGCTCTAATCTTTGCAGTCATCTATTTACTGACTTATCTTCCATCTTTGAGACACTCCTGAAGGGGAAAAAAATGAATTTTCTCCTTCCGGATCACAGAAATTGGCGAGATCCCCTGATCTATCCTAAGTCACTCTCAAGTGGACAAGCTCCCTCGGGAATTCAAAAGAATATTGGGTCGTTGTCCTAGAAAATCATCCCAGCCTGAAAAAGCGCCTGGGACAAGGCTTCATCATTCCACTGTGTAACTAAATCTCTAGTTTGCTCACCGACCGCCCTTTCTCTGTTACTGTTGATAGCGCAGTGACTTGTCTTTCCCGATGTCTCATGGTTTTCAGATA
>NC_051417.1:25254233-25254942 GCF_015228065.2 Penaeus monodon | reverse complement strand
AAAGTAGATGATTTTTAGTCCTTTTCAATGCCTGCACATCATTATGACGCCTCACGTCGCCCTTCAAGTTTCTTCTTGGTCACGGCAATCAACACTGCATTTCTAATTCTTTGATGTAAGATGAATTTTGTCAAATATAGTACCTGGAAGTTACACTTCTTCCCAGTTTCTCAAACTACCACTTCTTTGACACTGGCATTCATCCTCTTCCGCCAATCGGTGTTTTAGGAGAGTAATTTACATCCGATCTGACCTGGAGACTGACTAAACCTGCAATCACGAACTTGTAAATCTTCGTAAGATGCCATAAACACTTTCCTTACAAGGCGTTCCCCTCATAAAAGAACTAATCCGTCCACTGGATCCTACTTCCACATAAGGTGTGGTTCCTCTGCTAGTTCACTCCCCAACAAGGTCGAATCAAAAGTTTGTTAATAATCCAGCTGTCACTTCCAGTCTTCGTTCCTTCGCTCTCAGTCTAAAATTAGCTTCTCTTGTTTTTTTTTATCGATATTGCTTGAGTTGGCGTCCCAGCGAGTTTGAAGTTTGTATAACTAAAGTTCTTCCTTATCTACCCAGTAACCACCGAGCAACTGCTTTATGTAGATTTTCTAGGGAAATCCTTAATGAAGCCCAGCCTATGAAGGAATTGCTTTTTCGTTTCTCCTTGCAGACTCCTGAAATCTTCTCATTATTAGGGAAACTTCAA
>NC_051417.1:25253718-25253989 GCF_015228065.2 Penaeus monodon | reverse complement strand
CTTTTTTTCCTTTTCATAATTCTGATTCCCTTTGATTTTAGTCTTTCAACGTTGCATTAAACTTGATGATGGCAAGGCTTCAAGATATACTACGTAAAAAATATATAAGTGATGGCAAAATCGATATACTAGAAGTGAGACACGGGAATATAAAAGGAAGTATATAATCGTATATGATATTAAATCTACATATACAGTAGGTAAATGATAATGTAAATAGGCTTGGACGGGAAAATGGACAAAATATTCAAATAATTTTTTTTCTACATTT
>NC_051417.1:25253442-25253612 GCF_015228065.2 Penaeus monodon | reverse complement strand
CATGCTTACGTATTTGAGTATATAAGTATTCCGTCTAAAACCTTTACCAAGCAACACGTAAGCGGGTTGAGGAAGCCATTAATAATTCGCCCCGACAGTCTTAGCTCAGCTCGAATGCCATGACGTCATCGGAATTCGTAACATGTGTTGTCAATTCCCTCGCTGCGGTG
>NC_051417.1:25253315-25253400 GCF_015228065.2 Penaeus monodon | reverse complement strand
GGGGGGGGGGTTTACGTCTTCCTCTCCCCCCCCCCCTGTGCTGCCCCTTCCCTTTTGTTTCATTGCTTTCCCAACTTCGCTGATT
>NC_051417.1:25252203-25252708 GCF_015228065.2 Penaeus monodon | reverse complement strand
TCCCCCTGAGTTCCTTCACGTCCAGCCTATCGTTCAGAGACTTGTTGGACATCCTAATAGAATATACCTTCTGGCACAGTGCCACGTCGCCGGCGAATACAAAGGGCGGAGGGAGGGTGGGAGGGCGGAAGCAGGGAAGGAAGAGGAGGGGGAAGGTGGGAGTGAGGAGAGGTGAGAGAGGAGAGGAGAGAAGGAAGAGGGAGGAGGAGAGAGGAGGAGGAGTGAAGAGAGAAGGAGGAGGGAGGAAAGGAGAGAAGGAGGAGAGAGGAAAGGAGAGAAGAGGAAGGAGAGAGGAAAGGAGAGAAGGAAGAGAGAGGAAAGGAGAGAAGGAGGAGAGAGGAAAGGAGAGAAGGAGGAGAGAGGAAAGGAGAGAAGGCAGAGAGAGGAAAGGAGAGAGGCAGGCCGGATGGAAGGGAGTGAGTGATAAAGAGTCGGCAGAGGAAGAAAGGAAGGGAGGGAAAGGGTGGCAAGGTGATAGGGTGTAGAAGAGGAAGAGGGAGAGGGA
>NC_051417.1:25250653-25250942 GCF_015228065.2 Penaeus monodon | reverse complement strand
AGTCTTATTTTCTTCGTTGTGCTAAACAGAAGTAGAGAAAGTCTTTTTTGCTCTCTATTTTCTTCATAGACGCTGGTCACAGGTGCCGTTAACACACTTCATTTGCATACAAATACAGGGTTCTCAAGTTAATCACAACGAAATCGCACAGTTACTACAGTTTACACAAGTAATTTGCACTCCACTACTGCACACAGCCTCGCGACTGACTTAAAATCCGAATCAAAATCTTACTTTAATATATGATCACCATTTATACAAACATAGTAATTAAGCGCACCGAGTCATC
>NC_051417.1:25250444-25250601 GCF_015228065.2 Penaeus monodon | reverse complement strand
AATCACTTAAGAAGACGATAAGAAGAAATTAATGCGCAAAGATAGGAGACCTGAAGTTAAAAGGAGCGATGAAACAGTATTCAAGAAGCTGCTCAGGAAATAGGTCTGGCGACGGAGAGGAGATATGCAAATATGGAAGAGGTAGTAAAGGAATCTG
>NC_051417.1:25249104-25249205 GCF_015228065.2 Penaeus monodon | reverse complement strand
GAACGGGATTAAATAGAGGAAATGGTGCAAAGAGATCAATACAAATCAGTCAGGAAATATTATGCAATACTGTATCGGCCTATGTCATCATGCATTTTCTT
>NC_051417.1:25248907-25249028 GCF_015228065.2 Penaeus monodon | reverse complement strand
GCCAAGGGTCCACCTTTTACTGTGTGTAATACCACGTATTGTGAACGTTTGAGAGAAATGGAAAGGTACGTCCATATTGTAACTCGGTTTTACAGCATGCAAATATGTGTTTGATTGCATT
>NC_051417.1:25248585-25248824 GCF_015228065.2 Penaeus monodon | reverse complement strand
AGCCTAACAATGATATATCAAACACACCGATGAACAGACTATAGCACATCATGCACACCTAGCCAATTCACACACCTATAATGTCATTTAATACCTTATCCTCCTCCCGCCCACAGATGGCTGGTGCAACGCAACCTGGGACAGGATCCTCTGCTGGCCACCCACGCCCGCCGGCACCGTGTCTCGCTTGCCGTGCCCGCCTCTCAAGGGCGTCGATCCGTCGCGTGAGTGCTGGCCAG
>NC_051417.1:25248449-25248538 GCF_015228065.2 Penaeus monodon | reverse complement strand
TCCTTAACGCCATTTTATAATTACATATAATTACAAATAATTATATCTAGCTGTCTCTCTCTCATTATCTTATATCTAGCTTCTCTCTC
>NC_051417.1:25237094-25237250 GCF_015228065.2 Penaeus monodon | reverse complement strand
GAAATGAGAGCAAACCAAGGAGGGGGCAAAATCTCTGGGATATGAAGCATCTGATAGGAGAATTTACGACTCCATTCATCTTTGTAGGGAATGATAGGGCCTTCTTGGCACTGTCATTTGATACTACATTTTCCATGAACAGCTGTGTGTGTGTTG
>NC_051417.1:25235750-25237072 GCF_015228065.2 Penaeus monodon | reverse complement strand
CTTGGTGTCAGTGCCTGTATGTGTATTTTTGTTTGGGGGGGGTTTTTTTTAAATATTTGTAATATACGGGAAGCCGTTTTGTTGAGTGGATTTGAACATATGTGTGTATGAGGTTACCTATGGGTAAGCCTTTCGTAAATCACATCAGGTACGTGCTGTCCCTTATTTTGTCCTTTATCTCCTTAGCCTTTCTCTCTCTCTGCTTCTTCTCATTTCCGTTCTTCACTGATAAGCAACTAGTAATTATCATCATGTTGATTTCCTGGACAGAAGACCTTTACCTTGCTCTAGAATCACAATGCAAGTTACAAAAGCGTCTTACACTGAAGATGGAACACTTTGCTTTATGGAAGCAAAGGTGCTACTGTAGCAAGCAGAGAGGATTAACACTGGCGTTTTAGGGTTGCAAACAAACGAGTGATTTTGTATATTCTTATATATATTTCATCGTTTTCAGTATTTGTCAATATCGTTCTTCTTTAACCTCTATATTAGGTTACTAAATATCATGCTGGGATTGTCTGATTATTGTAAACGCTACGTTTCTGGTAATGCTTCGCTCATTATCACGTTTTCATAAGGTCTCATTCCCGCTCATGTTTAATTACTTTACACATCGTAAACAGATTAGATTAATCATAATACGTGGTTATCTTATCCTATTGTTTTGGATTACACCGTAATAGCATTTAATTGTGTGATACACCTGTGTCTATCGTAAACTTTTGTTTGATTATTCTATATTTTCTGACTTTAACTCTGACTTTTGCTTCCACCCATAAACGCATATGATAATGATTCAATACCTATGTTGAACATAAACTTTTATACTTGATCATCATACATTTTATGACTTTTTGTTGATTATCATACTATTTGACGTTGCACAACGTTGCGGTAAATTATCATACATCGTCATCTTAAATTATCGTACATCTTCACCTTGGATTTTTGTACATCTTTCCATTAGATTATCGTCCATTTTTTCATTAACCGTATTTGATTAATCACTTAATTTTTGATAGACTCAAGTTTAATAACTTCGGAAAGTTTAATTATCTTTCTTTAAAAGATTGGTTTTCATAATTTTACACTGCGATAACCAACATATGTAGGTTTTATATATCAGTAAGTCTATGTATTTTAAAATCATCAAAAGCATCACCAAATTTATTATCTTTTTAGCTGCTAAATGTTTACATAAGAAAAGCGAAACACTGGAAGTATTTGCAGCAGGAATTCTTTGAATTTTTGTTATTTCTTATGACCGGGGTTTTTATTTCTCAAGAGCCCGGACGTTTTCGCAATCAGGAAGCTCCCTC
>NC_051417.1:25235024-25235299 GCF_015228065.2 Penaeus monodon | reverse complement strand
GAAACTATGCCGTATGCAATCGTCTAAATATCACACATTAAACTTCGAATTAAAAATAGATTCCTCAATTCCCGCAATGAAACTATGCCGGTTTTGTTCTTTATTTCACTGCCTCAGAGAATCTGTGAAGGTCTAACTGATTTTATTATAAAAGGTGGGGATGGAAGAGAGAAAGAGAGATAAAAAATGTCCTTTTATTCGCATTTCGAAAGGCGTAATTAGAGTGTTTTCTTAACTTTTTTTATATTCTCCTTTGTCTGAATGAGAAACACAGT
>NC_051417.1:25233997-25234089 GCF_015228065.2 Penaeus monodon | reverse complement strand
CAGCTGTTCACATTTGCACTTTCTTTAACGAAGAAGTGTTTGTGGCCAACCAATTAATTAAACTTTATATTATCAGTTAAGAACCACTAATT
>NC_051417.1:25232420-25233620 GCF_015228065.2 Penaeus monodon | reverse complement strand
TATTGAATTCAAACTAATTATCCCGGAAAGAAAAAACTACACCGAATTAAAGAAATCCAAAAAGCAGGCTCTGAAGAGAAGAAATGTTCAATCTCGTGCAATCAGTTCCGACGAATTTTGGCCGAGCAAGAGCCCCGAAGCCGTCGGGTGAGGGTCGCCGCTCGTTCTGTTCTTCCTTGCCTGTGTTGGGCCTCGAAACACCGCCGTTGTGATCGCTTGTGGATAAGCTTGTCATTGTGTGTCCTTCTCCAGAGGATGGGAATAACGTTGCCGTAAAAAAACTGCCGATATAATGCAGTGGTACAAAAATTAAAAGAAAGGAAAACGAAAGGATTAGTAATTATTTCTGAAGGAAGGCTTGAGTTTTGTAATCAGGCGATAAAAGTGACTTGGGCAACCTTTGATTTTCTTCTGTTTGTTCGTCCTTTCTTGAACTTACATTTTCCTCCTTTTCTTTCTCCATCTTCTTCGTTGCATCTTTTAGTTGTTTGTTTGTTTTTCGTCTCTTCTCTTGTATTTCGTTCATATATTTCTCCTTTCCTCTACTTCTCTACATTCTCCATCCCTTATTTTTTTCTCTTTCATTCCGCTTCCTTCATCTCTATCTTTCTCCATTGTCTTCCACCCCTTTTTAAACTTCCTCAAAATTACTGACCCTCCAAAGACCAAGTTCGAGCAATATTGCGGTTCGACCCTGTGTGTATTTCGTAGAGACCACTATAAGATATTTACCGAGACAAGTGGAAGCGCTTGTACACCCCCCCCCCCTGCTGAGACTCCAACTGTTAACAAGTCGCCTGGAAAGACTATTTAGGTCCGGACGTCGGAACAAACAAGAACATTCCAAGAAACGCAGCACGAGGCAGAAAAGTTCTTGATTCTGTTTACCACTGATAGCCAGCAGCAGTCTGTTCTGTCGGCCAACCAACAGATGCCAGCACTAGTACTTGCCCCCTTACCTCATTGGTTGATATTCCCATGGCAGTTCGCCGTGAACGAGATCTGCAGTTGCCGTTCCTGGGAAACATGTAGTTTAAGAAAGGAAATGTGATTTTGCACTATCTAATATCATTATGTATAAAAAAGTGACATGTTATCTAATCCCTTGTTGTTGTTTTTTCATGAGCCATATAGACGATTTTGATTGGTGTAAATAATTTTCCTTGTGAAATATTAATTTTCATACTACGCATACTTGTC
>NC_051417.1:25231910-25232212 GCF_015228065.2 Penaeus monodon | reverse complement strand
GCGTATATATGTATACATACGAGTATGTAGCTATACGCACACCTACGCGGTAAAACCAACCGAGATACAAAATAGCATATAATTGTTACTGGATACATTCTATGATTTCCAGCAACATATTTTTTTTGGCATAACATAGCGCATATTATGATTTTCTGTTTGTGATCCGCTACTTAGGTTCTCATGAATTTTGTCTTTGATGTAGAGTATATGAACTGATCACCTGCCATATGATAGGTGTAATCTTGTAACAAATAGTAATTCTGATATAACTAGATATATGACACTAGTTTTGTCATATC
>NC_051417.1:25231369-25231808 GCF_015228065.2 Penaeus monodon | reverse complement strand
CTTCCTCCCTCCTATCTTCTCCCACCCCTCTCTCTATCACTCAACATCTTACTCTCTTACTTAAAATTATTTCTTAAATAGGAATCCCCCCCCCCCCCACATACACAAGGAAATAATTGCTTCCCTGGAAAAAATCGTTTTATAATTACCAGGGTCTTCTTCCTCGTCCTGTGCCTTATGAGAAAGGAGTGCATTGTTTCATAGACTTTTTGCAAGCGGCACGTCTGTTCACCTTCGTATTTACATGTCTGTATACTGTTTTTTTATTTATCGTATTCGTCTTTAGATGTTTGTTCTTTGTGTCTCCTTTCTTGATTTCTATTTGTTTATTTTCACTTTTTAGTCTTTTCATCAGTTACTTCATTTGTTTATTACTCAATATCAATGTCTTTTTATCGATATATCTATTTTTGTTGGTATCGCTATGAATCTAGATCCC
>NC_051417.1:25230914-25231027 GCF_015228065.2 Penaeus monodon | reverse complement strand
TTTTAGTTCTCCCTGTCAGTCCACTGTGATTGCGATATTCTCCCCATACGTTTGCCTCACGTTTTAATGAGAAATGATACAAACAGGAAATGTGCATTCGTATCGATATTTTC
>NC_051417.1:25230638-25230775 GCF_015228065.2 Penaeus monodon | reverse complement strand
TCTCCCCTGCCAATCCGTTCTGCTCTAGATATTTTCACCCATATTTTTGGCTCATGTTTTGATGAGAAATAACAAAGAAAAATATGTTTTTCTGTTTCTTTTACGTATCTTTTTTCTCTCTCTGTCTGTATATCTTA
>NC_051417.1:25230463-25230548 GCF_015228065.2 Penaeus monodon | reverse complement strand
GTTGTCCCACCTTTCCCTCTTTTTTCTCTTCCCCTCTCTCATTTTCTTATCTCCAGTTTCCTTCCCTTACCTTCTCTTATCTTAT
>NC_051417.1:25229399-25230404 GCF_015228065.2 Penaeus monodon | reverse complement strand
TCTTCTTCTGTCTATCCTCCCCCCCCCCTCACCTTCCCGATCGCCCCTTCCCTTTTCCCTCTGGGTAGTATCCTCATTTCCCTCATCCTTCCCTCACACCAGTAACATTAGACGTCCCTTAATAAACCCCTGATATCAAAGGATGGAAATGATGTTTATCTGCGCGACAGTGGCTTCTGGATCCGGTATCATGAGGGGCCGGAGGGAGAGGCAGGGGATAAGGAGGGGGGTGCATGGTGGGAAAAGGGGAGGGACAGGGGGTAGAAGGGGAGGGGGGTGCATGGTGGGAGAGGGGAGAGGGAGGAGGGGCAATGGATAAAAGGGGAGGGGCAATGGATAAAAGGGGAGGGGCATTGGATAAAAGGGGAGGGGGCACTGGATAAAAGGGGAGGAGCCATGGGTAAAAGAGGAAGGGACGTGGGTAAAAGAAGAGGGGACAGTGGGTAAAAGGGGAGGAGACATGGGTAAAAGGGGAGGAGCCATGGGTAAAAGAGGAGGAGACATGGGTAAAAGAGGAGGGGACTTGGGTAAAAGAGGAGGAGCCATGGGTAAAAGGGGAGGAGCCATGGGTAAAAGGGGAGGAGCCATGGGTAAAAGAGGAGGGGACAGTGGGTAAAGGGGGGGAGGGGGGAAAGAAGGGTAATAGGGGGTCAAAATTCTTGAGGAGAGAGAGGAAGTGTCAGATGAGGATAGAGGAAAGGAAGATAAGAAGAGTGAACGGGGAAGTAAGAAGAGACAGAAGGAGGAATGGAGACTGGCAGATAAAGTAAAGAAGAGAGAGATACGAAAGAGGGGAGGGAAGGGCAGGGAGCAAATTAGTTGGGAGAAGGAGAAAGGGATGGAAAGACATGAGATAAGGGATGTAGCGAGGGAGGAAAGGTGAAGAATAAAGTGAGATAGAAAGGAACGGAGATGGAGGACCTGAAAGAAGATTAAAGAGAATGGGAAACGAGGCGAAAATTAAATTAAGAGAAAGGAAAGGAAACATGGAACTAACATGATGAA
>NC_051417.1:25228926-25229183 GCF_015228065.2 Penaeus monodon | reverse complement strand
ATGAAAGTATACATAACTAGAGTAATCAAAACTATATATGTGAGCCTTTTGACAAAACAAAAAATTAAGAAAAAAATCACCTCAGTTAACTAAATAACAAGAAAATATGGAATATGAATTCTCTGAATAAAAATAAAAACAAATTTTTTAACCATAGAGATGATACAATAATACTTTCGATAAAATGGATATAAAGTAATCTAAAAAAATAGAAATAAAATTATAACAATGTCTAGGCCAGGAGATTAGCCGAAATC
>NC_051417.1:25228697-25228801 GCF_015228065.2 Penaeus monodon | reverse complement strand
CGTGCAAAAAAGATATTTCAGACAAAAAAAATTATCCCGTACGAAAAAAGATATCTCACACCCAAAAAAAATATCTATCTCGCACAAAAAAAGATACCTCGCAA
>NC_051417.1:25228545-25228662 GCF_015228065.2 Penaeus monodon | reverse complement strand
AGATATTGGCGCGGGTCCTCGGCATTACGAAATGGTTTTCACGAGGCGGAGCTGAGCATCGTCTCCCAAGGGTACAAATCTCCCTCAGGAGGACCACGAAGAGGCTGGCCGCGGCAC
>NC_051417.1:25227796-25227986 GCF_015228065.2 Penaeus monodon | reverse complement strand
AAAAGCAAAGGTCGACAACCCTTCCCACCTTCCATAAGATAAGTAAATAAATGATAAATTAATAAATAAGCGAAACGGCATCCGAAAGCGCTGTATGTCCCTCTGGCGCGAAGCCGAAAAGAGGCGCTTAATTTTGGCCGATTAGATTTATAGGCCGATTATTTTGCCGTCTTGCCTTTCTCGCTCGGGT
>NC_051417.1:25224110-25225291 GCF_015228065.2 Penaeus monodon | reverse complement strand
TCGAAAACAATAGAATGTTCGTAATGCCAATACAATTGCAGAGAAAAAAAACAAAAGGCTAGTAGTAGCAAGTAAGCCTTAGTAGTGAACAACATGAACAGCAGGAAAATAAAAAGCCTTATCTAATATGTAATTAGAGAATTAAGGTTGAATAGTAGCCTTTAAAGGGGTAAGAAAAAAGTCAGATTTAAAGTTAAAACCGTTTCTTTTTCAGTACGGTTTGTCACTTCGGATTCCAAATTCTGAAGCAGTTGTAATAAAAAGGAGAGAGAGCTTCAACGGACGGGTGATGCAATGGGATATATTGCTGAGGAAGAAAATAAACATCCTGGCATGTCAGAAATATATGAAATTGTCCATGGCAATGTGAGCTTGTGCAATAGGAAAACTTACAAAAGATGTTGAAAAATGTGTTTGAATGGGGAGAATATTTTTATTCTAATAAAGAAGTCGGCTGTGATATTATTTATACATTGGGCTGAGTTGATGAATTGGACAAAGAATGAACTACAGGAACTTGTAAAGCTAGAAAAGAAGCTAACCACATGTGGGAAATTCCATCCTAAGAGCAACGTTGAAAGCAGGCAGGAAGGAGGTTTCACTGAAGGAAAACAATCTTGGATAATATGCTATGAATAATTTAGAAAAAAAAGTGAAATCCGTGAAATATGAGACTGTATGAAGCATGGATTCTGTAGTATGGAATTGTAAAAATAAGGAACATCATAAGAATAGATGGATTTATGGTACAAACGTTTTTTTTATAGATAATTATAAGAAACTGATTTGGTAAAACATACAGAGTTTTAAACAAAGAAACTGAGAGCACTCTTCACTGCACAAGGCAAATTCGATAAAGAAATAATCTACATGGAAAATGGGAATGAAAATAAAATGTATCGCGTATCACAGCAGATGGAACAGTAGTGCATATTACATTTGAATACCAGATCTGAACAAAGATTGCAGACATGACAAGGTAGCCTAATTTATCCACTGGGAGCTATACCAAACTCCAGAATTTTTACCATGGAAATAGGAGGTACAGCCATCAAGTAGATAAAGTTATTGTGACGGAAGAATTCTCCGGACAGACAGATCATCAGCTGGCACATAACTGACCAAGCACAGATCGATCTTGCTTGCGAGTTGATATATCGTGCCCCTGTGATGTAAGAATC
>NC_051417.1:25223901-25224084 GCF_015228065.2 Penaeus monodon | reverse complement strand
AGGCGATGTATATCAAGACGAAGAGAGAGTACGAGGGAGGTCAGGGTTGTACCATTAACCATTGGACCATTGGGGATCATAGGAGAGAACTTTGAGAACTGGCTGAAGACAATTTGGATGCAGCATAGAAATGTAACGGAAAGCTTGTCTGTTGGGAAGCGCGAAAGTTGACATCAAGGGACT
>NC_051417.1:25222567-25223524 GCF_015228065.2 Penaeus monodon | reverse complement strand
AAGTCCAGCTTAAACTTCTCACATTAAGCGTAATTAATAGCGGCCTTGGCATTATCTCTCTGTTGCTGAAGATACAAATTCGACTAATTCTCAGTCCAATTATAAGTTGTCTTGAACAGAAGTCAGTACTATGTATTATAGTCGGTACTTAATTTAGTGCAAGACCCGAAGGGTACAATGATGTTGCAGCTTGTAAATTATAATTCCCTGGTGATGAATAATTGCCTTCTGTGTGTTATCTATTTGGTAATGCAAAGGTACGTGGCTTCAGGGAGATGGTTTTCTCAACGTATTGCATCATGGGTTGGAAATCTTCAAATATATACATATTAAAAAAAAATAAAGCTGATGATAGGGAACTGTTTTTCCGTGTATGGTATATGATTTATAACATTTGATATTGACATATACTCTGCCACGCTCATGGTTATGACGTATCCTTGCAGTACATTAGTATACAATTATATTAGTGATATTAATGTGTATTAATGTGTATTATATCATCACTAATGATAATTATCGAGCAAAATCATTCCCCGGGAGCCCATCAACATATTTTTCTAAGTCAGCGAGTTCTCAGTTACGAGACTAAATGGTTGACAAAGTGATAAACTTTATTATATTTTTTCCCTTCTTCTTTAACCTGGAAACACATTAGAGTCCCCCCACCCACCCACCCTACTCTTTAACCTGTAACCTCTGTCCTTGGCTCTTACCGTACACTCTTTCGAACCTCGTGTGAACAAAACAAACAATGGCCTCTTTTACACAGGGCCGGGTTAAAGGGGAGGCAGCCGGGTTACATCCACGTGCACAGACACAAAAGAGGCCCTACAACACAGGATAGATAGAGGGTAATTTTTCCATATTATTGAAACGAGAAGACTAGAGAAATATCTAAATGATTATCGTCATATGATTGCTGAAAGAGACACTACTTTTTAAGAGCCGTGACAA
>NC_051417.1:25222218-25222550 GCF_015228065.2 Penaeus monodon | reverse complement strand
AAGAAATATAACGCTCGATGAGATGAATGATGCTCCACAATAAGATTAGTTGTCTGTTTCGTTCTTTACAAAGTCTGATGTGACCTCTTATCAGGCGTTTACTTTTGCAAAGATTCAGCTTTCTGTCGACCGTTATGCAAGTTTTGTTCATGCAACATTCATGCTTTTTATGGTCTGACGAAACATGAAAAGAGGATTGGGGGTGATAAACGCCGTGTTACGAAACCTGACACTCGCATCTAAAAATGTTTCGGCTGTTTGGTTCACCTGTCAATTTAGAGGCCAGGAAAATGGGTTTGGCACCATTGCAACGACAGATGATCACTTAATTA
>NC_051417.1:25219715-25220080 GCF_015228065.2 Penaeus monodon | reverse complement strand
CTTATAAATGGCTACGAAGTCGATACTAAGATTAGCGGAGGAACTCGCCTCGGTGATCTTCTACCCGGAGGTTTTTCACCTATTCTCGCTAATCCTACGCTTCCCAGGGATGAGGGAGAAGGATGTCTGGCAGCGCCTCAGCCTTCTGGACGGCAAATGCTGGCTTTATTGGTTAATATACATGGACTTTGTGCAGCGTACCTGCTCTTCCGACCAGCATTACCTGTCCGCGAACCCCCGGAAGGCGATTAACCAAATGTACCGGCAGCTGTTTGTTTTGAAGCATCTGCAGCTAGTGTATCTGAGGAAGAAAGAGATCCAGTTTGTCGACAGAACCCTCGAAAAGCTGAAGGAAGTGCGCGACC
>NC_051417.1:25218505-25219672 GCF_015228065.2 Penaeus monodon | reverse complement strand
ACCCGTTGCCCCTCCGAGATTAGTCCATACGATCTACAACTTGGACTGGCGGCAGGGCGTCGAAACGCTGGACATTCCGCAGGAAGTGCTGGACCTCGTGTCGCAAATGGAGCTGCAGTGCCACAGGCAAAGCAAGAAGCACGAGCCGGTTGTCCTCTGGTCTCTGTGGTGCGAGTCCTATTCTCAATTCTTGGTCATCGGGGTCCTTCACAAACTAGCTCGTCTAGGCCTCACAACCCTCGTCAGGCAAATAACGATTGAAATCGCCGATCAGCCCCATCCATGGGGGGTCGTAACCGCGGATATGATTGACGATTTTTATTTCTACATCTTGAGCCTTTTCGATTTCAAACGTAAACAGAAGAAGACAGTAAAAATTTGCAGCATCTCTCGGAGAATGACACAGCATCTGTTCTTGTTTGAGGATGCGCAGACGATGAAGATCATGTAGATCTTCGAGAAGCAAGGCATGGGGGTCTCCGTGAATAAGGAGGAACCCACGGTGGAACTCGAGGCGCCCCTGTGGATGCTGGACAGGAGCAAGTTCCTCGCCTACCAGACTCGCATGTATGAGGTCGGTGAGATGCGCATGGGGCACGTAAACTACCACCACTACCTGAGCCACGTCAAGGCCAACTTCCGGTACTCCTCGTAGAACGGCTGCATCATGTGGCCGTTGCCGAGTTACATCCTGCCTCGGCCTCTAATCAACTTTTGAAAAGACCTTTTCCTCCTCGAGTTCGAGCTGGAGATAGAGGGCTTCGGCAAGCAGAGTCTCGACAAGCACAAATTCACCATCTTCCTGCCCGAACTCCAAGGGTGTGTCCAGGGAATGAAGGTCAAGCACCGGACGAAGGTGGGGCTGCAAAGGGCGCTGTTCCATTGCGAGCAAGACTAGAAGTTCCAATGTGGGTCGAACACCTGTCTCCTTCACAGTTGTTAGAGCTGCTCTCCACCGCCAGAGGCACCTACGAAGGTGAGTTCAAGGACGTCTGTTCCAAACATGAAGGCTTCAGCCTCGGGCGTAGGAAGAAGCGGGCCCGAGAGGAGACCCGCAGAGTGCATGAGACGTAGGAGGAGAGACAAGAGAGGAAAAGGCGGAAACAGATGGAACGCGGACACTTGAGAAACCAACAGTGATGGAATCGGAAGCGAAGAGGAATGCAG
>NC_051417.1:25217542-25217676 GCF_015228065.2 Penaeus monodon | reverse complement strand
TCTTCTTGTTGTCTTTTTTTCCTACTATCCCCTTTCAATCTCTCTTTTCTCTGTTTCCTTTTTGTACAACTAAACCTCGCCTTGATCCTCCTGTATCAAACATCCCCTGAGAAACAAAACTAAATCACGAGTTT
>NC_051417.1:25217293-25217506 GCF_015228065.2 Penaeus monodon | reverse complement strand
GCAAAGCAAAACTGAATAAAAAGGACACGGAAAAAATATATATTCCATAGTGCCATAAAGGAAGAGAGAAGGCTGGAGAATTTCATACTCTGCCGAGGATCTTTTCCAGATGCAAAACTTTTAACGGTGCAACAGTCCCTGCGGGCACCTCTCACCCCTTTTGATATTTTTGCGTGAGTGAGAGAAAGGCAGAATTATTATATTTACGCAGAA
>NC_051417.1:25216871-25217084 GCF_015228065.2 Penaeus monodon | reverse complement strand
AGTTAGTCGGACGGAAAGAGAACTGAGATAAATGTACAGGGATACACAGTAAAAGAGAGGGAGATGAAAAAAGGAAGGGATTTTAACCGGGGGGGGGGCTAGAAGAGTAGAGAGAGAAAGAAAGATAAGGAAATTGAAGTAGGTGGGAGAATGACCTAGGGTGAACACAAACAAAGTGACATACGGAGAAAAAAAATAGAGAAAGAACATTGT
>NC_051417.1:25215373-25215457 GCF_015228065.2 Penaeus monodon | reverse complement strand
CCTTGCATTTACATCAGAAGCGTTTATAACAAGACCTCTGAATTTGCATTTCGTAGCACATCAAATTGGTGCGAGTTGAAATTT
>NC_051417.1:25214494-25215339 GCF_015228065.2 Penaeus monodon | reverse complement strand
CTGTTGGTGAATAGAAAGCCAAAAGGCAGGAAGGAAGATCTCAAGATGTCTGTCATTAGGAAGACTCCGCAAATATATCAGCACGAAAAGTCCCGTTACCCAGTGTTCTTTTGCATTGTCACGCGCCTCGACAATAGCCTGCGTCGGGATCGAACCCCAGGACAAAGGGAAATTAACCTTTTCCTCTTGCTCCTGCCTCCCGCTCTCAAAAGGCCTCTTCCTTCTCTGCCTTTGTACTTCCTCCCCAACTCCTTCTCCTTGTCCTTCTATCCGATCCTCCTTACCCTTCTCCGCCTCAGCCTCCTTCGTGAGTTCTGACGTCTCATTCTCCCTTTTCTTCTTGTCTTCATCTTATTTTTTTCTTCTTCTTCTTCTTGTCTTGTCCTCCTCTTCTTTCTCCTTTTCATCTTGTTCTTCCCCTTCCCTTTCTTGTTATTTTTATCTTTCTTTTCCTTTTCCTTCGCCTTCTCCTTTTCTTCTTCCTCTTCTCCTCCTCCTCACCTGGTGCATTCTCTCCACAATGCCTCTTTCTCCTTCTATCCATGCCCTATCTACTGTATTCCTCCTCATTATCTCCATACTTATTTCTCCTCTTCCTCTTCCTCCCCACTTCCACTTCCTCTTCCTCTTACTCCATACCCTTCTTCTACCATCACTTCTCAGGGCCCCTTTCTCTTTCGATTCGCACGCCTATCTATTCCTCCTCATCATCTCCACACCTCTCTCTCCTCCTCCTTCTCCTCCTCCTCTTTCTCGCATCGTCTGATAACAGCTGATGTCGGGAAGTTTCAAAACACGAGCGGATTAGTCGAATGAAGTCTTCGGCTGAGAGATTCCTGCGCTTT
>NC_051417.1:25213650-25213789 GCF_015228065.2 Penaeus monodon | reverse complement strand
CCGTCACACATTAAATCTGTAATCATATTCCATGAGATTCCATGAGTCGCTTCTTTCTGAACTAAATTAGCTCCGCT
Source organism: Penaeus monodon (assembly GCF_015228065.2). Lineage (NCBI taxonomy): Eukaryota > Metazoa > Arthropoda > Malacostraca > Decapoda > Penaeidae > Penaeus > Penaeus monodon. Next base: position 25,213,712 of record NC_051417.1, on the reverse strand, counting down.
GCGCCTGAAAAAAATGTTCCTTGTAACTGTGGAGTTGAAGTCTCTTTATTATGATGTAAAAT
>NC_051417.1:25213009-25213097 GCF_015228065.2 Penaeus monodon | reverse complement strand
AAATAATTTGTAAATCGGGAAAAAATCCGCAAATTCGCAAAAAAGTAACAATGTAAAGAAATAAAACTGACAGAGATGAACCAAAAAC
>NC_051417.1:25212476-25212573 GCF_015228065.2 Penaeus monodon | reverse complement strand
CGAAAGTGATCACTCTTAGCCTTTGATGTAGCTCTAAGATTTATTTTCGTTTTGCGCGTCTTTGTGCGAGGCCATTTCAGCTAGATGAAGACGAGGC
>NC_051417.1:25211967-25212422 GCF_015228065.2 Penaeus monodon | reverse complement strand
CTTTTTCTATGTCTTCAATTTTGCGATATAATTTTTTTCCATTTTTCCTTTTTTTTATTATTTAGAAAGGATGACTTCACCAAGATGACGAAAATTACAAGAGGCTTGTCCTTTTTAGCGAATTAAATTCAAATTGAGAAGGAAATACGTCTAGTAAAATAAACATGCAGGTAGAGAGACTAACTAACTAAATGATAACAAACAGATAAACAGAAAAAAATGGTACATAGACAAATAAAGAGAAACACTTATACATAAACAGGTAGCTAAACAGACATTTACACAGACAAAAAAGGGAAGACGGACAGAAAAAAACTGACAAACAGCAGACAGAGAAAGGTGGACGACAGGTGAACAGAACGAGGGGAAGGAAACGCAACAGTCACACTGCAGATTTTGCATCATTACGAAAATCCTCAGGAACTTCCGTGATTCCAATTCCCCCGGGAGAGCGA
>NC_051417.1:25211405-25211655 GCF_015228065.2 Penaeus monodon | reverse complement strand
AGATATGAAGGTGAATTTATAGCAGAAGGAATATAATGAGAAGGAAGCGAAGCAAAAGAATGATAATAAGAATAAACTACAAAAGCAAGACTGGGGAATGAAGGAAAATGGGAAAGGCAAAAAGGGAAAGAGGATGGCGAGGAAGAGATAAAGGAGAGAGCAAGGATAATGATAAAACGCGAGGAGGGGGCAAAATGAGGAGAGAAGATCGGTAATTAGAGAATGAGAGATGGGGGAAATTGAATATATA
>NC_051417.1:25210430-25211069 GCF_015228065.2 Penaeus monodon | reverse complement strand
GAATGAAAGGACAGGGGAAGCGATAAGGAGAGGGGAGAAGATGAGAAAGAGAAGAGGAGGATGGTATGACAAGAACGACCGAGGAAGGTCAAATATGAAGGATGAAAAGAGAAAGGAGAGAATGGAATAATTCGAGAAAGAAAGACAGGAGATGGGAAAAAAATAAAATAAAGAATAAAATCGTAAATATAAAAAAAAGAGAAAAAGATAATCAGAAATGGAATGACAGAGGAAGATAAACACGAGAAAGAGGAAGCAAAAAGATGAAAGAAAGAAAGAAAGAAAAAAAAAAAACGGTAATAAGAAAGAAAAAAAGAAGAAACAAAGTATGAAAAATAACGTGAAAGAGGGTAACAAGAGGAGAGAGGAGAACGGAAAAAGGAAAAGAAAAAGGAAGAGGAAAAAATGCAATAAATAGATCAACACACGTGAAAGAAAGGAGACAAAAGATATGTGGCTAAAGGAGGATGGATAAGCCGGAGTAATGAGGAAGGAGGAAGGTAAAAAGATAAGGAAAACGAAGAGGTGATAGGAAGAAAAATACGAAAAGAGGAGGAGGAGGAGGAACGGACAGGAATAGAGAATAAAATAAAAGGATATTAAATAACAGAGAGAGAAAAGGGGTGGGGAGGAAAAAAA
>NC_051417.1:25209788-25210028 GCF_015228065.2 Penaeus monodon | reverse complement strand
TCGGAAAACAGAGAAGGCCGATGGACCGAAGATTAGAGTAAGTGATAATGAAGAAGAAAAGGGGGAGGTAGAGAAGAAGAAGAGGAAGAGAAACAGCAAAAAATGGAAAAGAATGAACGTAGCAAGAGAAGGGAGAAAAAAGTAAAAAGAATGAACGAAAAGGGAAGGGAGAGAATAGGTAAATGACGGATGAAAGAGAAAAAGAAAAGAAAGAAAAATAAGGAAAGAAAAGAAGTGAGC
>NC_051417.1:25209276-25209514 GCF_015228065.2 Penaeus monodon | reverse complement strand
TTGATAAACGCTTCAACTTGATTACTCCAGTGATACAAAATAGCTGCAAATTGCAATTTTTAAGCATCGTTTCATCACAAATTGAGGTACAAGTCTAGACGAAATGTATAACGCATTAAACAGTTCATGCTCCAGTGTCCGTACGCAATTTACGAATTAGATGGGAAAAGCCTATTATCACAGTAAACGTAAAATGGTGCAGTCAGTTTATAAAGTAGACGCACTACTGTATCTACAT
>NC_051417.1:25208181-25208858 GCF_015228065.2 Penaeus monodon | reverse complement strand
GGAAGAAAAGAGGGAGAGAGAGAAGTCGAGAGAAAATGAGTAGCAAACCGGGAAACCGAGCCTGAGAAACCGGCAAGCGGAAGGGAGTGAAGGAAGACAGATATCAAAAGAATATCTGGCCCGGCCTCGGCATTAGCTCCCTCCACTCCCTCCCTTCTTCAAACGATATGCAAATGAGTCGCCGAGCTCCATCATCTTGGCATTCCTCGGATGTCTCTCAAAGCTTAGCCTCCCTCAAAGAGCCCTGAAGGAGGCCCTGAAGGGGGAGGTTTATGAAAGATGCAGTTAGCAGATCTCGTGAGGCTCTGTGGCCGGGGGAGGTCTAGCGAGGTTCGTGTGGCCATGTGACATTGCAAGCCTCTGTGGTCATGGTAGTTCCTGCAAGGCTCAGTGGCCATAAGAGTTTTGCAAAGTTCTGTGGCCATGGTAGAGTTTGCAAAGTTCTGTGGCCATAGTAGGGCTTGCGAGGTTTCCGTGGAAATGGTCGGTCCCGCAAAGATTCTGTGGTCATGGCAGATCTTGCAAATTTCTGGTGCAATGCAAAGCTCTGTGACCTAGTATCTCGCTCCGTGACCTAGTATCTCGCTCCGTGATCTAGTATCTCGCTAGTATCTCTGTGGCTATTAGAGATCTCAACCGGCTCCCCCATGGATAAGGAGGGTGACTAGTCAACCCAC
>NC_051417.1:25207051-25207721 GCF_015228065.2 Penaeus monodon | reverse complement strand
AATTCATTATTCAAATAACATTTTACCTGATTTTACCGATTTAATCTGAACTTAAAACTCCCCATTGTATTGGTAGATAAAAGATGCGAAGGTTTTACATTAACATTATGAAAATTCCGAGTCCACTGTCTGATCAGTATGAGCCGGAAATGACTGGCAATGAATTTAAGCTCTTAAGCTAATTAACCTGTTTCTATTTTTTGCTTTCCTTCCTTCTTTTTATTTTTTCTTCTATTTTTATGAAGATGTAGATGCAATAGTGCGTCTACTTTATAAACTGACTGCACCATTTTACGTTTACTGTGATAATAGGCTTTTCCCATCTAATTCGTAAATTACGTACGGACACTGGAGCATGAACTGTTTAATGCGTTATACATTTAGTCTAGACTTGTACCTCAATTTGTGATGAAACGATGCTTAAAAATTGCAATTTGCAGCTATTTTGTATCACTGGAGTAATCAAGTTGAAGCGTTTATCATATCAATAACACATTTTCCCAATGATCTAGAATTTCAGTGCAAATTATAAATCGCTTATTAGTCTTGCGAAATATATCAACCAGAAGAGATTTTTCCGATCGTATAAGTTAAAAGCAGAGCCTACGATAGATTTTCATTAATCGTATTTTTTTCGCTCGATTGCTACTCATAGTCGCCATAATTGTTG
>NC_051417.1:25206732-25206862 GCF_015228065.2 Penaeus monodon | reverse complement strand
ATAGTCCAGGAATAATCCCGACCACTTGAACGAGGTACAATAAATATCTTCTGTTCTCTAGTTATAAACGGAGAGACTAACGGACACATATATCATCCATTACATGAAGTTATTAATTATCTTTACCGTT
>NC_051417.1:25206481-25206698 GCF_015228065.2 Penaeus monodon | reverse complement strand
AGTTATTATTTATTTTTTGCGTCTCATTACGACTCTCTCCTCTCCCCTACAGAGGTGGCAGAGCGGCGTTGCACAGCGGCCGCCCACTGGGAGGGGCGCACCCTGAAGGAGGGACTCGAGGGCGGCTGGACCAACTACACGCCTTGCCTCATCCCGGAGATCAGAGTGCTCATGGACAAGCTCTATGCCAAGTCCAAGGAGGATGCGCAGGTATTTG
>NC_051417.1:25204950-25205194 GCF_015228065.2 Penaeus monodon | reverse complement strand
ATAAAATAGTGAAAATCCATATGTCCATTAATTTACATATATGCATTATCCATAAACAAGAAAAGAGATATGTTGGAGCAACATTTTCCCGAATATGAAATCAGTCTGGCGCGGCCTCGTGATGTTGGGGCGAACTTTCTGAAGTTATGTTTGCGAATCAAATTTGTCGGCATATCGTGTATTATAACTGCCTGCGAGAGAAAGGAACTATATGTTTCACGTTTGTTTGCTTGAGTGTCCCTCC
>NC_051417.1:25204311-25204635 GCF_015228065.2 Penaeus monodon | reverse complement strand
AAGAGTGCAGATTTTTACTTTTATACAGCATGTGTGCGCTCTTATATATGACTTGTGTACAGTAAATCTATATCTGTGCTTTAATCTATGCTATCCAACCGCATGAAGTATTTGCTGAACAGTGAGCTGCCTGTGATTACACATTCCACTTCGGCCCAGCGAGAACCCCCAGCTGAAAGAACGATATTGCTCCCCAAATAATAATAACGTGGCCAGACGTGTATGGTTGGGCTCAGCGAGCTCTAGGAAGCTCGAGGCATAAGGCTGACTCTGTTTACATCGAGTGGATTCTTTCATCTTCTTGAGTAAAGGGCAGTAGATACC
>NC_051417.1:25203412-25203641 GCF_015228065.2 Penaeus monodon | reverse complement strand
AAGGTCATCAAAGAAATCAACAATAGCAGGTACCATTTAGCTCCACATAGGATGAGAAAAAAGAAAACGAAGGAGAAATTCTCACTTAAAAAAAAAAAAAAAGTGGCATCTCAGATAGCTCCCACGACGCAGAGTGAAGACGCGAGTCTCCAGTTGAATTCCGGGTCCTACTCTGCTCCTTGCAAGTCAGCGAGAAATCAGCTGTTCGACCGGGCGCTGACTGAGGGAG
>NC_051417.1:25202878-25203194 GCF_015228065.2 Penaeus monodon | reverse complement strand
TCATCGCTTCCTCTCCACGTGTTGAGGTGTGAGCGAAGAAGGTAATTTCCAGTGATTTTCAATAAATCGAACGGCAACATCCGTAGAAGGCTGTTGGCCCATTGTGTAAACCTTTGAAAATACTTCACTATGTCAGATAGGCCCTTGGGTGTGTTTGGATGTGCCAGAAAGGGGCGCGCTATCATTTTTCTGCTCTCCTCAGTCTAAAGATATTAACCAGTTTTATCTGATTAAAGTGAAAAGGATTAATGATGAAATTAAATGTATAAATTTGAAAAATGAATCTCAGAGATTAGGAAATTCGAATTATCTGAGC
>NC_051417.1:25202545-25202758 GCF_015228065.2 Penaeus monodon | reverse complement strand
TTTAGTGCATGCGTGGGGATTGACGTGGGTGTGAATATATAATATGATGCCTGTAAAATCATGCAAAATGGATCTAATCATCATAACACTTAATAAAGAAAGTTATGTAATTCGCTGACCTTCATAATACTATCTACTTTTAGTTTAATTACCAGTAATGGAGAGCGATGAAATTTACTGTATATGATAATGTGTTACCTTGTGACATAAAAC
>NC_051417.1:25199309-25201640 GCF_015228065.2 Penaeus monodon | reverse complement strand
TTTATGCCCGACCCTTCCACTCCTCCCCAACCCCTGCTACCCCTCCCTACCCCCCTATCCCAACCATCCCCCTCCCCCACCACTCCATGCGCTTCCACTCTCTCTTCCCCCTTTAATCCCCCCCCCCCCACCTTTCCCCCACCCACCCTCTTATCGTCTCTTCTTTCCCTTTGCAAATTTACTTGCTTCCCTAGGCCTCTCTCCTCCCCCCATCTCTAACATTTCCCTCCTCCATCATTTCCACCATTATCCCATTTCCCTTTCCCCTCCCTTCCCCCTTTCCCTCCCCCTGCCCCCACCCTTCCCTCTCCCTTTCCCTCCCCTCCCCTAGAACCCGCTCCCTATCCCCATGCCAATTTTCCCCTTCCGACACAGCCCCACCCCTTTTCCCCTCGACATATCCCCCCATTCGTTCTCCTTCTTTTTTCCCTCCCCAAACCCCATCTCCCTCCACCCACCCCTCTCTCCTATCCCTTCCCCCCTCCTCCCACTCACCTATCCCCATCCTCCTCCACCCACCCCCTCTCTCCTATCCCTTCCCCCTCCTCCCACTCACCTATCCCCATCCTCCTCCACCCACCCCTCTCTCCTACCCCTTCCCCCCTCCTCCCACTCACCTATCCCCATCTCCCTCCACCCACCCCTCTCTCCTATCCCTTCCCCCCTCCTCCCACCACCTATCCCCATCCTCCCCACCCACCCCTCTCTCCTATCCCTTCCCCCTCCTCCCACTCACCTATCCTCATCTCCCTCCGCCCCATCTCTTATCCCTTTCCCCCTCCCTCCCACCACCTACCCTCATCTCCCCCGCCCACTCCACTCTCCTATCCCTTTCCCCCCTCCTCCCACTCACCTATCCTCATCTCCCTCCGCCCACTCCTCTCTCCTATCCCTTCCCCCCTCCTCCCACTCACCTATCCCCATCTCCCTCCACCCACCCCTCTCTCCTATCCCTTCCCCCCTCCTCCCACCCACCTATCCTCATCTCCCTCCACCCACCCCACTCCCCTACCCCTTTCCCCCCCTCCTCCACCCCCTATCCCAAATCTCCCTCCACCCCCCCCTCTCTCCTATCCCTTTCCCCCTCCTCCCACTCACCTATCCCCATCCTCTTCCCCCCCACCCCTCTCCCTATCCCTTCCCCCCTCCTCCCACTCACCTATCCTCATCTCCCTCCACCCACCCCTCTCTCCTATCCCTTTTCCCCCTCCTCCCACTCACCTATCCCCATCCTCTTCCACCCCCCCCTCTCTCCTATCCCTTTCCCCCTCCTCCACTCACCTATCCCCATCCCCCTCCACCCCCCCACTCTCCTATCCCTTCCCCCTCCTCCCACTCACCTATCCTCATCTCCCTCCGCCCACCCCTCTCTCCTATCCCTTCCCCCCTCCTCCCACTCACCTATCCCCATCTCCCTCCACCCACCCCTCTCTCCTATCCTTCCCCCTCCTCCCACTCACCAAATCCCCATCCTCCTCCACCCACCCCTCTCTCCTATCCCTTTCCCCCTCCTCCATCTCTCCTTTCCTCATCCTCCTCCCCCACCACCCCTCTCTCCTTCCCTTCCCCCCTCCTCCCACTCACCTATCCTCATCCTCCTCCACCCACCCCCTCTCCTACCCCTTTCCTCCCCCCTCTCACCTATCCCGCTCTCCCTCCACCCCACCCCTCTCTCCTATCCCTTCCCCCCTCCTCCCACTCACCTATCCCCATCTCCCTCCACCCACCCCACTCTCCTATCCCTTCCCCCCTCCTCCCACTCACCTATCCCCATCCTCCTCCACCCACCCCTCTCTCCTATCCTTCCCCCTCCTCCCACTCACCTATCCCCATCCTCCTCCACCCACCCCTCTCTCCTATCCCTTCCCCCCTCCTCCCACTCACCTATCCCCATCCTCCTCCACCCACCCCACTCTCCTATCCCCACTCCCTCCTCCCACTCACCTATCCTCATCCTCCTCCACCCACCCCTCTCTCCTACCCCTTCCCCCCTCCTCCCACTCACCTATCCCCATCTCCCTCCACCCACCCCTCTCTCCTACCCCTTCCCCCTCCTCCCACTCACCTATCCCCCTCCTCCTCCACCCACCCCTCTCTCCTACCCCTTCCCCCCTCCTCCCCACTCACCTATCCTCATCTCCCTCCACCCACCCCTCTCTCCTATCCCTTTCCCCCTCCTCCCACTCACCTATCCCCATCTCCCTCCACCCACCCATGCGGCTGTAATCCCGGCTGGGCGTGATAGCTATCGATCAAGACAAACGTGCTGACCTCACCGTTCCTCTTTGAAGATGCCTTCATATTCTGTTGTTTCTCGGACTTAAGGGCTTT
>NC_051417.1:25198705-25198795 GCF_015228065.2 Penaeus monodon | reverse complement strand
AAGATTTAAGGAGAGAAGAGGAAGGAGAATTGTGTAGGATTGTGGAGGCTAGAAGGAAGTAAAAACTACGGGGAAATAAAAAAAATGTGT
>NC_051417.1:25198023-25198629 GCF_015228065.2 Penaeus monodon | reverse complement strand
AGGGGAGAGAGCGTGAAATTAGGAGAAGTAGAGGGAATGAGGTAACGAGATGAGAGAGGTGAGATAATAAAATTTTGTAACAAGCTTGACGAGTTGATTGATTGACTATCATTAATTCCTATTGTTCGTGGGGAATTATCCTTTCAGAGTTTTTTTTGTTAATGTTTAGTTATATTTAACGCTAACAGCAGTAGCAGAAGTTGTAATGTTTTTCTTATAATCTAATTAGTGATGTCTTTGCCTTTGTAGCAGTATAAGTAGCTTTTCATACACGCTTGTTTTCCCACGCGCCTGTGATAAGTAGGCTGTATGCGCACAGGCCTGCGGAACAAAGGAGACTCTCGCGTGTTTGTTACATCCGCTGGAGTCTTTTCATTTATCTTTCCCCCCTTTGCTTTTCGCATTTGTATGGTTTTCACTATATTTTTCTTTATCTCTCTGTTCCACACTTTATCACTGTGGATTCAGCTCGATTCGTCTAATCTTTCAATGATCTTTTCCTATTTTTTGTGCGTTCGAGAGATCTATAATCTTGGTGATGTTTCTAGATGATGAAAACTTTGAACACTTGTCTCTTTCAGTTTGTAAATATATTCCATGCAAGTC
>NC_051417.1:25197403-25197649 GCF_015228065.2 Penaeus monodon | reverse complement strand
AACTAGACAAGAGAAATTAGATCTTGTATTCATGAGATTTATCGTATCCGTACTGTTATCAGCAATAGGGGTATTATCCGTGATCTTATAAACCCATTTAACTGTTCTATTGCTATTCTTGTTTTCGTTTTTTGTTCTAGCACTTGCAGGTACGTTTGGTTTCAAAACTGTTTACTATTTTTAAAGGATTAGTTAATAGTTTTATTACATTATGACAGTTTATATTTTGTGTTTCTGGTACTGTCT
>NC_051417.1:25196710-25197371 GCF_015228065.2 Penaeus monodon | reverse complement strand
AAAAATTACATTAAAGGATGGATACCCGTAGTCCATATAGAAACACTGATTAGAAATTTAGAATAATAGTATATACCTAAAGGGTTTTTTTTTTTAATAAAAAAGGGAAAATTTATGTAAATCAGGTATCCCCTACTGATATACAGTATATAGCGATACCTTACTATTCAGCCTCGAACTGGAGCAAAAACACTAAACCACATTGTTATCTGAAAAAGGGGGGACGTCGTCTCGTTGAATCGAGGGAAATGAATAGATCCACTGAAGCTATAAATTCTGGTATTCTTTTGTATTTCCTTGTATATTATCCTATTCTCTCTTCGGAGCCCTTTTGTAAATGGATTACAGAACCTCTTTGAATTGATTTTCCCCGAATGAGAGGGTGTATTATTGTCCAGTTATGCTTTTTTTGATAAATTTATCTTTAGTTTATAATGGGCTTTCAAGGTAAAGACAGGTACATGAAGATTAACGTTATTTTGTGTATCTTTTTATTTAAAGTTTATTACTTCACGGCAGAAATTATCCTCGTAATGTAAAGATGTAATCAAATGCCGTTATTAAAGGCTTCATTCGCCATATAAAGGATTTAAAAATTTAAATTAAAGGAAAGTAAAGCATTATATTTTGAATGGAAGGTCTGCCTTTGTAGTGGAGTAAG
>NC_051417.1:25194678-25194789 GCF_015228065.2 Penaeus monodon | reverse complement strand
TTTTAAATACTTATAATAAGTTAAAAAAATCAAACATTCAAAATTACCAGGAAATAGACAACCACTGTCACACACTAAAAAGGTTTTTATTTTCATTCCGATCCCCCAAAA
>NC_051417.1:25193408-25193901 GCF_015228065.2 Penaeus monodon | reverse complement strand
ATTTTCACACCCAAAAACTTATTTTACTAACAAGATTATTTACATTTAACCCTTACTTACAATTAAAATCCCTTTATAGGGGTGGTTTAATCCTTTTTCCTTTTAATTTCGGTTTTCCGCCTGGAAGTTAAAAACAAAAAAAACACACAAAAACAACCAACCCACAAACCCAAACAAAATAAAACAAAACAACACAACACAAAAACACCCCCACAAACACACAAACAACAACACAAACCCAAAAAAAAAAAAACAAAAAACAAAAAACCATAATAAATACCAGGGATCTTTTCCCATTCAATAAATCCTTTACTACCTTATTTTTTCCATTTGGGCGAATGAAGCCTTTAAAAACGTGATTACATTTTACATGGGAATTTCTGCCTAAAACACTATGAAAGATACACAAATCGTAATCAGTTTTTTTTTCCAATAATGGAAAAAACTAACAAAGGGCCATTCTGCCTTTTTAAAAATTAATTTTATTATCCCC
>NC_051417.1:25192342-25192980 GCF_015228065.2 Penaeus monodon | reverse complement strand
CTTACTCCACTACAACAGGCAGACCTTCCATTCTAATATAATGCCTTTACTTATCCTTTAATTAATTTAAATCCTTTATATGGCGAATGAAGCCTTTAATAACGGCATTTGATTACATCTTTACATTACGAGGATAATTTCTGCCGTGAAGTAATAAACGTTAATGAAAAGATACACAAAAATAACGTTAATCTTCATGTACCTGTCTTTACCTTGAAAGCCCATTATGACATAAATGATAAATTTATCAAACAAGCATAACTGGACAATAATACTACCCTCTCATTCGGGGAAAATCAATTCAAAGAGGTTCTGTAATCCATTACAAAATGGCTCCGAAGAGAGAATAGGATAATAATACAAGGAAATACAAAAGAATACCAGAATAATAGCTTCAGTGGATCTATTCACTTCCTCGATTCAACGAGACGACGTCCCCCTTGTTCAGATAACAATGTGGATTAGTGTTTTTGCTCCAGTTCGAGTGCTGAATAGTAAGGTATCGCTATATACTGTATATCAGTAGGGGATACCTGATTTACATGAATTTCCTTTTATTAAAAAAAAAATCTTTAGGTATATACTATTATTCTAAATTTCTAATCAGTGTTTCATATATGGACTACAGGTATCCATCC
>NC_051417.1:25192056-25192297 GCF_015228065.2 Penaeus monodon | reverse complement strand
GACAGTACCAGAAACACAGAATATAAACTGTCATAATGTAATAAAACTATTAACTAATCTTTAAGAATAGTAAACAGTTTTGAAACCAAACGTACCTGCAAGTGCTAGAACAAAAAACGAAAACAAAGAATAGCAATAGAACAGTTAAATCGGTTATAAGATCACGGATAATACACCCTATTGCTGATAACAGTACTGGATACGATAAATCTCATGAATACAAGATCTAATTTCTCTTGTC
>NC_051417.1:25191170-25191677 GCF_015228065.2 Penaeus monodon | reverse complement strand
GACTTGCATGAATATATTTACAAACTGAAAGAGACAAGTGTTCAAAGTTTTCATCATCTAGAAACATCACCAAGATTATAGATCTCTCGAACGCACAAAAAATAGAACAGATCATTGAAAGATTAGACGAATCGAGCTGAATCCACAGTGATAAGTGTGGAACAGAGAGATAAAGAAAAATATAGTGAAAAGACCATACAAATGCGAAAAGCGAAGGGGAAAGATAAATGAAAAGACTCCAGCGGATGTAACAACACGCGAGAGTCTCCTTGTTCCGCAGGCCTGTGCGCATACAGGCCTACTTATCACAGGCAGCGTGGGAAAACAAAGCGTTGATATGAAAAGCTACTTATACTGCTACAAAGGCTAAGACATCACTAATTAGATTATAAGAAAAACTATTACAACTTCTGCTACTGCTGTTAGCGTTAACAATATAACATAAACATTAACAACAAAACTCTGAAAAGGATAATTCCACGAACAATAGGAATTAATGATAGTCAA
>NC_051417.1:25190272-25190404 GCF_015228065.2 Penaeus monodon | reverse complement strand
AAGCCTTAAGTCCGAGAAACAACAGAATATGAGGCATCTTCAAAGAGGAACGGTGAGGTCAGCCTTTCTTGATCGAAAACACGCCCACCGGGATTACAGCCGCATGGGGGTGGGGGGGGGAAATTTGGGGGG
>NC_051417.1:25189690-25190172 GCF_015228065.2 Penaeus monodon | reverse complement strand
TGGGGAGGGAAGCAAGGAGGAGAGGGGGAGTGGGAGGGAGGGGGAGGGAGGAGGAGGAAGGGAAAAGGGGGTAGAAGTAGGTAAGTAGCAGGAGGAGGAGGGGAAGGGAAGGGGAGGAGGAGGGGAAGGGAGGAAGAGGAGGAGGGGAAGGGAGTGAGACGGAAGGGAGATGGGAGTGGGAGGAGGGGGTAAGGGCAGTGGGAAGGAGGGGGGGAGGCAAAGAATGGGAGGAGGTGGAGAAAGGATGTGAGGGAGGAGGAGATAAAGAGAGGAAGTAGGAAGAATTAGGGTAAAGAAATAAAGTGTGGGGATGTAAAAGGGGAAGGTGGATGGAGGGGATGAAGAGGGGAGGATGTAAGGAAAGAGGAGGAAGGAGGTAAAGGAAGGGGAGGAAAGATTTAAGGAGAGAAGAGGAAGGAGAATTGTGTAGGATTGTGGAGGCTAGAAGGAAGTAAAAACTACGAGAAATAAAAGAAATGTGT
>NC_051417.1:25188950-25189493 GCF_015228065.2 Penaeus monodon | reverse complement strand
AACTTTTGGAACAAGCTTGACGAGTTGATTGATTGACTATCATTAATTCCTATTGTTCGTGGAATTATCCTTTTCAGAGTTTTGTTGTTAATGTTTATGTTATATTGTTAACGCTAACAGCAGTAGCAGAAGTTGTAATAGTTTTTCTTATAATCTAATTAGTGATGTCTTAGCCTTTGTAGCAGTATAAGTAGCTTTTCATATCACGCTTTGTTTTCCCACGCTGCCTGTGATAAGTAGGCCTGTATGCGCACAGGCCTGCGGAACAAAGGAGACTCTCGCGTGTTTGTTACATCCGCTGGAGTCTTTTCATTTATCTTTCCCCTTCGCTTTTCGCATTTGTATGGTCTTTTCACTATATTTTTCTTTATCTCTCTGTTCCACACTTTATCACTGTGGATTCAGCTCGATTCGTCTAATCTTTCAATGATCTGTTCCTATTTTTTGTGCGTTCGAGAGATCTATAATCTTGGTGATGTTTCTAGATGATGAAAACTTTGAACACTTGTCTCTTTCAGTTTGTAAATATATTCCATGCAAGTC
>NC_051417.1:25188327-25188569 GCF_015228065.2 Penaeus monodon | reverse complement strand
GACAAGAGAAATTAGATCTTGTATTCATGAGATTTATCGTATCCAGTACTGTTATCAGCAATAGGGTGTATTATCCGTGATCTTATAACCGATTTAACTGTTCTATTGCTATTCTTTGTTTTCGTTTTTTGTTCTAGCACTTGCAGGTACGTTTGGTTTCAAAACTGTTTACTATTCTTAAAGATTAGTTAATAGTTTTATTACATTATGACAGTTTATATTCTGTGTTTCTGGTACTGTCT
>NC_051417.1:25187641-25188291 GCF_015228065.2 Penaeus monodon | reverse complement strand
ATTACATTAAAGGATGGATACCTGTAGTCCATATATGAAACACTGATTAGAAATTTAGAATAATAGTATATACCTAAAGATTTTTTTTTTTAATAAAAGGAAATTCATGTAAATCAGGTATCCCCTACTGATATACAGTATATAGCGATACCTTACTATTCAGCACTCGAACTGGAGCAAAAACACTAATCCACATTGTTATCTGAACAAGGGGGACGTCGTCTCGTTGAATCGAGGAAGTGAATAGATCCACTGAAGCTATTATTCTGGTATTCTTTTGTATTTCCTTGTATTATTATCCTATTCTCTCTTCGGAGCCATTTTGTAATGGATTACAGAACCTCTTTGAATTGATTTTCCCCGAATGAGAGGGTAGTATTATTGTCCAGTTATGCTTGTTTGATAAATTTATCATTTATGTCATAATGGGCTTTCAAGGTAAAGACAGGTACATGAAGATTAACGTTATTTTTGTGTATCTTTTCATTAACGTTTATTACTTCACGGCAGAAATTATCCTCGTAATGTAAAGATGTAATCAAATGCCGTTATTAAAGGCTTCATTCGCCATATAAAGGATTTAAATTAATTAAAGGATAAGTAAAGGCATTATATTAGAATGGAAGGTCTGCCTGTTGTAGTGGAGTAAG
>NC_051417.1:25185564-25185860 GCF_015228065.2 Penaeus monodon | reverse complement strand
GGAAAAAGCACATATACCAGAAGAAAGCGGGAGATATGCCTTGTACCTCGCAGCCTCTACTTCTTACATTTGTATAACTTTACATAACTTTTTTTTCTGAGTTTTAAGATCTTCATAGTCGGTCTCTTGCTCGAGTGATTCTGCTTTGTCGTGCAACTCTGTCTTTCTTAAAGTTATACGATCGCGTAACTTCCACACACTCCGGAGTTTTATGCTCGGCTTAAAGCTTTTATGCGAAAATGGCTATATCTATTTACACTTTTACTGGTTTGTTCATCAGCGCTTATAAGATTACA
>NC_051417.1:25183536-25183737 GCF_015228065.2 Penaeus monodon | reverse complement strand
ATCTTGCCTGTGACCACCGTTTGACTGAGTGTCTCCTCTTTTCCACTCTCAATCCTTCAGCCTTTTCTTCCCAAGACGTGAATTGGGGAGAAGTTCGTGGAAGTCAACTGTTGAGAGGAAAGTTTAACTCTTTCCTCCTTTTTTTCTCGAGTCATCAGCAACTTCTCTCCGTCACGAGATTTTGTTTGCTGAAGTCTCCTC
>NC_051417.1:25183201-25183356 GCF_015228065.2 Penaeus monodon | reverse complement strand
TTTCTGTTAATTTAGAACTTGTGTCTCATGCATTTTTTGTTTATCTTTTTTTTTTTATTATTCCATTTGTTTTATTTGTTATTGTTGGGAAAAAAAAAACTGAATAATGAAGCTGTGCCGCCTCCTAAAAGGCATTCTTCTTTTGTTTTGCGATT
>NC_051417.1:25183019-25183135 GCF_015228065.2 Penaeus monodon | reverse complement strand
TCGTATATGCCTTTGTTTTTCTGTCTCGCTCATTTCCCCTCTTCTTAAGCGGATTAAATCATTGGCTTTCATGCATGAGTTTCTCCCTGGACGAATTTGAGATTATGTACCTCTTT
>NC_051417.1:25182450-25182790 GCF_015228065.2 Penaeus monodon | reverse complement strand
TTCCACTTCTTTTTCGAAGGAGGAACTTCGTAGAATTGATGATTTTTAAAAATTATCTTTTTCGTATCTGAACTTGAAAATCCTTCAGAAAATTTAGCTAAAAAAAACAGAAAATTGCATTGTTCGTCGGAATCCATTTTTCAAACTTTTCACTCTTATATTCTTTTTCGATTACGCAAATCATTTTACAGTTTCCGAAACCGAGATCTCCTATTGTCAAACTTCTATTAGGAAAAGTTTCTTTGCATATCAATTTGATTACTTCCAAGTATCCGTTTTCTCATATCTTCCAGGCCTGTCCTTCCGGAATGTTGTCAATTCATTTTCTTTTCAAGGTTGA
>NC_051417.1:25182105-25182251 GCF_015228065.2 Penaeus monodon | reverse complement strand
AAACACGCACGTCCACGCTACCACACATATCCTTTCCCTCAACCCTGTACTCCGTCACACACACACACCGCCCTATGCTACGTAGGATCTACTGTTTCAAAGGCATACTCTCGCAGTCGCCCAATACCTCATTCTCTCCTCCCTTC
>NC_051417.1:25180803-25181088 GCF_015228065.2 Penaeus monodon | reverse complement strand
GGAATACATTTTACTCAACATTTTTATTTTATATTTCAGTATGCTAGCTGGCTTCTTCAGTGCGATTCCCAGAAGCGTAACTGCCTCATCCAGTAGCACATATATTTAAAAAGTTGCCTTTGACACCGTACTATATAGACAAAACCCTATAACTCGAAGGTCGACTTTCAATAAAAGGTGAAGTTTTTCCCCCAGAATGACAATTCTATTTCCAAATACTTGTGTTCTGGACTATTGGGTGTATATATATTTTTTCGAGAGGAAAGAATGTAGAATTTGAGAGTA
>NC_051417.1:25179790-25180543 GCF_015228065.2 Penaeus monodon | reverse complement strand
ATCTTAATGGGTTAGTAATTTGCTAGATGTATACGTCTTTTTTCAATTTCTTTGCCCTATATATATATTTTTTTAGGTTGATGAAGAATCGCATAAATAAATTCTCCATTTATTCACCATTCACCGTTGGTTATTTACCCCTCTCTTGCTTTCATCTATCTCTCTCCCCTTCCTAAGTTTTCGTTTGTTTTCTAATTTTACATGCTTATGTTCAACATTTATCTATCAGATAAATCTATATCATTTCTCTTGATCTATCGACCAGTTCTCATCTATATCTTCTTTATTGCCATGCTACATCATACACAGCCATTTGACATTACGTTCATTTATCATCACATTCTCCCATTCCCACATTACCCCTCCCCCCTCCTTCGTAATCATTAACAGAAAGCCACGATTAAATACAAGGTTTAACGCCAATATGTGTGAATTTACTATAAATAAAAGCAGTTAAATCAGACTGAAGTTCGAGTTATGCATATTTTTGGTCCACCGTATTGTTTGCAGTATCACCCTTATCCATAGTGTACTCTGGTGGTAAACTAATTGTTACTCTGATGGTAAACTAACTGTTACGCTGTTGCATGAAAATTAGCTTACGGGTTGTGTGTTGGAAGATGATGCTTCTTGAAAATTAGGAGTATCTAGGTCGAAGATGAAAGAAAAAGATGCGAGAAAAGGGGTGGATGTGGATAGAGAAGTAGACAGAAATAGAGGTGGAAAGATAAATTAAAGGTTGAAAGATAAATT
>NC_051417.1:25179302-25179573 GCF_015228065.2 Penaeus monodon | reverse complement strand
CAGCACAATAAACGTATGATCGTCTCAGAATACGAAATAAAGAAAAAAAGTACGTATAAACTAACCTTCATGGCCTTTGTTTCTCTCGCTGACCCCAGGCGATTATCAAATAAGCTCTAGGGGTCAGTATGTGCATTAGCTTACTCTACTGTATTCAAATTGGCAGCAAATATAAGCTTAACGTAGTTTAGCTGTAAAGGGGTCACCGGCCAACGTTTTACAAACAGAAGTGGACACATGTTTATTGTCGTAAGTACACGAAAACTACCCT
>NC_051417.1:25178739-25178945 GCF_015228065.2 Penaeus monodon | reverse complement strand
TGTAAACACGAACACGCGGTCTCACGGTCTTATTTTTCCCTTAAAGACGCACTTTTTATGGTTATTTTTTTATCTCTATACGATACCAGGAAAGGGACGGAGAACCATACAGTGAGAGACAAATTTAGAACTTTCCCTCACCGCGCTCGATATTCAATAGTGGGGAACATCGTCGTTTCACACAATATAGCAAGAACTTGTGTTTT
>NC_051417.1:25178016-25178350 GCF_015228065.2 Penaeus monodon | reverse complement strand
ATGTTTGTGTGGCGTGTACGAAACCGAGCCAACACGCAGGTAAGTGGGCCCTTAATGGTTCCCAGGATCGGCTTACAAAGGCCTCTTCAGGATATTGGCTCTTCTTCTTCCTGCGTGTGTTGCGTCGCGGTCAGATTCCCATCAAATGTTGGCGATAAAAGATAAGAGATAGTATAATAAAGATAGCATGTTTGCAGTGACAACATTTAATAAAATAAAGATTTCAGTTTCCAGTTAAATACAAGTGCTAAGAAATCAGAGAAAATGTAATGATAATAGTATTATAACATACAGTATGAGGTAGTACTGGTAGCCTGACCTCCCCCATTCCTTG
>NC_051417.1:25177340-25177748 GCF_015228065.2 Penaeus monodon | reverse complement strand
CAAGATAGAAGGGAGCTTAGATATACTAAGAAATATATAACAAATTCCGAGGAACGAGATTATACAGAACAGTAACACAATATCTGGAGAATATGATGAGAAACATTTTTCTCATGGCTTTGTTATGCTATATTTGGTGGAGATGATTACAGAAGAAAATATCAGGTACATTTTTTTCTTAATATAACCTTTTTTGTTCTTATCATTGTCATTACTATTAGACGTTATAGCTTTATTTTCATTATCATTATGAACATCTTTATATCCATCATTATAATTTGCATTATAAATATATTTATGGCTATAATCATAATTATTGATATCATAAAAAAAATCGATACCGATATTAAAGAAAAGTCTCTCTCGCTTTCCCGTCTTTAGAAAAATGAAGGGAAGTGGGGGAATAAT
>NC_051417.1:25176258-25177097 GCF_015228065.2 Penaeus monodon | reverse complement strand
TTCAAATTCAAATTCAAATTCAAAAAGTTTATTCCATAATAATGGTTATTACAAACTTACATGGCAAGTAAATACAATATCACATGAGTTAAGAAGATTTGTCGCCTAACGTCAACATATAATTGGATAAATTATGTATGGAAAGAATATATCTCTTTAAATCATAGATAATTCACATGAGATCAAAAGAAATCACATAGTTTTGTGTATCCACTTACTTACATAAAATCAATAAAATCATGACGTTACATAAAATCAATAAAATCATGACGTTACATAAAATCAATAAAATCATGACGTTACATAAAATCAATAAAATCATGACGTTACATAAAATCAATAAAATCATGACGTTACATAAAATCATTAAAATCGTAGCGTTACTTAAAATCAATAAAATCATAGTGTTACATAAAATCAATAAAATCATAGCGTTACATAAACTAAATTAAATCATAGTGTTACATAAAATCAATAAAATCATAAGAGTTACATAAAATCAATAAAATCATGGCGTTACATGAAATCAATAAAATTATAGCATTACATAAAATAAAGAATGAAATGTAAAACATTAGAATTAATTAAAATTACTGAGATTACTTATTTAGTAGGAAGACTTTGAGTTTCTTTTTAAAAGAAATTATGCTTTCCACATCCTTCAATGATTGTGGTAAACTATTCCACAATAGAGGTCCTCTTACATGAAATGACTTTTTTCCAATGTCCGTGAAGGTTCGAGGAACTAATAGATCGTTGCTTTGCCTGGTTCCCAAACCATGGCCATCACTGACATTCGGAAGTGGAAACAGCCAGTGAGGAAGCTGTTGTCTTAATAT
>NC_051417.1:25175656-25175898 GCF_015228065.2 Penaeus monodon | reverse complement strand
ATTGTCACTGGGGATTATTCTTGTATTTCCAAATAATATATGAGTGTCTGCAGGGATGCGGGAGATAATTTGTTTTAGATTCATTTACTCTGAGACCATTTTTCTGAAAGTACCATTTGCATTTCAATAAAGTTTCTTCTGCTCTCGTTGTTAGATCTTGAAGATCACCAACTCTACCACTGAGAATCAGTTGGGTGTCATCTGCGTATTGTACGAGAAGGCAATCTCGTATGTAATTAGGC
>NC_051417.1:25174252-25174475 GCF_015228065.2 Penaeus monodon | reverse complement strand
TGCTTGAGAGGAAATAAATGGAGTCATAGAGAGAGAAGACGAAAAAGCAAGGAAGTGTGTCTATAGACCTAAGGAAATTGTAGGCAGAATGCTTCTTTGCACGTGTAAAAAATATCTTGTTCTTCCTCTAAATATTTTTTCGTCTTATTTTTTTCTTTCTCTCTTTTCCTTACATATTTTCCTCTTTTTTGTCTTCTTTATTCTAATCTGTAACTGTGAATAC
>NC_051417.1:25173066-25174020 GCF_015228065.2 Penaeus monodon | reverse complement strand
CAAATTAGCAACGAGAATCAACGCAAGCTTAATAATCCTTAAACATTAATACAAAGTAAGCAAACGAGTCGTTTCACAGGGCCGTCACCCACGACCACAGATATAATATGAGTCCAACTATGTGCTTTAATTAAGATTCAAGTCCCAGCGGTGAAAGTCTACTCATAACAAGCACTCGGGGGAAAGCTGCAACGAGACATGTATTATGGCAACAGTGTAAACTTTGCTGGCCAATCAGGGTACAGTTCCAGGCAAGTCAACCGTCATTCTTTGGCATAATTGCAAGTTTGTGTAACCGTGTCCACAGGAGACGGAGAGAAGAGGAGGTGAATGAGTAAATGAGAGAGGGAGAAGGAGAGAGTTAGACAGGGAGAGGGAAAGGCACAGGGACAGGGAAAGGGAGAGGGAGGGAGTGGTAGTGAATGGCTAGAAAATTGAGGAAGGCTGGGGAAAATTGAGGGAATGGGATGAGGAGTGGAGAATGGAAAAGGAAGCAGAAGAAGGAGAGAGAAAAGGAAAGAGTGGGGGCGAGGAATGGAAAATGAGAGAGAAAGAGACAGAGAGAGGGGAGAAAGAGGGAGGAAGGCATGGCATTAAGATAGGGAGAGGGAGTAAGTGGAGGGGGGGGGGTAGGGAAAAAATGAGAGTGAGAGACAGAAAAATGAAGCAAGGAGAAGAGATAAAGATAAGAGATCAAGGAGCGGGAGAAACAGACAAACATAGTAGCAGAGAGATTCACAGAAAATAACAGAAAGAAACAAGCACACATACAACGGAAAAGCATAAGAAATAGATATCAGAGACAAAAATCATAAAGATAAATGTGAAACAGTCCAGCCTCTTATTTTCCCTCGCCTGGACCCTTTCTTTAGGAAACACAAACCCAAAAGATTGTGAGACACAAAATAGGCAGCGACTTCTATTAATGCCACAGGACGACCAACCACACTGGCA
>NC_051417.1:25171823-25172023 GCF_015228065.2 Penaeus monodon | reverse complement strand
TTAAAAAAAACTGAACAGTAGCAGTAGCAGCACCTCCGTGATTTTCATTTGCGACGATGATTCCCACAAAGGGCCCAGACTGTCTATATTGCATCGCCTATAACGATGTTCCTGTCGGGGTTGAAAGTGGTCGCAGGTCACGTATGCATAATCAAATAACGGTTTGCAATATCAGGCCCATTCGCGGGAAGCATCGGAGA
>NC_051417.1:25169706-25169995 GCF_015228065.2 Penaeus monodon | reverse complement strand
TATTCGTAAAACTGTCATAATCAACGCACCATAATCGACCAAAATTTCGTCATTACCAATACCAAACCTTGCAAGGGACTAGGAGTTGCACTGTAATCCCGTTTACGTCGTATAATTTGCAATAAACTGTATCAAGTGATCAACGTAATGAACTTCTGCAACACAACTCAGCTTCAGGTTAACTTCCACGAGGCTTCCAGCCGTGATTCAGGCTTCTTTCTGGATTTTTCTTTTCCTTAAAGTTATTTCGATATTCTTTCATTCACTTTCATGGCTTCTTATATTCTTA
>NC_051417.1:25167892-25168001 GCF_015228065.2 Penaeus monodon | reverse complement strand
TGCAACGACTCTGCAGTTTTCACACCGTAGGCAATATCGGACGATCAGACGGCAATTTCCAATTTCCGGTTTTCTCGCGAATGTCAGTTTGCATGTCAGACTTATCCAA
>NC_051417.1:25167757-25167831 GCF_015228065.2 Penaeus monodon | reverse complement strand
CACTTGTATTAAATTCTTTTCAATCCACTGTGTCATTGGATACCGTGTATTTTCTCTTCTTTTCTTTTTATATT
>NC_051417.1:25165922-25166877 GCF_015228065.2 Penaeus monodon | reverse complement strand
GCATTTGCAAATTTAAAGACTGCCAAACAGACTAACACACTAACAAACACGAAAGAAATTACAAAAGAATATTAAATAAACATCATAAAAAAAACAAACGCGCAAGAGAACAGAATGATAATAAGGAAGATAAAAAACACACCACACATTATTTAGATATCATTGTCTCTTTAAAGCTTTTATTCAGTGTGGGCGGTAACAATGCCCTGTGGGCCTGTCAGCTGTTGTTGTTTTAAGAGCGATAATGAGGCCAACATTTTACTAACGAAAGTGAGTATGGAGTTGTAGCATTATGAAGTTGTAGTTATATGATGATGCATTTGTTATGAGTCTCTTGGGGTCGGTGTATGGTAGTGTATAGGTACAGTGTATGAAGCTGTGTAGGGTAGCATTGTAAGTATAGAGCTCATTGGGACTGTGTTATTGTCTGTTGCTGTGTAAAAAGGGTTGTGAAGTGGCCTTGAAGTAGTGGGTGGAAAGCGTAATGGTCTTGGTTTTATATTGGCTGTAAGGTAATCTCGTACCCAGCGTGATGTCGTCAGAAAGATGGTCGTGGTGTAAAGAGTTTTATGGCATTTGACAGACCAATAGATCGGTCAAGTGACGGGCACTCTAATACCAGGTTGTCGTAGCACAGAGTGGTTGCGACGTCGTGGGCGGTATTTCATAAACCACGAGCGAGGAGGTCGGCTCCGTGGCGGGGGGTCGTCCTCTCTGTAATAATGGAACATCGTCATCATACTTTGTGCCAAGGGGTTATCTCTGTGACAGAAAATAGTCGTCTCTTCTTAGCAGAGGGACGTCATATCCGGAGGCGTTGGTTCGCAATCGTGGCAGGGTCATACATCACAGCGGCATATGGACATCGGGTGCAGTAGTGGCACGTGACACCCATGTGTCAACGAGGGCGTCTGGGTGGCTGGGGTCTTCATCTCCATGATATAGGGCAGAGGTT
>NC_051417.1:25164665-25165709 GCF_015228065.2 Penaeus monodon | reverse complement strand
AGTCAGTGAGTGGGGCCATGAAGATTATTATACATTGGTCGGGAGCCATAGAATGTAAAAGGCTGGGAACCACTGATATAGGAGTAGCATTCGTGACACGTGATCGCCACCTACGTGCCAAGGAAGGCGTGTGAGTGGCAGAGGGAGAGCAGGTCACATTGTTTCACCGTGTCGTGGAGTCCAGCGCTGTCATTATTCAACACCGATAAATTCTACACGTTTTCCAATTTACCGTCATCGCAAAACACCTTACACGTCACTCTTGTTACGTTTACTGTCTCACAGAAATTACAGTTATGATTTCTTTCAATAAGACAGTTGTAATAGAAAATACCACAAGATTGAAATACAAAAAACAAAAAAGCTCGCTGTGATCTGATACGCATAATTATTAAGGTATATATTGTTAAATCACCACCATGACCTTTAAACATGTCAATGACTATAATTAATTAAAGAATCTAAGGAAATATATGTTTTACCATTATTTGCACTTCATTCCTCTGGAAACACAACTTAATGCTGCATACTGATTCTACATCTACGAATTCTCTACACAGCTGCGTCGATAGCTTCTGTTTTCGACATTAGCAGACGAATTCGACAGATTGACAGCGCTGATGGAGTCTAAGGGTAATTATCCCAAGCCGCAGAACGAACCCTATGTTCTATTGCTCCTCCGGGCGATTTAAAGAGGACCTCCTCTATCCATTGGCTACGGTGGCTGCTAACTGCTGAATTGCTACCTCGATAGTGAGCCAGTCAACACATTCCTTTGAGTTTATATTGTTCCTATAAAACAAAACTTCACAAGTTTCTTGAACTCTGTAGGAAAGAGAGGATCTGTTTATAGGAGGGAGAGTTGAGCTAAAAAGAACGAAACGGGAATAAGAAGGTCTCTTACTCTTCACCCGATACGCTGTGGCTTGTTTGTTTATCCCGAAGCAATGCAGGTAAAGCAGGTGGTTGTTTGCCTCTTGCGGGTGTTATTAACATATTCATGAAAGAGAAACTACAGAGGAATGCGAAGAGAGATGAAAAGGG
>NC_051417.1:25164256-25164601 GCF_015228065.2 Penaeus monodon | reverse complement strand
ATCTAGCGGGTAAACAGAAAAAAAGTCTAAGTAAGTCTAGGAACGCGTAGAGCACAGTGGCATTCTCCACCCCTTGTATCTCAAAGGCTAAAACAGACTCCCTTCAAGAGCATTTGATTTTTGTCATTTCAGTAAAAAAAAAGACAAACAAATACAAATGCTTTAAGGAGTGCTTGAATAGTGCAAGCTAATTTACATACTTGAAAATCTTGAGAACTCCGAGCTGCAGTTTATGTTCGAATTTTCAGCAGGAAATTGAATAAGCTACAATGCTGAATTCTGACTCTGCAAAAAGGGTGTCCTCGAACAGAGAGGAAATATTGGGATCTTTGCCCGGCGTGACTC
>NC_051417.1:25162904-25163767 GCF_015228065.2 Penaeus monodon | reverse complement strand
CCATCCTAGTTATTTCATAGTTATTAAAATTTCACGCCTTGCATTCTCTCTTATGTAACTTTTATCTCTTTCCATTCTCACAGGCCAGAATGGAACATCGTGAAACTGAAACCAAATCCCTGTTCATAATCTCACCGCAACTCCGCTTCTACCTTTTCAGCTGAAGCTTCATGTGGCTGAAGTCAGTCGGCTGATCGAGACCGTGGGTCTCTCCCTCTCGTTGGCTTCCGTCCTCGTCTCCATCGTTATTTTCTCCTATTTCAGGTGAGGAATTTCAAGGCTTTGTTTTTCCCTGGGCTGGCCTTGCGCTGCACTTGTCAACACTTCGACACTCTTCTCTCTCTCTCTTTACCCAATCCAATTTTTTAAACTCCTTCGACACACTTAATTGTTACTCATCACATTTCCAGACTCCTAGACAGACGTGACGTTAAACAGGTAGATGCTACTGTACTAGACTTCGACAAAGCCTTTGACAAAGTCCCCCACAAAAGACTGCAAAAACTACATTTTTACGGAATCACAGTTTTTCTTGGAAACTCAGCGCGTTCTCCTTGACAGTACTATATCTAGCTCTGTTTCTGTCTTTTCTGGTATCCCCCAGGGCACCGTCTTAGGCCCTCTCCTTTTTCTACTCTACATAAATGACCTCCCACTATCCACCCCTAATTCTACAACTAGACTTTCTGCTGATGACAGCCTCATATATCGACAAAGTAAGACACCTGACGACTGTAACCTCCTCCAGACTTACCTAGACTCCTTCGAGTCACATGGCAAATAAACTTTTGGCTGGAAAAATGCAAAATCATAAATTTCACTCGTCCCCAAGCGCTTATAAAATTTCCATATTCAATCCGCTC
>NC_051417.1:25162247-25162349 GCF_015228065.2 Penaeus monodon | reverse complement strand
GCAGATACATTTCACCAGCTTACACTAGTACAGCTAAGAACACATCTCCACCCCCCGACAACCAACCTCGCCGCATATAAGCGTGATATGCGCTAATTTCTA
>NC_051417.1:25159735-25160337 GCF_015228065.2 Penaeus monodon | reverse complement strand
ACAACTGTAAACATTCAAGCCAAACATGGCGCGCGATGAGAATGAACCAAACACTTGGAAATAACACTGAGATTTTTTTGCTGACTATAGTTTCTCGTGTCAAAATTTATCAATATCATGGAGTGAACAACAGCAGACAAGAGAAGAAACAAGAGCGCAAGGACCTATTAGTTCACAAAGCATCACGTCATTTACAAAGTTTCTTAATAGGAGAGAAAACAAAGCTTTTATGCACGATACAATTACAGTTGCAAAAGGGATGTTGTGCAATGTTTCAATCTCTTTTCCATACGGAAAAGTCTTCGATCTTTTTCATTGAGGACGATGTCACATGTTCGAAGAAATCACTATGAAGAAACAAACACTTGCTTGCTTCTTACAAAACTATTTGCGATTTACACTTCATTACAGACAAATTCATTTCATCGTCGTGTCAAAAAGATATGACTTTTAAGTCATTTCACTTTGATATCAGCTTCACCGACCAAGGAAGATATAGATGTAAATTAGATATAAATTGTATGTAAATATTTTTTCGGGTTTGATGATACGAGGGCGTTTTGTCCCATGGGTTTATTTTAAGATCTTGCACGGTTATCGTA
>NC_051417.1:25158330-25159707 GCF_015228065.2 Penaeus monodon | reverse complement strand
ACCACAGTTTGCGTATTAGATAAAGAGAAGGGGAGGTTTGTTTGCCTTTTATGCAAACAGAGAGTTGACGATGTGAAAGCACCACGGTGTAATATCTCACTTGGAAAAATACTCCGATGATTATTTGCCTTTTACCAGAACGCAAAGAATAAGTCGAGTAAATAACGGGCTGCGATTTTTAATGGACTGCCTTGAAATAAACCAACATATTGGCTAATTGATAAGGAAGCAAATATGCCGTGAAGAAGGTAAATTTGCAGTGCACAAATATTTATAGATGCATCCTGTAAAAATGGGAGTGATGACGGTGAAACTGATACTAACAGCGACGAAAGTGGCGAAGACTATTGACTGTAGCTAACGAGCTATTTGCCCAGATCCTCATAGAGGGAGTTCGATAAAAAGCTGTTACGAAGGTTCCGTAGCGGTGCGTAAAATCCAAGGATTTTTAGAATTTCTTCGTCTTATTTCCTAAAAAGAACCTTATTTTTTTCTCGGTAAAATTGCGGTTTGGGTAATCGTATGACACTCCAAAGTAGCCCATAAAAGTCGGTGCCATGAGCTCGAATAAAAGAGACTTTACATAATCAAAGCGATACATTATTTAGCCTCTTAAAGTCTTCTTTCATCATAACAAGACAAACAAAGCCAACCACCCCCCCCCCCCGCCTCCCTCCCTTTGAAGAATCTAAAAGTACTCCCGTCTACAACAGTTTTCATTATGGATCATTACGAACAATGCATTGTGATATCTTTCTCAATTAAAACCAGAAATATCATCTTGTTTACTAGTTTCTTCCTTGATAACGGTATAATTGCAATAATTTTTAGTGGCTCGTTTCTCCTTATTAAATTAACCTAAGGAGATTAGCTGGTGTTCTTATGAAGTTGTTTCTCAGTCGCGTGGAATGAGAGGTATGATTCCGTTGTGTGTGCGTATTCACGAGCATCCTTGTGCGTGCGCTAATTTCGTGTCCGTGCGTGAACCTCGGCCTCACTCTCTTTATCTGCCTCTTTTCCAATCTCTGGGCTGATCGTCTCCCATCCAACGTGATATGCGAGATGCCTTTCGTTTGTGTGTGTGATTTGAAGCATTGAGGGAAGGTCAGTATAATAAACGAGAAAATACAATAGCCAAATTCAACAGCGTAATAAACATGAGCGAAAACAAAACACACATGGACATCATAATAACTTGATAATGATGAAATATATAATACCCAGAACAATAGTAGAAACTATGAACAAACAGTTTTATAAAGCAACTACCTGGGGTTTAAAACAAACATACAGAGGTCGTTATACTTCAACGACCCTTGAAGTTGATGGTAGTTTGCATATGCATGGCATCATTTCGCGTCCCGTAACCTCTCTCAG
>NC_051417.1:25157850-25158194 GCF_015228065.2 Penaeus monodon | reverse complement strand
TATTGACGCAGTTAGGCAAAATAAAATAATGGTGATGCAATCGGGAAGAAAAAAATGGAAATAAAAACGGAGGAAAACTGCAATGTGTTGACGATAGGCAGAGGAAGCCATTGATGAAAATTAGAAAGTATAGAAACGACAAAACAAGAACGTGAGTGGGGAAAAAAAATAAAGATGAATCGTAAAAGACTGAAAAGAATGCCCCCCCTCTCCCCAAGAAAATATATAAAGGATAAAAAAGGGAGGAAGGGGGAAACACCGTTAAAAAAAGCGAAGTAGACATCTGAAAAGAAGTGGACGAATGAACGGAGATCAAAATGAAGACAAACGACTCCAGACTCTCC
>NC_051417.1:25157677-25157811 GCF_015228065.2 Penaeus monodon | reverse complement strand
CAACAAAAGGCGCCGATTATCATGAATGCATGAAATGAAGGCCTGAAGGAATGGCTAATTACGACTTCAAGAAAAAGAAAGAAAGAAAATCTGTGCTTCAAAGCAGAAGGAAGAGTAATAAGACGCGTGGGATG
>NC_051417.1:25157518-25157633 GCF_015228065.2 Penaeus monodon | reverse complement strand
ACGTAGGATAAACCAGACGAATGGAAGAAAGAACAGACAGACAGACGGCCAAATGGAGGAAAAGACTTGGATAGACACAACGTCAAGACAAAGATGGACAGACAGGCAAAGACAT
>NC_051417.1:25156770-25157144 GCF_015228065.2 Penaeus monodon | reverse complement strand
ATCAGACTGGAGAAGGGAGGCAGACGAGAGTCACACTGAGGCAGAGGAGGAGGAACAGACTGAAAAAATAGCCGAACGGACAAACACACAAAGACAGCAGACAAACAAACTTACGAACGGAGAGATACAAAGGTCGCAAGTAAATAGACGGACAGACAAACAGAGACGGACACGCATCAGGACGCAAGGACACATAGACAGAAAAAGAAAGGGGATAAGAGTTAAAGTCAGATTAGCAAAAAATTGAACTAACGGAAAGAAAAGAAAAAAACGGAAGATAAAGGCGGGAAACTACTTTAAAGAGACGCGAAAGAAGAAACTGAAACTGACAAGTTAAAATTAAAATTAGTTTGAAAGGAGAAATGGCAATCATT
>NC_051417.1:25154642-25155461 GCF_015228065.2 Penaeus monodon | reverse complement strand
AAAGCAAACGCAATTACAAACGGGAAAAAGTGAGAGTCAAAAGAAGTGGATGAAATTCAGTAGCTAAAGGGGGAGGGAAGGGGGTGATGGAGGGGGGGGTGCAGAGGTCAGGGGGGAGGGAAGGGATGAGTGGAGAGCCTTTAAGAAGAAAGGGAGAGAAAGATCAGAGAGGAGAGGAGAGGGTAGAGGAAGGGAACTGGAGAGAAATAGAAGAGGAAAAGGGACAGAACGCGAGAAGGAGGGAAGTGTGAGAGATAAGAATTAAGGAGAAACAGAGGACAGTAGGAAGAGAGACGCAGGCTGCGGAGATAAAGGAGAGGTGCAAGGAAATGCTCAATCAGGAAGAATATAGAGAGATGGAGAATGAAGGAATAAGGGAAGAGGGTAGGAGAAGAAGGAAGAAGAGGGAGAAGAGGGAGGGAATGTTTGGTTGAAGGGAGACAGGAAGAGAGGGAGGGAGTGAAACAGAATAAAGCTAAGAACTTAGGAGGAAGGTAAACGATAGGGAAGGGGAAGAAGAGAGATGGAGGGAGGGTGTAGGGGGAGGGAGACGATAGGTCAGAGGGAGGGGGGGAGGAGGGTGTGGCTGAAAGGAATTAAAGAGGCGTTTGATGAATCGCCGGATGGATGAACCGAGATTCGTACCCTGTTCCGTTTTTATTTATTTACTTTATTTCTCTCTTTCTCTCTTCTTTTCTTTAATTTCTTCCGTCTGTGCGTTCGTTTAATTGTTCCTGCAGTTTTCTATGTTTGTTTTTTTGGCTGTTAATTTTATTTCCTGTTTTTTATTTTATTTATTTTTTCTTTTCTTTTTTTTTT
>NC_051417.1:25152920-25153804 GCF_015228065.2 Penaeus monodon | reverse complement strand
TCATAAATAAGTTCAATATATCAATGTGTTTCCAATCGACACCACTAAAAGAGTCTCTTTTAACACATGTTGTATAATATACATTATAAAACATATGTTTATAAAGTTCTGATAAAAATATGGTGCACTGATAAATTGCGATTCTCTAGTGATGTGTAGAAATATAACGTATTTTCTATCATTTTGCTAAATTCTGTTGAGTGTGAAGGTCACTTTTGCGACCGTATTTAATCCTTTAATCCCTTAATCTCTTTAACCCTTTGTTGAACAATTAGTTCACCAATATGCATTCTGAATGAAAAAACGGCGTAAGCGATTTTTCTGAATTTCCGAGTGGAAACGGCTGCGCGATAACCGGGTTTAGCTTTCTGCCTCGCTTTGCGAAACAACAAAAATAAGAAAAATATTGATAATAAAGAATGCAAAATATGATGTGCCTAGATCAATGACCATAGTACGATAATACCTAGTTAATTCTTGATTTCATAATGCCCTTTTGTTTATTAGATACTTGGGATTGTCTGGCAGGCCTACGTAAACAAATTACCATTCCTCATTAAGCCTAACGAAGCGCAAAACTTTCATTTCTGGTTTAATATATACGAGAGTTTCATCCATTTTATGTTCTATGTGGGAGAGGGAGGAAGAGAAGGGGGAAGGGAGCTAACAATTCTTTGAAACCCCGAGGCTGCGAGAAATTCATATTATAATTCCTCCTTAGAGCTTCTTTTTTATACATATTTCGTGGTGGGATCCAAGGTGCTCCAGCTTCTTATTAGATCGGATAAGACTCCTCTTGGAATACGGAAATGGTAATGACTTCACTTTTTTTGTTGTTACTTTTTTGGTTCTTTTTTCCCTTTCTGCGTGTGAGTTTTTACTTG
>NC_051417.1:25152611-25152766 GCF_015228065.2 Penaeus monodon | reverse complement strand
CTTTCAAGGGTCAACTTTTTCATGATGACTGTATTTCCATCTCATACATAGGATACGTGGCTATACATAGCCCTCTTGCGCTATCTAATTCGGTTCACTTGTCTATTAAAGATACATGAATAAACTTCAGAAACTCCTTTGCGATTATGCATGGA
>NC_051417.1:25150757-25150841 GCF_015228065.2 Penaeus monodon | reverse complement strand
ATCTATATATACTTTTTTTTTGTGTGTGATAAGAATAACCATTGTAACAAAAGGAATAAAGCATTTTTGAATTAAAATCTGAAC
>NC_051417.1:25149184-25150616 GCF_015228065.2 Penaeus monodon | reverse complement strand
CTGTCTGTGCACAGTATATTTCAATTCGCGCGTTAAATTATTTTTATAACGCACCACCGCAAGTCCTTTATTATCTACCGTTCATAAGCATATTCTCTTTTGAAATAAGCACTGCCAGAGTCTATCAACAATTATCCTTAATAATCTAATACCCTGTTGATTATATCCTGATTTGTTTACCAATGCCCGTGATTGAAATATCGTTTCACCATTATTAGATAATGAATATCACATTAATCTTGTGTAAACCAAATTAATTGGTAAATAATTATATTTAGTTTTACGAATGGGTTATCTGTTGTCAAAGTGAGGTGTGGGGGAGGGGGGGAGGTGATTTGCATTACATGTAGAATTAGGTTATGCGATGCAGGTCCATATCAACATGCCACAGGTTTTAAATACAGATGTCTGGTCGTGTTGCAGGTCTAACGGTACGAGTAAAATAATACTTAATTCAATCATCCATTGGTATATGCGTTTGTTAAAGGAATTTCCTTCTTTTCGACTCGTTTTCTCACAATTCATCCAGTACACTGCAGTTATCATCCATTTCCTCACACGCAGCTCGAACGCACCTAACCGACTCATGATATTTTTTATCTGCCTAACACAGACCTTAAAGACTCCATTAACCTCTCCCACACCTCGCACGAACGACCGGAGGCACTCGTCTTATATCCTTAACGAAGACTGAACTTCCTCATCTAATCTCCCACCCACCACGCATAAGCTTACCTCACACAGGTACTCTTTCACCCACCTCACCCTAGTCCACATACACTTAATGTACACAGACCTTAACTCAACACAGAACTGCTCACACACCCAAATTCTTACAAGCCTCATATAATGTAACTCGCACACCTTACTCTGAATTCAGACATTTTCTCGCCCACTTCACACAGATTCAACACACACAGGCGAAACTCACGCAGACTCAACACACACACACGTAACATAAACAGACCCATCAGGCACAGACGTAACACAGACAGACTCATCAGACACAGATGAAACACAGACAGACCTAAGAGAACAGACACAACTCCTACCCACCCAACAAACACAGACTTAACGCCCACAGCCCCACCGTCACAGCTATCGAGCCTGGTGCTGTAAGCTCTTCCTGTGTCACTCATTCACTCGTCCCGACCACTCTGTCCTTCTTGGAACCTACTCAATTCTCCACTCATCCCACTCGTGTCCCGCAGGTCACTGAGGAACAACAGAACTCGTATGCACTTCAACTTGTTTGTGGCGATGGTGATACAGCTTATGGTGCGCCTCACACTATACATCGATCAGTACATCACACGGCAGACGAACCACCGCTCTAATGGCATCGACAATACGGTAGGTGGTCGAGGCTGAAATGTTGAGCCGGTCTGACTGGTTCTTTTGTTTGGTTGTGTCTCTGTCCCTTTCTTTTGTG
>NC_051417.1:25148890-25148964 GCF_015228065.2 Penaeus monodon | reverse complement strand
ATAAATATATTAATTTGCTTGTCTGTTTATGAATTTATGAATGCCTTTCATCTTCACTCGTGTCCCCTTGTTAG
>NC_051417.1:25148671-25148790 GCF_015228065.2 Penaeus monodon | reverse complement strand
ACTTACTCATTCTCACTCTCTCTGCCTCACAGTCTGTCTCTGTAGATCGGTAAATCACACGGGCAAACCAGTGCTTCAGTGTCAGTATCAGTACGTTATGTATTTATGCGCGTATTGTA
>NC_051417.1:25147963-25148037 GCF_015228065.2 Penaeus monodon | reverse complement strand
GATCTAAATCTAAACTATAATCTGGTCAGATCCATTACATTTTCATATATTTAACAAACTGAAACCACAATTGA
>NC_051417.1:25147810-25147924 GCF_015228065.2 Penaeus monodon | reverse complement strand
GACAGTTAAATAATTCAGTGGTGTTATTATATGTCACAATTAATTCATATGTGTCTGTGCTTCATTTGGCAGTAAAATAGCTTAATGATGCTATTTTATCTTCAAAACCATTTT
>NC_051417.1:25146646-25146760 GCF_015228065.2 Penaeus monodon | reverse complement strand
CCCTATATCTTCTGTTAGAACTAAGCCTATTAGAGCAATGTTCGGTTTCCGCTCAAAGTTACGTCAGTCCCGTTTCAAAAGCCCTTTCCATATAGTGTGCCCTGCCCTCACCCC
>NC_051417.1:25144357-25145785 GCF_015228065.2 Penaeus monodon | reverse complement strand
CATTGGAAGTATCTTTTACGCCAGCTTCATAAAACAAGGGTCATAGAGTAATCCTCAGGATCTCTAATAGTAGGGAGATGCGTGTCTTCAGTAATGATTATTGTTATGATGATGATGGACATAAAGGATTGGATTTTCTTGTTTCATGATATGAAAGCATTCAAGCGCATTTAAACGTAACCTTTTGGTTTCACAGCCCATTTTTCTTTTAGAATCAAATGTTTTTAAAGCTATTTAAATATCTTCTGAAATATTTTGGCTTTTAGGTTCGAGGTTTCAAGATTTTGGCAATGCCTCTGCCTTGATGTGTTTCTTCATAATCGAAGAAGTAAAATAAATAAATAATCCCCCAAAAATTTCCGTAATTCTCTAACAGAATATTATGAATAGACTGTTGCCTTGTTATGATGGAAGGCTAATGTGAGTTCAACAGTTCTTGAACATGCTGAATAGCAGGCTCACTAGACTGTAATAGTTTTAAGGGTTCACGGGACAGAAAGTTTGGAGTTTCAATATACGTATTACGATTCTAAGCAATGGCCTCAGTTTGGAGTTTCAATATACGTATTACGATTCTAAGCAATGGTCTCAGTGACACGCCCTCTTCATAGTAAGTCGAAGGTCTTCCTCAACCAGTTTCTAAACTTGCTCAGCATTTTCATCATTGAGTGACGTTGATGGTCTTCTATCATAACAGCCAGCTTCAACTCCTTCCTCTACAGACATGATACGAGGAAAATGATTTGTAAACAACAGGTTTCTTTAGAGACTGCCAGAACGCCTCCATCTGTTTTTCTCCAGCCAAGTTTAGGAAGAAATTGAATATTGAACCTCATTTCCCATTTCTTTGAATTCATGATAAGATATGGATGTAACTTTTAAAAGTAAAAGGCAGTGCAGGTTTTACCACGAAATGTCTTGCTCAAAAATCCATTGCTTAATGTCAAAATATTTCTAAAGTGTTATAGCTCGAGCAAATTGTGACGAGGGGATGGAGTGCAGAATAAAAGAAAAAAGGTACAAATTTTCTACTTCGGTTTGAACAATTGACAGCTTATAAACTAATGAGGCTTAGAACATTCTTAGAAAATTCTTCCTGAGAGCCTGAACTCAGAACCTGGGACTCATATACGGTCAAGAACACGCCAAACACACAGTTGGGAACTAAATTCTGTAATGAGAGCAGCGCAACACTCCAGAGAAACCACAAAACTAAAAATTATGGATGAATTGCAGACACAACTACAAATACATTTTTCGTGATGTTTCACTACAAAACTATCATAACATTATTTTTAGGCAGTGAAAATTCCTCTCAATTAATGGACTTAGGAACGATATGCATTGTAAGAAAGGATATAAACCTGTGGAAAAAAGTAGAGACTGGATGAGGGACAGAAGTTTATATCACGTACTGTCTGTTGAATT
>NC_051417.1:25143623-25144273 GCF_015228065.2 Penaeus monodon | reverse complement strand
ATGTACAATTTTTTATTGAAATATCAATAGTCATCCATATACTCATTTACAGAGGCACACTTCTAAGCAAAACGTTAGCAATGGTAAAGTAAAATCATATTAAAAAAATAAATACCCTATTTGGGACGGAGGATCTGAAATAAAGATGTTGGTTGTTATTATCTTTTTCTCTCAGTTTTAGTTAAATGATAGGGATAAATTGCATACGCATTCAAAGAACAAACATATGTGCCAGTGACATGATCACCATTTTGTTGTTCATCTTGGATACAGATATTTCCGTATTTCCTTTCATATTCTCTTTCAGTATTTATCTATCTTTCCATTTTTGTATATCTGATGCTTGCATATTTTACCCCTTTTTCACAATTCTCAAACAGAAGAAAGATGGAAAACTAACCCCGTGTATCATATAGAGAAATTTCAAAGCAGTTTGTAACGGTTGGGATGTCAAAAGGATGCCCCGCCCCTCATCCCTCCCAGACGACTGTCTCGCGTCCGTCGAGTTTCGGAAAGTCTTTTCCTTCAAGACCTGAGTTGCCATGAATCAATTTTCCGTTTCGATTCGCCGCTGGGAAGGAAGTTGTGTTATTCGGTGTTTCTTAATCCTTCATTTCTTCTCTCTTCTATGTAATCTAGGCTTACTTTCG
>NC_051417.1:25142171-25143428 GCF_015228065.2 Penaeus monodon | reverse complement strand
GCCATTCTTCAGTGATCGCATTACTGACCCAAGCAACACTATGTTCTTATATGACTGACACATGCGACATCCAAGATCTTCTCCGATACTCCACCCTACTACGTGCTCTGCCAGAACTGCATCATTTACGTCTGTTTGCTACCTGCGTTCTACTCTGTGGGAATTCGCCCTGTAGCCAATATGTCTCATTTCCTCCCTTTACGGTACATGTGTCTAATTCCCTTGTCAAGCGGGCACATAGCCAAATCCTCTCACAGCGTTTAATTGTATCGAATAACCCAGTGGCTCATCATCAGTCCTCAATATCCTTTGGTATTTGCAGCATTGTCTACGCCCCCGTATTCAACAGCTATTGACCAGATATCCCTCATACTCAAACCAAGATGTAACCATTTGAGAAAGCAATTTGATCCATTCTGCTTCCCCCAGCAGGGAGACGCTACATTCAGAATAGAAGCCAACCCGACAGGAGACTAAATGGAAGCTGAAATGTAGTAATAATATAAAGTAGACAGCCAAGATATGGATAACATAAGATGCAAAGAAAATTGAAAACAACGCCATTGTTGTATCGATTGAGCCAGTGTTCATCAGTCCTCAGTATCCTTTGCTATTTGCAACATTACCGCTGCAGTCGACCCCGTCCTCTACAGCCGTTGGCCAGATATCCCATATACCCAAAACAAGATGTAACCAGTGGAGAAACCAATTTGCTCCATTCTGCCTCCCCCAGCAGCGAAGCTACATTCAGAATGGAAGCCAACCAAACAAGCGAGCTAAACGGAAGCGGAATAGTAACAGTAATGAACAGTACAAGAAGAATATCGAAGTTGTTTTTTTAAAGTTAAGGATGACAAGAGATTCAGACATCCTTAATATACCTTGTGGCAAACACAACCCACGCGCTATCCTCGAGAGACCACGCCGGGGAGGAATTCTATTGCTAAGGATCCCAACCTCCTCCCTTGTCGAATCAGTTTGCCCCGAAATTCACCTCAAACTTCCGTCACCAAACCTTGTGTTATAGGTCTACATACATCTTTCCCAAGTTTGATTATGTTAAGATGAAAGTCTCATCGAGATTTTAATTCCATAGTGGAAAATAAATCCTTCGAAAACAACGCTGCAAAGATGAATCAGTCTCTGTGAATTGATTTGTACGGCTACAACTAGCTCATTCATATTTTCACCAATTTTGATGATAAATGAAATCACACTTAAGTCAATTTCATTTTATTCCAGTTTTAACCCCCCCCC
>NC_051417.1:25141906-25142137 GCF_015228065.2 Penaeus monodon | reverse complement strand
TCGTCCTGCTCTTTTCCATGTACGCATTTCGTCTTTGTGACTGAAATGTGCTTCTCTAACATTTTTCGCTCGCAGACTTCAATACAATTTTAGTCAAAAGAACAAGAAGGCTATTCCGAAAGAGTGAAATCTACATTCGAGAGGAATTCAAATTGAACATGAGGCAACCGAGGCAGCTACTTTGGAAGATTCCTGTCTTTTTTCTCACGACTTTTGGTCTTAATAAGAAAT
>NC_051417.1:25141231-25141524 GCF_015228065.2 Penaeus monodon | reverse complement strand
TTTTTTGATACTTGACCCCATTCGAAACAAAAACAGAAATGTGAAAAAAGGAAAGACAAATTTGGCATATAACGTAATATGTCGGACATCAATTTATTATTAATGGTGGAAGATGTGGTAGAATACGTAGCACGATTATGATAATTACAATTTCAATATTCATAAGTGGTTAGAACCGTTATTAATTATTCATGTAAAAGGGTTGTCGTGTGTTTAAGGTTTGTGTTATTGCAATAATTCTATCAATAGGATGACAAAGATTTTTACTGTATAAATGATTAGATTAATGTTAT
>NC_051417.1:25139521-25139707 GCF_015228065.2 Penaeus monodon | reverse complement strand
CTATTCCTCCACTGAAATAAAGACAAGAACACTAATGCTATACATTTTTGCTCGTGCTTTTGTCACCAGGCCTTTTGTTCTTTCAGGATCATTCTGTATTGATTGCCACTTTCTGACGTCAACAGCAGTTGCTATTTTAGGTCAAGAATTCAGAAAATTGCATAATAAATTATATAAAAGGATTTG
>NC_051417.1:25139003-25139351 GCF_015228065.2 Penaeus monodon | reverse complement strand
TTTAAGGCATATCATTCCACCATATATCATAAAAGCAATTTAAGTTTAGCAACAGCCCAGTAATAGGAAAGAGAAAACCAAACAAATGAATAACAAACCGCAATGGCGTCTGTTGTTTTCTGGGAATTTGTAAGCTATTTTCACACTACAGAATGCCCCGTTAGTCGTTATCTCTGTCTTGAAAGGAATTAACACGGATTTCGAAGCTTCATTTGGATCCAAAACAACCCCGTTTCGAACGCGAGTGAATCGACTGACACCTCGAAATCCGGCTTTCGCAATAACTGGCCCAATTCCTTTTGTCTGTTGTCATTCTCATATCTATTCTCTGTCTATTTCCCTCCCTTC
>NC_051417.1:25138579-25138792 GCF_015228065.2 Penaeus monodon | reverse complement strand
TTTTTTTTTTCTTCTTCCCTCTTTTTCCTTCCTTCCTTTTCTATTTATCTACCAATCGCCCTCAATATCATTCTCTCTCTATCTATCTTTCCCTCTTCCCTTCTTCATCCTTTAGCCGATTTCACTCCCACCCTGCTTCCAGCCTTTGACCATTCATGCAACCTTCCTCCGGCAGCTGCACTTGTCATGCCGGGCCCCCATGAAATAGAACCC
>NC_051417.1:25138278-25138491 GCF_015228065.2 Penaeus monodon | reverse complement strand
TCTCATCCTCTACGCTCCGCCCACTTTTTCTCTCCCTCTCCCTCTTCTCGTACATTCCCTTATCCCCAAACTCCTCCAACTTCCGCTTATTTCAGCTTTCTTTCCTACTGGTTGTCAAGGTGAGAAAACATACGGGAAAATAGTCTTTTGCTTACGGATCTGGTTTTATCTTATGAGGCTTCATTTCTTAATGATTTGAACTTTAAGAACGAG
>NC_051417.1:25137477-25137652 GCF_015228065.2 Penaeus monodon | reverse complement strand
GGAAAAATCTTTTTTGAAGTATATGGTGAATGTGGTTCATGCCCAACGGATCAATTATGGTCATAATAGAGTCCTTTCACTGTATGCAAAATATGGAAAATTTTCAACTAGATATATATCTGCCTCTTCCTCTCCAAAAACTACACGATGTCTACATTTTTACCAACGCGTCTAC
>NC_051417.1:25136167-25136409 GCF_015228065.2 Penaeus monodon | reverse complement strand
CAAAAACTCACCTGCCATTTATCAGACCCTTTAAAAATCTGCAACACACAAGTATACACTCATACATCCACAGACACAAAAGCATACGCACATATATTCAGTCAACGGCGAAAGAAGAGGTAAATCCCTACTTTGTTTTAATGTAATCCCTTAAGCTCATTGGAGAAGTTTAGCGAACTTGGTCTCTAGAGATATTTTGATAAAACTTCTTAACGTTTCTGGGGATAAGGCGAGAAACGTTG
>NC_051417.1:25135420-25135578 GCF_015228065.2 Penaeus monodon | reverse complement strand
TCCTGTGTGTGCATGTGTTTATGTGTAAGATTCAAGTTATTTATCGGAAAGGCCTTCAACCTATTTTTTTCGGTTCTTAATTCCGTTATTTTGACCATGTTTATGTGTATGTATTAGTACGTAAGCCTGTAAGTCTTTATCTGTATCTATAATCCTAA
>NC_051417.1:25135068-25135282 GCF_015228065.2 Penaeus monodon | reverse complement strand
CGCTAATCATAACCTCTCCCCTCACAGCCCGTGCTCTGTGAAGGCTTCTACGTGCTAATGGAGTACGCCCGCACGGCCATGTTCCTTTGGATGTTCATCGAGGGACACTACCTGAACAGCATGCTAACTGTGGCTGTGTTCACCGACCGACCTAACCATAAGTAAGTGTTTACGAGATGTGTACGAAGCGTGAAGGGTTGTAGGATGCAGAGTC
>NC_051417.1:25132739-25133147 GCF_015228065.2 Penaeus monodon | reverse complement strand
CATACATACTGAAAATACGGAATCGATAAAAAAAAATTCGGCCGCAGAGCCGGCGAAGCGAAAACGGTCGAAAAATAGTAAGCGTTCAGGTAAATGTAATTAGTCATGAGTTGCCAACAGTCGTGTGGATGATGCGTGGAGGCTTCATCAATTTCGGGGCTTGCATGTTTAATCCGAAGAGTAATTCCGAATTCATTCATCCTTTTCCCGAAATTGAAACTCATGAAGACCAGTCCAGGTGGTTAATTTCCCAATGCTGAAAATCTATTTGGGTCGAAAGAAATGGGACAAAAACTGTGATGGGGGATTTGTACCTTCTAAATGTCTACAAAGAACCTGGTCTCACTGATGAGGATGTTTTGTTATTTGCATGTATTGATAACCTAGTAGATTGGACTAGAAGCAAGC
>NC_051417.1:25131107-25131410 GCF_015228065.2 Penaeus monodon | reverse complement strand
CAGATCGATATATGTTCCTTTATCCTCCCCCTTTAAAGACGCATACGCACTGCGATAAAGGGCCACCCACGGGACTGGAGATTTACTCAAAAGGGTCGAGGCTTCAAAACCTAACTTCACTGTTGACCAAAAAGTTACTTGACATTTAATACTTTACGCTAAAGTTCAACTTTTTTTTTACTTCAATTTACCATAAGTATTTAATCTATTGGCACGCAAGCGAATGAACTTTCGGCATAGTTGCCCAAGAATGTAACTTGTTCTGATAGGAAAGTGATAGCAGTGATATTAAAGACATAAACT
>NC_051417.1:25130792-25130979 GCF_015228065.2 Penaeus monodon | reverse complement strand
GATTTATTCTAAGACATCGATATACGTAAAATAATGTCAATAACAAGTTCCTTTTTCTCTTCAGAATATACAACCTATTGGGGTGGGGTCTGCCCGTTCTTATGACGGCAGTGTGGGCCGCGGTGACAGCGGTGAAACACACGGGCACTCAGTAAGTAGGCTGTTTTTATTCCTGTACGTCGGGCCG
>NC_051417.1:25130631-25130699 GCF_015228065.2 Penaeus monodon | reverse complement strand
GCCTGAGTTGGTTACGTTTTTTTTATCTTTTCGTGAAGTTTTGTTAATTTATTTGTTCACGTTTTGGC
>NC_051417.1:25130321-25130463 GCF_015228065.2 Penaeus monodon | reverse complement strand
TCCTATCTTATTAGTGTTTTGTCTATTGTTACCCATCCACGTTATTTATTTCCCCTCTGGTCTGTATTTCTTATTTCTGTCTTTTCTGGCTCATTCAATCTTCAGTGTTTGTTTGGTTATACACACTGGCATATGAAGCATT
>NC_051417.1:25129895-25130267 GCF_015228065.2 Penaeus monodon | reverse complement strand
TAAGTAGCAATGAATGTCATTATCAATGTACAGTCACGGCCATTTCCTGTATCCAATAGCATATAACTCGATATCGGTCGTGTTACAGCAATCCCAATCATGACTGTGAATTAAACCAAATGATTATCCAATGTAAATGAACACCTATGAAAGTATAACCTTCCCACTGGGACTCGTTGCAGATGCTGGTGGGGCTATAACCTCAGCCCTTATTTTTGGATCTTGGAGGGTCCTCGTCTCACTGTTATCATCGTAAGTATGCAGGGAGGAGGAGTTTAGCAATAGGTATTGATGTACAGAATAGATTATATAAACACAAGTACAATTTCACATACATACAACACATACGGATGCGTATATACTCATCCGCAA
>NC_051417.1:25129114-25129866 GCF_015228065.2 Penaeus monodon | reverse complement strand
TATTAATGTGAATAGTATATACATATGCTGCAGCTATACGAAGAGAGGGAGGGAGAACAAGAGCGATAAATAAAAGAAATCGACACAATGAAGGAGACAAGGGAGACTGAACAAGAAAGAGAAACCCAAAAGAGACACAGAAAGCGAGAAATATACAGATAAAGAACTACAAAAAAGGCACAAACGCGGCCCATATCTCTTAGCTAACAACCGAAACGCGTGGGTCTTCTGAACAACCGTGTATCATCTATCCGGCCATGAATTACATAGATACCACGTAAAAAAAAGTCTGTCTTTGTGTTTATTCACTCTAGAGGAAGGAAATAAAAGAAAATCGAAGTTTCTGAAGCCATGAGTCGTGTGAATGTCGATATAGAAAACTGTACTAATATTGTGTTTGATTAGTTAACAAGGTTATGTCATGTCATAAAATAAGGCATATAATATAACTAATGAAAATTTGGGTAGTTGGATTTATATATGTCATTTGTATACAAATTCAAACAAGGAGAGAGAGCTAAAGACACAATCCCAGTGCTTTCACATAAACACAAAACTTGTAGGAGTAAGCCTAACCGACTGACAGTTGATATGGTGCTTACAGGTAAACATCTTGAGACGATTAGTTAATTAAACCCTGATGTTAATTAAGGTGGGATGTGAAGAAGGTTTGTCCCCTCTTCACTGCTTTTATGAATAGAGGGACGTTTTCAGAGTTGAATATAATGAAATTACGTATTACACTCTTGAGT
>NC_051417.1:25126414-25127657 GCF_015228065.2 Penaeus monodon | reverse complement strand
TAGTATGAAGTCAAGTATAGAATTTCCATATCCGTATTACTTCTTTACAGACAAACTTCCTGTTTCTCCTTAATATTCTACGTGTTCTGATCACTAAACTACAAGCTAGCGTATCTTCAGAAGCCCAGCAAGTTAAGTAAGTACCTTTGACCTATGAACTAATTTGACCTTTTGCTCTCATATTTGTCCTACTTGCTGAGCCCTAGTTACATGTCGTTGTTGTTAAATGTGGCTGTGTGGGTCCGTAGAGTTTTTAAAAACTAAACTGAATCGTTAGCGTTAATTCTGTTGATGTTAGCTTTGTGTAATGTTTTACTGTCATTACCAGACAAATATTTTATTTTCAGGTTTAATAGAATAATGATATATTTTCAGTTCTAACACTTGTTAAATGATTGATAATTGTATCACTATTTGCTCTCGTAACCATATTTTCCCTGAGTTTCTAATGTAATTTAATCGGCTGCATACAGGAAAAAGATATTATCATTGTTCACCAGTGTACTCACAACCCCATATGATCCACATATTCACAAACGCATTACAATCCACCACAACAGAGCGATGCTATAATCATTGACCCTTTTTCTTCATGGCGTATATCACAGCTCTTATTATTATTCACCATTTTACTTACAACTACATGCATCACAGCATAGAACTATCATTTTCATCTTCTGCTTTACTTGAAATCTTAATCCATAATCGCAATATACTGCTCAAAACTAAATCACTGTACACTATACGAGCCACGTCACAACAGTCGCAATACACGGAATAAACAATTGTTCACCGTTTTCCTCACAAACACAGGCACTGTACACAACCACCTCCTTATCTTTTCAAACCCGAAAAAAGCTATACGAAATCACCATACATCCCATTCTACATCCCTTCCCTTCAACCCACAAAGAAACCTCATATCACAATAAACAATTCTGGGGCCGAGAACAAGAAGTGGCAATGTCATAAAAGTCATAGATGACAAAAACACCTATGAAAGTTTGCTCCGTTAATTGAAATTCAGTTTTATTCTGTGACTAATCAAAGTGTTGCATTACTCTAAGCCTTTTAATGATTTTGGTTTACATAACGAAAATATATATTTTTTTATAACGAAAACATATAATAAATATATCTATGCTCTTTTACTGCAGTGCTTTCACATCAAATATTGCAAAATATGTAATTTTTGCTTATTAATTAATAGATTTTTATGGCCTAAAAATGTAACTAAATAAAA
>NC_051417.1:25125795-25126131 GCF_015228065.2 Penaeus monodon | reverse complement strand
TAGAAACAAAAAAATCTCATTCGGCCCTAGTATTATCCTCGACCTTCGCCATTTGCCTCACAATAACCAGCTTCTACCATTACTTCCAATCCTCCTCACAACCACAACACATCCGAACCCCCCAGGAAAGCAGTGCGAGCGGCGATCGTCCTCCTGCCTCTGCTTGGAATCACCAACAGCCTCCAGATGGTCCACTCGCCTCTGGAAGGAAATATCGTGGAATTCGCAGCATGGAGTTTTGGCACCACTTTCCTCACGGCTTTCCAGGGCTTCTTCGTGGCGTTGTTGTACTGTTTCCTGAATAATGAGGTACGGTTTTTTGCTGTGTGTCCCCCC
>NC_051417.1:25125689-25125763 GCF_015228065.2 Penaeus monodon | reverse complement strand
TCTTTTTCTTCTTCCTTTTTTATGTCAATTCTATTGTTGTTGAGCATGTAAGGGCAGGGATTATGATTACTGAC
>NC_051417.1:25125348-25125526 GCF_015228065.2 Penaeus monodon | reverse complement strand
TTATTTAAATATATCAATTAAAACAACAAAATTTATTTTTATCCCACACACTTCTATATTTTCCTTGTACATTTTTAAAATCAATATAGCCGTGTTCATGTAGATTATTACTCCGAAATACACGTTATAAATTCCTGTGTTACTTCGCTTATTCCTTGACACATTCACGCGCAAATGC
>NC_051417.1:25124583-25124817 GCF_015228065.2 Penaeus monodon | reverse complement strand
TCTATCTAAAAAAATATGAACGAAATATTTATCTGCAAATCAAAACAAAATACAAACCCACATACATAAAAAGTATTAAAAAAAAAAAAAAATCGGGCTAATTATAGTGAGTGGAATGTATTTTGGCATTAATTAAGAGATACATAGTTAAGAGACAAAGGCCCCGAGAACGAGGGGATTACGAGCAGCGAGCCTAAGAGCGGACGAGATTAGAGAGATACCCCGCCAAGACCC
>NC_051417.1:25122255-25122403 GCF_015228065.2 Penaeus monodon | reverse complement strand
GTATCTCTCACATTTTGTATTTATGTTCTAACCTCTCGCCCTCTCTACCTCACTCTTCACTTAGATGAAGAAGTGAACAAGATGAAACCATTAGTTCAAGACGTCTTACAGAACGCGACAATTTATCCGTATGGAGGGAAGCTCCTCA
>NC_051417.1:25121738-25121937 GCF_015228065.2 Penaeus monodon | reverse complement strand
AATGTAAATATTTAATTACCTCAATTATTTCGGTAGTTATTATCTTAAATAAATGGTAGTTTTTTAATACAATTAAATAAAAGATGCACATAACACTAATGGTGGTACATTGAAGACGTCCTTTATCTTACATTTAGAAAATTAATGTCATTCAAAAAATAGACATTTCCTTAATTCTGTTCTACATGTATTCAAATTA
>NC_051417.1:25120688-25120800 GCF_015228065.2 Penaeus monodon | reverse complement strand
AAGTTATCTGCTCCTATAGAATTAGTTTAACGCAGGTGTTTCTCGTGTTACAAGTTGTGGTCTGAAAGTATTAGTAGAATTTTTTGTGGGGATATTAGTTGTTCTTGCGTGG
>NC_051417.1:25119859-25120260 GCF_015228065.2 Penaeus monodon | reverse complement strand
AAGAGCAATCGTTTAGCGTAGGAGGAAAACACAATTAAAGTGAAGTGAATAGGGAAGTGACATTTGAGAAGGAAAAGACAGAGAGGGAAGGGGGGGGCGGTGAAGAGTACGGAAAGAAAATTGTCTAATATTCTTGAACCAAAAATTAAATGTTGAATACATGTCACTTCCAGAGTGTACCAAGAGTTCCTCTGTGATTACCCTGTAAGTACTTTCAACAGGTCTCATGTTTTCCTTTTTTCAAGTGAGTTCCCCTTACTCTTGATCTCTCTCTTTTGTACCCTCTCAAGTGTCTCCTTTTCTTTTTCTTCTTTATCATCCTCTTTCGCCTTTCTGCTCTCACTCACTTCTTTTCCCCTTTCCTCGTACTCTTCCCTGCCTTCCTCCTTAACCTTTTTCTC
>NC_051417.1:25119343-25119487 GCF_015228065.2 Penaeus monodon | reverse complement strand
ACACGAGAATTAAAATCTCTCCCTCTTTCTTTCTCCTGCAGGTCCGGAGTACGATTGGCAAGTGCTTGTCCAATCTATACACGCAGAGACTGTTGCCCAAACGCTCAAAGAGGAACATTTCCAACGGCGCTGCGCTAAGGTAAA
>NC_051417.1:25118220-25118442 GCF_015228065.2 Penaeus monodon | reverse complement strand
TTTGTGACAAATACTCTTATTGTGACAGCGGAAGTATCTCCAGTTGAAGCCTATGGGTTGTTATGGAAATAACGATGACAATAATATCACTGTTGCTGTTACAATTGTTATCATTATGATCAACAGTGATTACAGAATAAGTCTGGAATCTCAACAATAACAATTATGAAACTTATGGTTATGATGATAATACTCTTATACTGGAGGAATTAAAAGGATAAA
>NC_051417.1:25116661-25117826 GCF_015228065.2 Penaeus monodon | reverse complement strand
GCCCAAGTTTCCTCGAAGAGTTTTTCTCAAAATTTGAAAACCCCAAAACCTACATCCCTGAAGCAATCTTGAGATCACAGACATAATCACTTCCCTCTGTTTATTTTTTTTCTCTCTCCCGCCAGCGTGGACCTCGCGGTGGAAGAGCCCCTGACGGTCTATAAGGACGTGAGTGGCCAAGACTGCGACGGCGGGGCGCAGGCCACCACTTCTGTATGACACCACCCTCTGTACTCCTTCTCCTCCGCTTTTTCCCCCTTTTATCCTCATCTGTCCTTCATCATTGCATCATCGCCCGCTATGTCAACGTTGTGCCATCTCCCTCCTTCTGCGACGAACTCACTCGTCTTCGGGCTTTCCGCGCCAGCTGCTGCCATCTTGCGGGAGATCCGGGAACTATTCGCCGTCTACGCCTCCTTCAGCGTGCTATGAGTACACCAATCAGCTAGCCGCTCATTTCCTCTCCAAACAACTCGCATTTCAACAAAAGGAAAGAAAAAAAATACTTTCCCCACATAGAGGACAGACCTCTCGTTTTCCCCTATCTCATCGCACAACCTCCTCTTATCCATTCCTTTTGTCCACCTATTATACTAGGATCGGAAGCTTGAGAGTGATAAGCTTCCTCCTCCCCCCTTACTCCCTTACTCAACCCCCCCAGTGGACTTACGCAGGGAAGGGACAGGTGCTTCAGACTCTCCACATCTCGTAAGCTTTGCAAAGGAACAAACAACGTGAAAACTTACTATTTGTGAGAGTCCTCCCCCAGAAATATATATATAAATCCACACTAGATAACTAGGGCCTTTAGGTATTACTTAACGGCAGATTTTCGTCAACAGGAAAGAAATTAATTCAGAATGTCTACCTAGAGGGTTTTTCGTGCAACAT
This sequence comes from Penaeus monodon, assembly GCF_015228065.2. NCBI lineage: Eukaryota > Metazoa > Arthropoda > Malacostraca > Decapoda > Penaeidae > Penaeus > Penaeus monodon. Next base: position 25,116,935 of record NC_051417.1, on the reverse strand, counting down.
ACGTTAGGTAGAAAATGAGAATGATTCGCCATTACGATAGACTCCTCATTTATAAAGCGAACTAGAGCATATATTTCGTTACTACTATTTTTCCATAAAAGGTGGTATCTCGTTCTTGCCTTTTTTTAATCCTAAGCACACGAGTACCCTTCGTATCCTGTTTCTCAGTAATTATTAAGTCTTTAATAAAAAAAGAGAGATGTACTAGAATTTACTAATATTATACGTGAAGTATTTAGCTCTTAAGCATGTTTATCTTCGTAGTACTAAGATG
>NC_051417.1:25114903-25115084 GCF_015228065.2 Penaeus monodon | reverse complement strand
TATGTCTCTGGACTTTCAGGTAGAACAAAAGATTTGCAGACATGTATAAAGAGCACAGAAATATCACGTATTCAAGAGCAGTTACATAAACTCATAAAATCACACATAGTAATTATATTTTTCAATTGATTCCCGGGGAATGCACTTGAAAATCTGTAATATAAATGATCAGCCCTACGGA
>NC_051417.1:25112977-25114133 GCF_015228065.2 Penaeus monodon | reverse complement strand
CCTAAGACTTAAGCTTCTGTATAATAAAGGTAATGAGAGTTTCTTTTCAAAGCAGAAAGAAAGATAAAAGATATGAACCAGTTAAGTATTCTCTATTGTTATTTCCACATTCCGAAAAAGAAAACTAAAATAACTATGTCCCTACAGATAAGAAAACCCGTAAATTAACTATGTTTATATATGTCACTTTGCATGCTAATTTAAGAATTTGACTCAGGAAAATAGGCAATTGGAAAACTTTAACAAGATTAAGATATGTAACTTTTTTTTATCTCATTACGTCCTCCTGTGTAATTTAGCAATTATTCGCATTAATGTTAAGTTGATTATGCTAACAACTTCATTTAGGCCTGTGTCATCACGCCTATCAAATTTTAAGTAGATTTAATGTCTTTTAATTATCTCATCAACATTATGTAAATGTGCATTGGCATTATTACCGATGAAGTTTTAGGCTTACCTTTGTACTATTACTTAGTGCTGTTATAAGGTTATTGTACATTTCATGTTTTTATAGGCCGTTTGCTCATTGTTTATTTTTTAATTCTCGCTAATGTTTATAGATACCGCCGTCGATAACCTGAATGCTGTCATTGATCCTTTGTTAACATGAAACAAACGTACATTTGCATAGAGTTACTCTATTCAGAGTTTATAAATTCAAAGGTCGACTATTCCGATTCCATAACTGTCTAGCTATAATATAAGCTTGCTAAATGGACTTGACTGTTCATGTCGATGAATGCTTCTTTGCAACTTGCAAGTTTGCAAACAATCAGATCTAGTTGATTTAGTTCAAAACTAACACAACCACGTTAACCGTTATCATACCGCTTTTTATTTAATCTTATTATATTTACTTCTAAACCTTCCCTCCATCGATCACATTCACTCATCTGGAAAAAAATCTACATATAGTGTAAAAAAAAAAATAATGAAAGACAAAGCAACCCCAAAAAAAAGTTTACACAGAACTCTTGAACTGAAAAGCGAGTCAATTTTGTAACCTCTGGCCGCCCTACATGGCCCTCAGGGGGTGTCGGCCTTGTATCGAGGCGCAGAGGTCATGCTAGGTCATGTTAGGTCACTTTAAATGCTTGGGGGAAAATTCCGAATGTGAAAGGCGGTGCTGTTGTGCGGTTAGCGATGCGTCATA
>NC_051417.1:25112001-25112139 GCF_015228065.2 Penaeus monodon | reverse complement strand
TTCTAAGTTTAGTCCAGTAAGACAAAGTATACGTAATTGATAAGGAGGTCATAGAGATATATTTCTAAATTTACTCATTGATTCTTCACTCAAGATTTATAACATATGCATTATACACAAAATGCTACCGGGTGATTA
>NC_051417.1:25111775-25111957 GCF_015228065.2 Penaeus monodon | reverse complement strand
CATGCATATGTATCGATAAACCTAACCTAGAAAGAATATGTACATTAATAATTTCGAGAAAGGAAGAGTAAGATTTATTTGAAGATCTGTTTAGGAGTAGTGCAATGTCCTGCATTGGCTTCTCTCTTCTTGTTATGGATTCCGCTTCAGTAGCTCTACTAACTGTTATTGTGAAATATCTA
>NC_051417.1:25109500-25109638 GCF_015228065.2 Penaeus monodon | reverse complement strand
ATATGTTTTATTTTTATTGATGGTGTTGCTTCAGATACCTTTTACAAGGTGACTGTATACAAGAGTTTAGTCTGCAGAAATATATACATATATATTCTGATAGCACGAGGTGTTTTAATATCCATACAAGAGCATATC
>NC_051417.1:25108193-25108420 GCF_015228065.2 Penaeus monodon | reverse complement strand
AAAAAACGTGCTGATACGAAAACGTTAAAGGGTGAACAAATAAAAATGCCTCTTAAATCCTTGAATTAAAGAAATTTTTCGAAAAAAGAAAAGTGAATTCCTTCCCGGCCTCCACATTTCTTGAGACGACAGACGCTGAACCTCCCTCATGCTAATTCTCATGACGAATTAATCATGCACTGAGCTCCTCTGAAATGGCTTGTGGTTTCATAAGAACGAGGCAAGAA
>NC_051417.1:25108042-25108127 GCF_015228065.2 Penaeus monodon | reverse complement strand
CAGTATTATGTGAGGTTTATATAAGTTACGTGTATAATTAGTATGTATACACAAACACATATTCTTGATACATTTACACTGTAGT
>NC_051417.1:25107770-25107956 GCF_015228065.2 Penaeus monodon | reverse complement strand
CGAAAACTGAAACCTTACACACGTAATCAAGTCAAAAAGAGAATTGCAGAAGCGAAAAGAAAGGCTAGAAATGAATATGAAGGTAATGAATAATCTGCTGGAAATTGGTCCTGGAGGAGAAAACCGTCAATGCTAAAGAGATTCTGACGCGAAAAAGGGAGAGGGAGATGGTTCAGTAATCAGTGT
>NC_051417.1:25107325-25107601 GCF_015228065.2 Penaeus monodon | reverse complement strand
TGTCACCATTATACAAAAATAATGATAAACATAATAATTTTAGAGTTATTTACAACCTACATCATGGTGATAAACAATATAAAAACACATTACAATCTGCCACATATATTGAAAGGCTGAGATGGTGAACGGTATGACAATATCTAATTGTTTGATTGCTTAGTAAACAAGCGTGACGTCATAGCGAGGCAAGATGTAGCAAGCCAAGATGGAGAGATGGTGAGGTAGCGAGGACAGACCTCACTCCCACACTATGAGATAAGGCAAGATTTCTGC
>NC_051417.1:25106527-25106816 GCF_015228065.2 Penaeus monodon | reverse complement strand
TAATTCTATTTAAGGATCATTGTATTTACGTCCCAAATTTCTATCTTAAAAGTAATTCTAGAATATAAGCTAGAATATAATAGATGGACAGATAGATAAAATACAGAGCGTAGACACATAGTAACAGACAGAGATACATCCCAGCCACACACGCCTTCACAACCACCACGCCAGAGTCCCCTCGTTCATAAGGGAACAGCTGACATTTGGGTACATGGGGTTCCGTTCCTCGTCTCGCTGACGACTGTCAAGAGTAAGGCTTCCGGAAGTACGATTTCGTCCGTTCAGA
>NC_051417.1:25105963-25106366 GCF_015228065.2 Penaeus monodon | reverse complement strand
GTATGTCTGCGTTGTTCTCATTTCTCATTTCCATTTTAAAATGAACGATAGAATTGGAAAAGCAAGGGACGCTAGGTCTTAAAGGAAAGGCCTACGTTCCATATTGCGAACTAGCAGAGGACGACCCTTCGACAATCAGAATTTAATAGTGCTGAAAACTACCCTAGTACAGTTGCCAACTTAGTGTTCTGGCGAAATTTAAATTGGTCCAGCGCATTTTCTTCACACACGCACTACAAATCTCCAAGAAAATTTGAATGTTAATCAAAACTTTACTCGTATGATTTGGGATTGTTTTCACGTATATAGAATGGAAATGAAGATAAATGATGAAGGTAATATACATGGTCGAGCTGAATAGTTTGAACTGTGCGCTTTCAGGTCAGATTAGCCGTGTTCTCGA
>NC_051417.1:25104664-25105163 GCF_015228065.2 Penaeus monodon | reverse complement strand
AGCCAAGAGCCCACAGATTAAAAGTAACTTATTAAGTAATTAATCGGACAATTAGCCATGGAAGCCCGATCACTGAATTGCAGAAAGACCGATACCAGACTTACATCAGCGGAGGCAGTTAATTATATGACCCCTTAGGGGAGAGGCGAAAGTTCATGGAAAAGGACCCTTGATTTTCTGTGTTCGTAGTAACTGGAACCTCCCTTCGTGAAACAGTGTGGCTGAGAGAATTAACTAGGGATTTAGAAATGTAATATGTCGGAAGAATTAAACAAGAAGACGAAGTTTGTCATGAATGTTTTTATTATCATTTTATGGTGTATTTATTTTTTTATTCCCTTTTTGCAATGTCGATATTTATTGAAAGTAATCACGACTGCAACATGTTGCAGATTATCAGATAAGAAGATAGCTACATAATACGTGAGATTTTGAATGATAAATGTGACTGAAATATAGAATTAAATATTAAATATTAAATATGCTTAGACAATGGTAC
>NC_051417.1:25103523-25104185 GCF_015228065.2 Penaeus monodon | reverse complement strand
ATCTCTAAGAAGTATGACTTTACTTTTAGTCAAGCAAAGCATCAAACTTCTCTTGTGACTTTTTTGGGAGGTTTAAGTCTGAAATCATCCCGATAATAGTAAGCACGTATACTGATATATAATGCAGGCCGCTTACCGGTGTGGTAGCAACACATCTTTTGAGCTCTTAGTATCAACAATTTTTTTTTATAAATCAAAATATTTATTGTGAAACAAATGACTGCTCATTATTAGTTTCTGGCGCCCTCTATTTATACCACTGGATTGAATTAACCCTAAAAAAAAACTTTCCTGCCAAACTCAAGCGCTACTGACAAGCCAACTACTCCCGAATTGTACGGAAATGCTAATATTGTTCGTTAATTATAAAAATTATGTAACATGGATTCGCTAGAAGTTCCCTTCAACGTAGTTTCCAGGTGGTGGCAGCGCTATCAGACAAGAACGAAGCTCATTATTAACTTATTGTTTTCCGGACTTGAAAAAGTATGTGCTTGTTTATTAAAAGCATATTTTTAATGATGATGTTCCTGACATATTAGATGGCGCTACATACTTCCAAGAACGTCCCCAGCACATTAGAAAGCACCGGTTACTTACGAGGACATCCCAGACACGTGACAGCAGAATTTAGTTCCATCTTCTATTTCATTTTGACAACC
>NC_051417.1:25099381-25099982 GCF_015228065.2 Penaeus monodon | reverse complement strand
CGGGATCGCATATCCAGTGGCTTTCTGATATATATAGTTGCATTTAAATAAAGTAATAACTGTATTTTATTCGAAGCAAAGTTAATGCAGTACAAAAAGGCGACGTCAAAGAGGACAGGGTATGCACAGGTAGGTGAAAGAGGAAAATGAACTCTCGCATCATCCACCTCAGGAATGCTCGAAGTGGATGGGTGAGGATCGTCATACAGTCCATGCTTGATATGATGCCGTTAAAAATGTGGATAATCTGTCTTTCTATTTTCTTTTACTCTTCAAATCTTCGAGTCTTTCGAGTATATATAACCGGATTGCTAGCTATTCCATGATACGCCAGAATGCTATGTGATGCTGCGTTTCTGATTTCTTTTTGCTAAAAACAACTTCCAAGAGCAATATATGCATGAGCTCTCCGCGGTCAGTGCATGATTCATCGTAGTGGAAGAGGTCAGTGAATTACTCATAGCATGTTTATTTTTGTGCAATATCCTATGAAACTCTACCAAGTTGTTGAAGAGAATTGCTTGCGAATATTTCGATAATGTAAAAAAAAGCATGGAAAATAATCAAATCATCTCTTTTTACGACTTTTTAGTGTTGCACA
>NC_051417.1:25097234-25097479 GCF_015228065.2 Penaeus monodon | reverse complement strand
AATACCTTGTTCTGCATGATTGCTATCTGATCCTTGCATCAGATAGCCTAAATCGAGAACGATATCTTCCTATGCAAACTTTAGCAAATAAACTGGTCTCTACCAATACCTTTGAAAGCACGAACACTTACACAACAGATGGTATTGGAGTTAAAACATAGGCAGAGGTTAATTATGTTTTCCCTGAATACCTCACCCGACTTTTTTTTGGTGATGTTATGTTATACTTTTATATGGTATCTCAA
>NC_051417.1:25096314-25096766 GCF_015228065.2 Penaeus monodon | reverse complement strand
ACTGTCGTCATAGAAACACTGTTTACTAAAGCTACTCCCACTGTCTTCGTCTTTGTCTCTTTGTCACCAGTGTATGTCAATAAACTACGATAAATTATACTTTGCACTGTTTCGTTTGCATTTGGCTTCTTTATAGATAACGAGCCTGTCGCTTTTGCTTTCCGTTTACATGGCCTTTTCCCTTAATATCTGCGCTCACTCGTATCCACAACATCAACTCCATAACCTTCAAGCCCGTAACTCGTTGCTTTGCTTTGCAGGAGACATGACGGTAGCTGCTCGCAAACCATTCTGGGCGCGTAACATCACCTTCCTCCTACCCTTTGGTTCTAATATCGGGAAGGTTCATATTTTGGGATAGACACTTTTCTTTTCATGTTCAACTCAAACTGTTAAAGTTCATTTCACTTTTTGCATTACATACATTCTCGCTATCGTATCTGTGTGTTTTA
>NC_051417.1:25095117-25095536 GCF_015228065.2 Penaeus monodon | reverse complement strand
CCAACAGAGAGGGAACTTCTCGCTTGGAAACACTCTCGATGTCGGAGGTCCTCGTTGATGCAGGTTTATAGGAAATCGACTCAATAACGCTATACATGTTGTCAATTCGCCTTCACATCCGCAGTAAAATAAATGGCAGGGTTTTCTCTCATCTATTTTAGCCGAAGCGGTTGAAAGAGAAAGAGCGTTTGATTGTTTTCGCTTGAAACAAAGGCAGGGAGAGAGAACAGTTCAGAGATATTCACGTGTTGCATTCGAGCAAACTCAGAAAAGGTTTTCCTCTCTGGACAGAATTACGAAAAATTTGTATTAATACATATGAGCGGGGAAACTGAGTAATAAATATATGATATTGATAACATGTCAGTGATAAAGAGAGAGAGAGACATATATACATAGATATGTATAAATCAAGAAAA
>NC_051417.1:25094523-25094867 GCF_015228065.2 Penaeus monodon | reverse complement strand
ACCCCTCTATTTTTTTCCTCTCTAATAGTTTAAATAATTCTAAAAATCATAATAAAAAAAACTGACTTCAACCATTTCATATATCTCATCCACACAATCTCAAGCACGAAAGTACAATCAGCTGCCCTGCCAGTGTGACCTTTGGGTTGAATCTGCTACCGAAAGGCCAGCAGAAAGGCAAGGTTATCACATGGACTTTGCTGGTGCCAGTAGCTGTCTGGAACTGCTTGATTTTCGAAGCTGGAACGTTAAGATGCGCTGCGTTTGTATCTAAACGCAGTGCAAGGTCTATGGTGATGGAAACGATTTTTGTAATTGTCGTTATTGCTGTTCAAGTGTGATCG
>NC_051417.1:25094117-25094305 GCF_015228065.2 Penaeus monodon | reverse complement strand
CTCATTCCACTTTTTTTTGAAGCTGTTATTATTAATGATATTCTTTGAGATTTGGCTTTTGAAGCTAAACTTTTTTTTCTTTGTTTCAGTGAATTAATATACATTGCTGCTCGTCATTATCACATCAAACACTTTTTCATGCATACACAAACACACAAACATTTTTTTCCTTATCGCTATCTATCTCC
>NC_051417.1:25093872-25094090 GCF_015228065.2 Penaeus monodon | reverse complement strand
TCACTCTTCATCTCTCGTCACTTCTGCTCCATTAATCAAACATTTCTTGACAGTTATTGGTGGCTGGCCTCATCCAGGTCTTACTTCTCGGAGTTAAAAGCTAACGGCTGTGCATTTGCTCCATTTTCCAATATAGTATTTCTAATTTTATTCTATTTTACGAGTTTTCTTCTTTGTTGACCGCACTTTTATTTTTGAAGTTGTGTGTACTGTATGTA
>NC_051417.1:25092234-25093751 GCF_015228065.2 Penaeus monodon | reverse complement strand
GTTTTGTATTCCGCGTTCGCATCCCGATAACTTCCCATTTTCCTTTGAATAATAGGCATTCATATACACCCTTCTTATCGCCTTTCCCAGGTTGCGTAGTCACTTTTTAATACATACTTTATTCCTTTCCTTTTCTAAAATGGAAACAGAAAGTCAGTTTTGTATAATTCCCGTACATTCTGCCATATGAGGATTTGATATATAACGTGTGCCTCAAATTACGAAGCAAATGATTACTGGGCCAAGAATAATGATTTTGATATTGATGATATTCAGACATTGCATTCTTTTAATATCTGCTAAGGTCTGGTTAAAGAATCAGCTTCAGACCTGAACTCATATTATCATCGTCTTCAGTACTCATCAATTATCGTAATACCTTTTAAAAATTCTCATTCAGGCAATGCGATTAGCTATGTTGTCGATGATGATGTCATATGTTCTTAAGGGCGATTATCAGACAAAGTTTTGGTCCCTTCTGATGAAGGAAGTTCGGGTAACAGGATATCACTCGTGGAAGTTTGATGTTGTGACCTTATAGAGCGCTGCACCCAGTATATGCACATGGCCTCTAACGTTCTAGACGATGTGCCTCGGCCTGGGTTGGGTCCGGAATGTTGCCTACTAAGCCATTTTACATGTATTTGTTGATTGGAGTATAGGGCGCGAGAAAACAACTTTCATGCCTTGAATTTGAATAAGGTATAGGGAGGCCCAGGTAGCCGTGTGTGTCCTATAATGGAAAACACATGATAGAGCATTATACAGAGGTTGCACAGTATTTGATAACCACAAATATGATAACATACAATCAGTGGTCGTATAGGGAGAAGTCTGACGAATTTTTCCATATGTGCTAAAAAAATCTGATGAATCGTAAGCGCCTGTTCGGTCGTAGAATAAATGTATGAGTGAGGCGAAATGATAAACAGAAGTGGCACCGAAACTTGTGTCCTTATTGTTGTAAATGGCTAGTCGCTTAGCATGTTTACACCTACAGACTTTCATGGGTTTAGATGTATCGTAAGCTGGTTGTCATGCAATTGAACAGACAGGGTTACGTTAACTTTGATTTCATTTTTATTTGATTATCTTAAAGGACAAATGCATAATATTACAACAAAAGTAATCTGCAAATTTTCATTTTTCTTTTGCTGTTTAACTGGTTTCTTTCATTCTCTCTTTTTAAGTTATTATATCAGTTTATCCTTATATGAACAATTTGTAATTAATTGGTCCTCCTATTGTTCTTCAACTATCAATCCATTATTCTGTCATTCACTAGTTCAGTTGTAGTGACCCATACCAGAGACTCTCCAAGGGAATCCTTGGGAATTCCTCTGTATTAAAGATGTGGCACTCCGTGAGCCAACTCGCGGCACTGAAATCTGGCACACATGTGTTCGTTTTACTACTTATTTTTGTTAACTTTGTATATTTTTATCAACAATAATTTTAAGGAACATTAAACCCATTTTTGCATTTTATGCGTTGCCATTGCACTCTTTTAACTTGCG
>NC_051417.1:25090580-25091082 GCF_015228065.2 Penaeus monodon | reverse complement strand
GTCGGAATCATCACACAATAACTATTCTTGTCATCGTCTCATTTTATCAACTGTTTTATCTTCAGTCAGTTATCAATTTTTCATTATCCCCTCAAACCTTGTTCATATACAATTGAATAAAAAATAAAGATTATATGAAAGAAGGGAAATGTAACTAACGCCCTTAATAATATGCATTATCTAATACTTTTAGTACTTATTTATGATGCATTATTGGTGACTATCACAGTTATCGTTAACTTATCGTGTACCCCTCCCTAACATTTTTTTTTTAACTGTCATTATTTTATCAATTAAAGGTTAATAGTAATAAAACTCAGATTAGTAACTCTTGGATGCAAGAGAAATTCACAGGTTAAAAAGGTAAAAAAATGTGAAAGTCCAAACCAAACATATATGCTCTGTCATCCTCGGACAAATCTCAGTCAATTACAACTTGCCCGAACAATCTCTCTTGCAGGAGAGCTACTGTTTGTCTTGGGAGGCCCTTCAGTCCCTGCCA
>NC_051417.1:25089044-25089347 GCF_015228065.2 Penaeus monodon | reverse complement strand
TGTAATCTACCTGTCTAGAGCCCCCCCCCCCCTTTCCTTTCCTATTTTGTTGATCAGAAGGGAAATTGCATATTCTCTAATTACAAAATGTAAATGTTGATGAAGGTGAATCAGTTATTTGTCGATATGTTTTCATTATTTTGGATAAATAACTCTATATTAGTCAGTGCTGTGGGTAATCAATGCTAGTAACATACAGATCTTTTATAAAGGAATATCGTGAAAATTTCGATGTAATTTTCATGCTGATGTCACTGTTAAATATGCATTAGCGATTGGAATAGGGGAGATATAAGGGTGAGC
>NC_051417.1:25088629-25088843 GCF_015228065.2 Penaeus monodon | reverse complement strand
GACAGTCCCGAACCAAACGAAGCTCCGACCTTTCCTAACCGAACACTGACCCGACAGTGAAACGATAAACGAATCCTGCCTCTGGCGTATAAGGCTCCTCGGACTATGATATATTAGTTTCTGAAAAGGAGGCTGTCAGGCTTCTCTTTCCTTCCGCTTGTCTCCCTGATGACTCGTTAGCGCCGGAACTAGGGAGGGAGCTAAGATGCTCCCG
>NC_051417.1:25088292-25088419 GCF_015228065.2 Penaeus monodon | reverse complement strand
TTTCTGTCAGTTTTTCTCGTTCGTTCCTCTTCATCATATCCCTACATTATTTTTGGATCTCTCTCTTCTTACTACAGCATCTGAGACTCATGATACTCTTTTTATTATCTCACAAATATATGTGTTT
>NC_051417.1:25086297-25086584 GCF_015228065.2 Penaeus monodon | reverse complement strand
GTCATTCGAATCTTATATTCCTGAAGAAGGAAATTTGCATATTTTGATCACCAGGGACCATGGATTGTCTTGCTTTTTTAGATAAAAAGTTTTTTCCAGGCGTTTTATCCGTAATTACTTTAGCAATTTACAGCTGAATAAAGTTTTCAACTGAAATCAAGTAATGGTAAAAAATAAAGGACATATGTTATTTTTAGTAGTAACAGTAATGGGAATTTCATTATTTTTCCTTTTAATATGTTAATGTGCTCGTATGAACATTATCGACTTCTTTCGCATATCAAATT
>NC_051417.1:25086005-25086241 GCF_015228065.2 Penaeus monodon | reverse complement strand
TGATAATAATCCTTCTTCAAATCTCAACCAATTTTCTACAACTTTATCTCGTTCTTAGATGTCATAAAAACAGACAAGTAAGCGATTTAGGTTTTGCTATAATTAGTGTCACGTTTCATTCTGAGCTCTTAACTTTCTCTGTGAAGGAGTCAGCTGTAATTTTTCTATATACTTTTTTAGTATGTCTCTTCAGGATCTTGTAAGTCGTTGAAGACAGAATTATTATAACTTCTGCC
>NC_051417.1:25085470-25085864 GCF_015228065.2 Penaeus monodon | reverse complement strand
ACAATATACTGTGCTACCTATTCAATTATTCAGTAACACACAATCCCGTATATCGCCCTATTATCTACCTTACCCTATTGATTCCACTGCGCCCAAAGACAACACCCTGACATCCCTTCGAGTACCTCTTCGTCAGGACACTCTCTCAGCTCCTCGTCAGCGTACTCCCCCAGTACCCAATCAGTACCAATAATCTGCTACAGCTTATTGGCAATCGTGTTATTGCATACGATTCCAGGTGTTTGTGTGTAATACTTTGCAATGACGCCTGTAATAACCTTTTGTATTGAAGTATGCACATGTGCGCTACGCGAGGTAGGGAAGCCTGGGAAACAAATGTTGCTCTCTCACATACCTTTAGCCCCGACAACCAGAAATAATATTGTGAATGATG
>NC_051417.1:25084784-25085150 GCF_015228065.2 Penaeus monodon | reverse complement strand
TTAAAATCAGTAAATCAAAAGCGGGATTTCTACTCAAACAGCATCAATTTCCCGTCTTTTAAACTTATTTTTTTCTGTTTGTTTTCAATGTATAATCAGTTACTTGTTTCTCTTCTCAGTTTACCCTTGAGTTCATTAGACTGTAACCAATAACCGTTCTTTATTTAGTGGTTTCCAGAGTTTTAGATTTTTCCTTTTCCCTTTTCAGTGACATTTACTTCGTCTTTCTATTCCGCTACACAAACAAGTACATTTCCTTCCATAGTGGTGCTGCTGGCTTCCCCAATCACGCTGACTCAACTCAATTGCCTTATCGTTGGCCCAATTTTTCCTTTCCTTATTACACTTTCTTAGCACGTTTCACGT
>NC_051417.1:25083471-25083557 GCF_015228065.2 Penaeus monodon | reverse complement strand
GCCATGGTTTCATCCATAGTCTCTTTCTACTTTTCTTGGTCTTTTTATATTCTCTACTTTTGGAAACAAGCAAGTGTCGTAAGAGT
>NC_051417.1:25080967-25081239 GCF_015228065.2 Penaeus monodon | reverse complement strand
CCAAACTTTGTTGAGATAACTGCAAATTCATTCAAATTCCCGTGAAGTCCACGAATATTACTGAAACGAAAGTTGCAATACTTTGGGCGGTTAGGGCCAGGATTAATCTCAACATCACCCGACAACAAAAACAATAATTCCACGTAAAAACAACAAGACCATAAAGGAGAAAGAACTCAATCATCAAAAGCCCCGAGGTTCTTGGCACCCCATGACCACTGAAAGCCTGCTGGGGACTGGGGGCCATGGTTAAATCGACATCCATGATTGTA
>NC_051417.1:25080630-25080832 GCF_015228065.2 Penaeus monodon | reverse complement strand
TTCGCCGTTGGTAGCGAAACTGCTTTTTCGCCTTTGCTGTTACAACAGGAATACCCTTATGACATTAACATTTTTACGCTTATTGGGGACAGTTAATAAGCGGTGGTGCTCAAGTAAGAGATTAAAGGGGGCATTTCCTCCACACTCAGAGCAGAACTGAGTTGCTCATCCGCTCATAGACCGTTGGCAAGCAAGGTTTTCC
>NC_051417.1:25079911-25080057 GCF_015228065.2 Penaeus monodon | reverse complement strand
ATTAGAATATACCTTATATACGTCTATACGTATTCCTGTACATATCTAGGCTAGGGGAACACGAAAATATATATGTATTTCTTTTCGATCACATATATGTAGAGCTTCTTCCTTTGTTGGCCGCCTCACCGAGTTCCCTTCCACCA
>NC_051417.1:25079311-25079494 GCF_015228065.2 Penaeus monodon | reverse complement strand
GCAATGGTTAAAAATCAACTTTTCTCCTCTTTTTCCCCTCTTCTTTTCGCTATACATTTGCATATAACTCATTTCCTACGAAACTCGGATCAGTGTATCTAAATGTAAATTTACATATTCTGATCACAAAATGTTGACACTGTCGAAATTACGTTTTCGTAATCATCGAGCGAGATGAAAGTG
>NC_051417.1:25077325-25078385 GCF_015228065.2 Penaeus monodon | reverse complement strand
GATACTGTAATAGGAGAGAACAAGAAAGAGGAGAGAAAAGGTAATGCAGAATTTAGAATGAGCCATCATAAATGGTTACCTCCACCTTTATCTATATATCCCTTAATCCATCCATCCGTCTATATCGAGATTATTGCTTTTGCACTTCAGCCCATTTAAATTTCGTAACTGAAGCTCTCTTACTCTCATATCAAAGCTTTGGCACATACTTCTTAATCTGATGGGCTGTAAACAAACAGATGGAGCTCAAGTAATTGTTTAACTTGTCACTCGTTTTTGTGCTTCAAAATTTCCGTTTTTATCTAGTTTCATGTATCATTACTTTAAGTTGGTAAAAATAATGATATTAACTTTCATGTCTGTCATCCAATACGCATCTTTCCTTACATTACTTTCTGTTTATGTGACAATTAAGTTTTATATTATATTTTACGAATTTGCTAAGTAATACAAACCACGTGTGCATTCATCCATAAAATGACGCATATAATTACATTATAGTATTTCTAAAACACCATTAAAGCAAATCGTACCACCTGATTATGAAACTTGTCTGAAAAGGGAAATAATATTGTAAAAGGAGAATCTGATTATAAGTTTTCAACTGAATAAGAAAAAAAAAACTTATTTAATTTACAATAGCATAGAGATAACGATCAAACAACCATTAACGTACACGAAAAAAGTAACTCGATATCATACTCAAGGTTTCACTTCCTGGCATCCGCTACATCAGATACATAAAAGATAAAACATGACTTATCTCTTCTCTGCCCTGATGATTATTGACAATACGTGATGAAGGAGGAGGGGAAGGCAGTGTCTGGGCAGCCGTGGGATAATGGAGTTATAGACGTGGTGTCCATAGATTCCTCATACAGGGGAAAGTGACGGGGAACATATTTTGTTGAAGGAATTTGTATTTTGTCTTTACATATGTTTGGTTATTTCACCAAGATACTTTTGAGTTCATTTCTTTCTAGATTTATTTATTGTGTTTACATGGCGTCTGTCGAACCTGTCTGCAGTATGACGGTAATACAAATGTAAAAGTATGGAA
>NC_051417.1:25076833-25077142 GCF_015228065.2 Penaeus monodon | reverse complement strand
ACCCTCTTCAACTATTCATTAAATTCAATACCCATATGAACAAGATGGAAATAATTATATTGCAAAATTATCCGTTATTTCAAAGTCTGCTAAGTCTTAATGGCATAATGTAATGTCTTGTGAAATGACAACAATACCCAAACTAACTGGAGAATCACGGAGCCAAGACGCTCAAGAAAATTTGCGATAGATTATTCGCGACCGCTCTATTAGAATAATGTCGCATTGTTGCCTGAAATGCGTCTGAGCCCAGCAATGCATTTGCTGTTTTGTGAGTGTTTTATCTTGTTCCCTTTTCCCTTTGTTGCA
>NC_051417.1:25073933-25074246 GCF_015228065.2 Penaeus monodon | reverse complement strand
AGGTTCACTGATAGATTGATAAATGGACAAAAATTTAAATCACCAGAGAGAGATAATTTGGATCAAAAACTCACTAGGACAAAGGAAGGGTTGTCAAAAAAATTGGAAATTGGAGTTTGCTCGACAATACTAATCAACGCAAAAGCTCTGTTGCTGGACACGTGGCACAGAGTAGGGGTCTGGGATGTGGTTTATTAACGGGCATGTTGCACAGAAAACAGGGAAAGCCAAAACAAAATATTAGGATAACATCATGAATATAAAAAAAGGGCAGTGCAGAGGGGAGGGCCGGTTGAAAGAAGTTTTGCATCGT
>NC_051417.1:25073254-25073497 GCF_015228065.2 Penaeus monodon | reverse complement strand
CAAAAATATCAAACTCTGCAAAACTAAGTTATTTCTAGTCACGCTCTACGTTGAATTATAGCATAGTTCTTGGCAGTGAATAATTGCAACCCAAACATGGCTCGATTGGTTTTCAAATGAAGCTTGTGTTTTTTTCTAAAATGTTTTCAGAAGTGTGGTTTGTGTAATAATAACATTTCACTTTGAATAGAAATCGTCCAAAATTTATGCACAACGTGGGGAATATTTCAATTTTATATTATA
>NC_051417.1:25072753-25072852 GCF_015228065.2 Penaeus monodon | reverse complement strand
CAATTTCTCTTGATTTAACAAGATGCAATAACTTTATTACCACATCAATGACAGAAAACAGTGAGCTAATGTAAATGTGTGTTTGTGTGTAAAGACTAA
>NC_051417.1:25071205-25071497 GCF_015228065.2 Penaeus monodon | reverse complement strand
CAGGTGTACTATGATCTTTTTGGAAAAGATTCGACCATGATTTAATAGCAAAAAATATCAAACTCTGCAAAACTAAGTTATTTCTAGTCACGCTCTACGTTGAATTATAGCATAGTTCTTGGCAGTGAATAATTGCAACCCAAACATGCCTCGATTGGTTTTCAAATGAAGCTTGTGTTTTTTTCTAAAATGTTTTCAGAAGTGTGGTTTGTGTAATAATAACATTTCACTTTGAATAGAAATCGTCCAAAATTTATGCACAACGTGGGGAATATTTCACTTTTATATTATA
>NC_051417.1:25070735-25070821 GCF_015228065.2 Penaeus monodon | reverse complement strand
CAATTTCTCTTGATTTAACAAGATGCAATAACTTTATTACCACATCAATGAAAAGAAATAATGTGAGCTAATGTAAAATTGTGTTG
>NC_051417.1:25066884-25067649 GCF_015228065.2 Penaeus monodon | reverse complement strand
GTAATACACCAATGTTCATTTCTAAGCCAGTGGTCTACAACCATTTACCAAAATGTAAATGTGTAATAAGCGGATAATACGTGTATTGGAGTGTGTGCAGGCGTATCACAAGAATGAATAAAGAAATTAATATCAGATCACTGGACTGTACGAACCCAAATGACACCTCGGCGCATCATCTCAAATCATTTATTAGAACTAAAAGCATTGTCATTGACGACCGATAATGCACCACGTTTCCCTCTCATGGCCATCAGTCATATCGGTCATATTACTCTTTTTCAGTGTTTCATTATTCGTTTTATCAATATGTTCTACGATGTCGACAGTCCCTATTAATCAAAACCTAATAATTACGAAGGCTTCTTGGGTCTAAGACTTTTCTGAATGCCTTTCACCAAAGCAACTCTCTCCCTGTTCTGAGAAAAAGTGAATAACGCTGAGGTTATCTATTTTCGAGTTCTCACAGTGATTTCATGTGGCTCTTACATGGCCATATTGCGGATCGTTATGAGATTCCAAGGAGTTTTAGGTAGTGATATTTACATCATAATTATTTACATCCTAATGAACGTTGATTCTTCATAGTCAAGTGCAAACTTGCGTTAGTCATATAGTAATTTACAAATGCTAAAATTAGCAAGGAAATAATGATTCAGTTATCCCTATAAAACATTTTCTTTGTTGCCTTGTGTGGCCCATTTTCTTTATGTCAACTGTAAATAACAGTGGCTATAAGGAATCAAAAAGGCAGATTAGAGGAAA
>NC_051417.1:25065615-25066623 GCF_015228065.2 Penaeus monodon | reverse complement strand
AATCTCATAGAATAGGAGAAAGAATTTGTTTAGTTTGAGCTTTAGGATGATGCGCGAACTAGCAAAGACATTAACAACTTTAGCTGTAGAAAAGGATAAAAGAATTAAACAAATGCCAGTGAATGAAGCAACCTTATCTAACACCTTTCAACGTCAAGTGAAGTCAAGACGCAACAGTTTTCGAGCGGAATGCAAGAGTTGTCGTAGTGAGCCGATGAGAGTTACAGCGTAGTTCGACTACTTGCCTTTTTATTACAGATGCGTTTTCTAACACTAACCATCTCCGACCCATATGGTAACCAAGGACCGTAGCGTTCTACATGTACGCATGTCTACATGTCTTGATCTTGCGATACATGCTACTGGCTGTATTCAAGAATGGAATTGCCATATTGCTTTTTTACTTTTTTACTTTTTTTTCTAGTAAACAACGAAGAAAACGTTCCTTAATTCCGTTGTCCCCTATAGTTTCGCAGAAGATGCCACTGAGATTTTGTGGTCCAGATCGTCGCGTTCACCGTCAGTCCGCCCTGCATGCTCCAGACCACTTCACTCTTCTTTTCGCGGTGAGCAGTTCGCGAGTCCATTTACGCTCTGGTCGCTCGATGGTGCCGATTCATTGCTTTTACAATCAAAAGGCCGAGGGAAGGTGGGTGCCAATGACCACTAGACGCACTGTACCATAGCGTGGATCAAGGCAGGGAAATTAGAAATAAGTTGGTTTGGCACAGACTGCCAAGTGAGATGTCAAAATATCTTCGGTCATATATCCCCTTAGGGTAACAATAAGGAAAATAATAAGGAAAAGGTAACAGCTATTGTGAAGTATCCTAACCCCCCCCCCCCCAATCCTGAGCTGTAATCTCTTGCCTTTTCCCTCCTTATCCTCCTCACCCTTGCTTCCCTACACCTCCTTTTTGTTTTAGTCTCTCTTACACCTCCCTTTTGCTTTAGTCTCCCCTTTAACTTTTTCTCCAACCTTTTCCACTCCTCTCTCCCCCCCCCCCC
>NC_051417.1:25065297-25065514 GCF_015228065.2 Penaeus monodon | reverse complement strand
GAAACCTGTACTCTATTTACTCTACACACTATCTTTCGTCTCTTCTAACTACTTTCCCTCGTTATCTCTCACTCTCACTTCTATTTCGTTCATTTCTTTCGTTCCTTTCCTTTTCCCCCTTTCCCTTTCTAATCTTGCGTTCATTCCTTACTCTCTTCCATGCTAATCTCCTCGTTTTCTACTCTTTCCCGTTATACAATCTTATCCTTTTCTCTCG
>NC_051417.1:25064533-25064770 GCF_015228065.2 Penaeus monodon | reverse complement strand
TCATACAGATTTTATCGCTCTTTATTCAGTGTAATGTTTTTTTTTATGGTAGATGGGGGCATAAATGTGTTTAATTTTTACGTTTATTTCTTTGACTTAACGGCATACAGTTTTTTTTTTATTCTTTATTTTCATAACGAACTATTTCCGATATTTTACAACGCTCAATTTACGTTATTTAAACTTTTATATTGTTTTAAAACTTCTCAAATCCTATTTTATTAATTATATTGGTGG
>NC_051417.1:25064117-25064206 GCF_015228065.2 Penaeus monodon | reverse complement strand
AATGCTGGTTAACATAAGGTTTACAATCCCAGTTTATTTTTTTAACATCGGCCAGCACCAGCCAGAGATGACCCAATGTTTTTTAAACA
>NC_051417.1:25063253-25063815 GCF_015228065.2 Penaeus monodon | reverse complement strand
TCATTATAAGAGTAGTAGTAAATATCAATCAGTAATGGTGAAAACATAAAGATAATAATTGCAATGACAATGACAATAAGACAATAACGAATTCTGACAATAAACGCGTAGTAAAGGCGTGGAGTAGTGGCAAAGACATTACCTCGGCAGTCGTTTATAAAGCTTGTAAATGTCAGAGGGAAAGTGATAAAAAATAGGCGTACTAGAAAGACTATTCTTGAACAGTTTCATAAGGATCGTCTATCTTTCATTAATGTTTTATTATACGATTTATGCTGCTTTGTCATCTCAGGATTATTATCTATTAAGCAATATAAGGACGTACTTAGGCCACCCGGGTAGGAAGGGTACCCTAGAATACCGATATTATAGCCATAATCATCAAATTTTGGAGAATTTTGGATTCATAAAATGGTTCTAACGGCATATTCTAAGTGCAATTTTCTATCATATGTGCTTTATATCATATATATATCAGATTCTATATAATGTCTCACGACATTATATAGCATCTGAGGTACGCTTAAAGGGAACCATTAATGGGTTGTGCTAAGGCCATCAG
>NC_051417.1:25061704-25062113 GCF_015228065.2 Penaeus monodon | reverse complement strand
TTTCACTTATTCCGTAACTCTTTCAATTTATTCCTTGTTAGGCTCTTTAATTAATACTATTTCCTTACTTAAGTTTGTTATATTGTCATTTTGTATAACGTAAGTAGTTAGCACGCTTAATACTTGCTATTTAACTGTTCCTCCGATAAGGTACCACCTACGTTTCCGTTTTTCTTTTTCTTTTGCATAAGGGATATTTTTATTTCAGTATCCCCATTATATTACCATAAATTAGAGAAAACGAGAAAAATTACTTGAGTAACTTGTGTATTTTTTTTTCTGAAAGTTATATCTTACTGGTATTATGCTCCTAAGGCCCGTGAGTAGATAATTATCCGCATCACTACTGAGGAAAAAATACAGTACCATTCCATCTATCTATACTGCACTATAGCTGAATGTTATCAGG
>NC_051417.1:25056678-25057220 GCF_015228065.2 Penaeus monodon | reverse complement strand
TTAGGGGGTATCTAATATTTAATGACCATTAAACATTAGATACCCCCTAAACATTCATATGGATTTGACTAGTTACCCATAAAAACTCAATTTTCTGTGACTTAACACCAAAGAAAACTTGTAAAGCGCACTCAGATACTTAACAAAATTTAAGGCTGACTGCCTCATACTACAACTCTTATATCCAGGCTGTCTGTTCCATCACTGAACTCAGTCTCTCGTAGAACAAACTAATTAACAGACTCGAAACTATATAAAACTAGGTCATGATGGACTCGCCTAGCTAACCTCTGAGCTCTGCTCCTTGAATCTTTCCTAGAATAACTATACCATAAACTCTGCTTAATAAAATTTCCTGGTATTCTTGTTTGATTAGGGCCAACATGACTTGACGAAATTCCTGCCAGAACGAGAGTATGATGGACTACCTACTGCGCTTCAGATGTAACGGGAATATTACAAAGGATCATTTGGAGCTGCTCCCCTCTGTGACACTCCAAGCAATAAACCCCTCTTGCACTATCTGTCCTCCTGCCCGGCAC
>NC_051417.1:25055131-25055628 GCF_015228065.2 Penaeus monodon | reverse complement strand
GGACGCCTAACCTCGCTATTCCTCAGCTGTGATCCTAGAATCTTGTGCTTTACTGCATGAAATTGTCAAGTATATAATATCGTATTTATAACGAGGCTGTGAATGGTGTTAAATGTATTATTTAATTATATTACGGATAATCATTCATGTTGTTTGTGTGATGGTTTATGTAATTGTGTGTGTGTATTTAAAGTGCTGGTACTGGTTTGGTTTTGACAAATAAATATAATTCTTTACTTCCTTTCATATCCATTAAATTTATTTTAAAAAATACAAGAAAGGTATAAAATCATAATAATATCTGCCTAGACTAAGTGAATCTATATACAATTCTAATGTCTGACTAGACTAAATGAAACTACATATAATTCTAATACACAATTCTAATAATCTAAATATACTCACAAAATCTGGAAAATATATGAAATATCATAATGCATGTAAATAAAGCATAATGCATCAAACTTTATAAAAGATTTATAATTACATCATTCCCC
>NC_051417.1:25054396-25054576 GCF_015228065.2 Penaeus monodon | reverse complement strand
GAGAAGAGGAGAGGCCCTCTGAGTGCCCATAGGCGAGTACTCTAGTGAAACCCTCACGATCCTGCCCTGCACTCAAGGTTATTGTACCACTAGCTCCTGCCCTTAATGCCAGGGCCTTTATGTACTGAATACTCTGTCGTTTTCAGCCACGACCTCTCTCGACCTTCCCCGCCATTGCCA
>NC_051417.1:25051423-25051731 GCF_015228065.2 Penaeus monodon | reverse complement strand
CTTTAGACGTTTCTATACTTTCTAAATGGTGATTTTTCATTTTTGATTAAACAAAACAAAATTCTCTCCATCAACGTTTGGTACAATCCGAACTATTCAGTATTTTCTTCCTCCACAGGCGTTGAGAGGAATATTGATTGAATCATTTCTTTGGGCGTAAACCTGTTTTTCATATCTTTATGGGCAATTCTCCAAATTATCCCTTAGATATACTATAAAAAAAACACCGTCGTGGATCGATGCGTCACGCCAATTCTAAAACAATCAACAGATGTTATGATTATATTTAAGTTACTCCGACCTTGACC
>NC_051417.1:25051223-25051404 GCF_015228065.2 Penaeus monodon | reverse complement strand
GTCATCAAGCATGACTGATGGGTGGTGCAAGGTAGTATAAACAAGCGTAGGGTGCTATGATGTTGCTGGAATTTAGTGATGGTGAGCCGCCGTGCCGGTACATCTGTGAATAACAGGAAGGATAAAGCAAAGTTAGAGATTTCCACAATAGCAAAGGATTTTGTGGTTCTTAAGAATGGCT
>NC_051417.1:25049953-25050369 GCF_015228065.2 Penaeus monodon | reverse complement strand
GAACGAAAGATTTATAAGATATATCGACCACTGATTTCCATACATTACAGCCCCGCCGCGGGTGTCCACAGAGACTAACTAGGCGTGACACTCAGCACAGGCACCGATGGGGAACAAGCCGCTGAATCAAGGGAGCCGTTCAGAGACTTGGGCGCTGAGGAATATCGATCTAGTCTCATCGCTAATCACTCGAGGGAGGTTCCGATGCACAATTCGTGTTTCTGTTTTATTTAATCTAATTTGTCAGTCACTTAGTATGCGTAGCTTCGTCCGTCATAGGGTTAGTTGTGCCATATTTGCGCGGATAAGGTACGAATGACTAGAGCATTGTAAGATTTTATATTAAAGGGTGTTAATTTTTGAAATAATAGTTTATTTTTACAATACTATATTTTAACGCTTCTACACCAAAGTGC
>NC_051417.1:25049463-25049811 GCF_015228065.2 Penaeus monodon | reverse complement strand
AGTAGAGAAAAACATACCTCTCACTAGGAAGAACACTGAACTGAATCAGGAACACATGGAAGAGTACAAAAAAAGAGAAGAAATGAGAAAAGGGACGGTCACGATCTCTAATTATCGAAAAGGTTAGAAGACGGCGACTCTGGAGGGAGAGACGGGTCAGGGGCGTATTTCAACGAGTCAAGAGAAAAGTAAAAAATAAAAGGGTAGGGTAGGGGACGACTTGTACTTTCCGCCCTTCCCTCCTCGCCTTATTGTACAAACCAGTTTCCGAACGATCTATGTGTGGGAAGGGAATATCCTCATTAAGGCTAAAAGGCGTGACTCCAAAGCTTGACTCTTTAAGATGGA
>NC_051417.1:25048410-25048933 GCF_015228065.2 Penaeus monodon | reverse complement strand
TTTGAACATTAAAAAAGAGCTCAGACGAAGCGAAGAGGACAACAGAGCCTGCAAAAAACGGAGCAGAAGGTGTGAAAAATGGGGAAGCGGCCGAAACGGGCGATCGGAAAGGAAGGAAGGTGGGTAGGGTGAAGAGGTGAAGGCCAGCGAGTGGTGAAGATAAGTTAGGCGTGGCTGAAGGGCCTACACCTAAAACAGGTCTACATCATGACCAAAGAAGGGTTGATAAATGGTAGATAGAAATTGAGAAAGGCGAAAAAATAAAAGACGATAATGGCAAGATCGAAGGAAGGGAGCCAAGCATAATGTCTAGGTATAAAACGTGTTCGATTATTGCACCTTCAGAAAACTTTCGTGTCTGCGGTTCCAAGGTCTAGATGTGACCGTCTCGAGACCTTCTTCAAGTAGATTGTTTCTAAGACGTGTCATGGCGGTGCGCCTGACCTTTCGTGCGATTCGGATCGACGGAAGATGACAGTTTGATTTGCGTAATACCGGTGCTGTTTTCGATTTTTGCATGCCA
>NC_051417.1:25046441-25047001 GCF_015228065.2 Penaeus monodon | reverse complement strand
TTTAAAAGTGTGTGTGTGTGGTGGGTGGGTTTTGGGGTTGTGTGTAGTGTGTATATATATATTATAAATTTAATATATTAATTAATATATAAAAATATATAATATATAATAAATTTAAATTATTAACAAAAACCCCCAACAAAAAAAATAATATATATATATAATATATAAAATAAAGAATAATTATATATATTTTAATATTATTTTTCCTATAAATATATATAAAAATAAAAAATTTAAAAAAAATATATTATATAATAATATATTATATAATATATAATATATAAAATATTTATATTATATATATATATATCTTATATTATTTTACAAAAATATATATTATATATTATATATATATATTAATATATATATGGTGGGTGTGGTTTATATATATTTTAATAAAATATAAATTAATAATTATATTTTAATATTTATATATATAATAATAATAGAAAATATATAAAAAGATATAAATTTTTAATATATATATATTAATAATATATAAAATTTTAAAATATTATATATATATATAAAATTAAATTATATAGGGTAATATTAAA
>NC_051417.1:25046242-25046361 GCF_015228065.2 Penaeus monodon | reverse complement strand
AAAATTTTTAATATATAAAATAAAAATATTTTTTTATTTTGTGTGTGGTTTTTTTTGTGGTTTTGTGTTTTTATATATATATATATAATTATTTTTTTAATTATATATTATTATATATA
>NC_051417.1:25045962-25046121 GCF_015228065.2 Penaeus monodon | reverse complement strand
TTTTGGTTCAAAAGGGAGAAAAAGAGGGAAAACCCCCGTTAAGGAGTCTTGTTCACTGAAAAGACTTTTTTCGTTGTTTTTTCGGTCCCCGAACCCCGCAAATTATAAGATAAGTTCCTAAGGTTTTTTGTTTACGCATGATTCAGATCCAAAAAGTTT
>NC_051417.1:25045255-25045944 GCF_015228065.2 Penaeus monodon | reverse complement strand
CTCTTTTCCCTTATTCCGTGAGGATGTAATATCAAGGAGGTCAAAATGGGGTTCAAAGTGCAAATAGTTCTAATCCAATGACGGTATTTTTTTAAACCTTTGTGATTTTCGTTTCGGGAAAAGGACAATTTTTGTAAAAAAATTTTTAATCTGATTAAAAATATCTTGAAATTCATGTTTTATGGTTTATTTAAAAAAACCCAAATTTTTAAAAAGTTTTTGTATTCCCAAGCCTGAATGCATTATCGTTATAAATTTGTTTACCTAGAAGGTTTATATCGCCCAAATCCGGAAATAATATGCCTGAAAAAAGACAGTTCTTAATAATCAGGGGTTTCCCCGGACTTTTTTTTTTGGGGCCAGTTTTCATGCGCAGTGGGTCGGACAGTACTCAAGACGAAAAAGACGGTGAAACATATTACGGCAAAAAGTTTTGGGGTTTTTTTTTTACTTTTTCCTTTTGGCTGAAGTAAAAACATTGTCCAAAAAGATGGCGAACGTCCGTCTCCTCAGTGAAACCCGGGGGCCGCCCCCGGTCACGCCGGTTGCGTACAGCTTGAAAGGGAATGCCAAAAAATACTGTTGTTATGTAAATAGACACTCGGAGTGACATTTTATGAGCATTTTAAACACACCCAAAGCAAAAAAATCCCATACAAACAAAAATAAATTTTTTTAAAAATTTAGAT
>NC_051417.1:25044307-25044800 GCF_015228065.2 Penaeus monodon | reverse complement strand
AAAAGTTTTTTTGTATATGGAATTTTCCAGTTTCCTTTCTAGAAAATTTTGGATCTTGTCATTTTTAGGTCAAGGATTTTTGGTAAAAAGAACAGCAACCCCTGTGTCCCCTAATTTTTCCAAACATACAAAACATCCTGCAGGGACACAGAGTTGCATCACCTCATGACGGTTTTTTCCCCCAGCGCCCCATCATGCCCGTTTTAAAAGTCGTCGTAGAAACATCCTAGCTTTTTGGCAGGGACGGCCCCTTTCCTGGACGCGTGATGTAGGACGTTTTTTTCGGTTTGTTCGTGGTTGCCCTGTCACAAAGCTTTTTTAGCGCGATTTTCCCTTTGAGTGAAATGGGTGCATTCGTGGGCATATTAGGGAGTTATTTGGTCTATACAGGTAATAAATTTTTTGATATATTGTTTGCCCCCTGTCTGTGTGACAAGTTGTTGATTGTTTTTTGATTTTTTCAGCTGTGTCTTAGTATTAAAGTTTTATCGTG
>NC_051417.1:25043619-25044270 GCF_015228065.2 Penaeus monodon | reverse complement strand
AGGCCAAAAAAGCTGATGCAGATCCAAAAAGAGAAGTGATTTTCCCCATTCTTGAAAAACCCCCTGTGGATTTTAAGTTATAAAAAAATAGATTCTAATGTTAGAAAAGAAGAAGTACAAAGGGGAAAAGAAAAACCCCTGATTAAAACGTGATGTACATAAACTGCGAAAAAGAACCCTACTTTAGCTCATTTTTGTTTAAAATCCGTGACGACAACAATGCCCACCCTTTATTTTACCGTGACAGAAACGCCGATATGATACACATCGCGGGTTTTGTTATTCAGTGATGTTCTAAAACCTTTTAACCTTTTTTTTACATCGGACTGTATCAATTTTAATTTCCTCTTTTTTTTTTCCCCTTTCTTCCCTTCCCTTACTTATATATATTTGCTTATAATCGCATAATATAGAGTTGGTTGGGCCCCCGTACTTTGTACAACGAGTTCTCATACAGAAATACACGTATTAAAGGGTTATGATCTTGCCGACATAAATGGTTCTTCCCCCTTTTGGGTTTGCTGCGAGGCTTACCCAAAAAAATTTGCGCCCGGGGTGTTTGCAATGCCCCTTTATTTTTTTTTGACGCATAAAACCCCTTTGCGCGTTTTTATCAATGGATTTTTGAGGTTGAGCTTGTTTTTGATTTAA
>NC_051417.1:25042426-25043200 GCF_015228065.2 Penaeus monodon | reverse complement strand
CTTTGTTCACGTGAATAAGACTTTTTTCGTTCGTCCTTGTCGGTCCCGAATCCTGCAAATTACTAAGTATAAGTTCCTCAAGGTGTTGTATTACGCACTGATTCAGATCCAAAGCTTAATAAAAAAAAACAAAAAAACTCTCTCCTTCCTTATTCCGTGAGGATGTAATATCAAGGATGCGTCAAATGGGGTTCATGATTGCACTTAATAGGATCTAATTCCAATGTACGGTATTCTTTTAAACCATTGTGATTTTCAGACTTCTGGAAGGACATATCTTTGTACAAAAGTTTAATCTGATTGAAATATCTTGAATATTCATGATATGGTTGTAGTTAAAATAACCAATGATTTTATACGTGTTTGTACTTACAAAGCCATGAATGCACTTATCGTTATACAATTTGTTTACCTACGAATGGTTATATCGCCAACTCACGGAAGATAATCATGCCATGAAACCGACAGTTATCTTATATATATCAGGATTTTCCTTGGACTTTTTTTGGCGCCAGTTTTCATGCGCAGTGGACGTCGTTACAGTCACTCAAGACGACAAGACTGTGAAACATATTACAGGCCAAAATCGTAGGTTAATTGTTTACTTTTTCCTTGGACTGAAGTAAAAACATCTCGTCCAACAGATGGCGCTTCACGTCCGTCTCCTCCAGTGAACCCGGGGCCGTCCTCGGTCACGCCGTGTTGCGTAACAAGCTCATGAAAGGGAATGCCAAAATACTGTTGTTATTGTATAATAGCTACACTTCGAGAGTG
>NC_051417.1:25040992-25041830 GCF_015228065.2 Penaeus monodon | reverse complement strand
TTGCTCATTTTTAGGTCAAAGAGATTTGTGCGTAAAAATGAATCAGCAACCCGCTCGTGTCCCGCTAATTTCTTCCAAACATACGATCATCTGCATGTACACAGAGTTGCATCACCTCATGACGGCTGTCGCAGCGCTCATCACTGCCCCGCTTAATAGTCGTCGTCATGCAGCATCCGTCATGCTTGTTGGCAGAGGACGGCCTTCCCTGGACGCGTGATGATAGGGATCGTGTTTCTTTTCGGTTTGTTTCGTGGTTTGCGCTGATCACAATGCTGTTGTTAGCGCGATTCCTCTAGAGTGAAATGGGTGCATTCGTGGGTCATATGAGCGGAGTTATTTGGTCTATATCAGGTAATAATTATGTTGATATATATGTCGCCCTGTCTGTGTGCACAAGTTGTTGATTTGTTTTGTTGATTTCTCAGCTGTGTCTTAGTATCTAACGTTTTATCGTGTTTAATTCTAATCCAGTTCATATTAATCTTCAAAGGCCAAGAAGCTGATGCAGATCCATAAGAGAAGTGATTTTCCTACATTCCTTGAAACTCTGTGATTTTTAAGTTATAAATAAAATATGATTCTAATCGTAGAAAAGAAGAAGTACAAAGGAAATGAAGACCATGATTAAAACGTGATGTACAGTAAGCTTGCGAAGTAACCATATCATTTAGCTCATTTTGTTTATAAAATCCGTGACGACAACAATGCTCACCTTCACTTTCACCGTGACAGAAACGCCGATATGATTACACACTCGCGGATTTCTGTTTATTCCAGTGATGTTCTACAACCCTTCTAACCTTTTATTTACATCGACTGTACTTCAATTTTAATT
>NC_051417.1:25040285-25040943 GCF_015228065.2 Penaeus monodon | reverse complement strand
ATATTTGCTTATAATCGCATTAATACTAGAGTTGTGTTGGTCCCCCAGTACTTTGTACACGCAGTTCTCATACAGAAAGTACACGTATTAAAGTGGTTATGACTCTCCTGCCTGACTATCAAATGGTTCTTCCCTTTGAGGTTGCTGCTGAGGCTTACCTGAATATTGCGCCCGGGATGTTTGCAACTGCCCGTTTATTTTTTTACGACTGCATAAAACCCCTTTTGCGCTGTTTGTATCAATGGATTGTGAGGTTTGAGCTTGTTTATGATTTGAAGGTAGATGATTGGTAATTGTCGGATCCCCGATGGGTATTTTATCTAGTTGTATTTTCATACACCTTGACATTACATATTTCCTAACTATTTTTTTTTTCTCTCTCTCTCTCTTTACGAAGATTCGGAAATACCTCAAGTAGAACTGGTAATTGTGATTGGTCTGGAAATATGTGTCTTATGAACGCCCATTGTATTGAGGCTGTAATGACTGTGAAAGTCTGGTGGTTATATCATTGTTCAGAATTTATTGTTTGGTAACTTGTGCATCATCACGGTATCGGTTATAGAGGGTCTTGGCCGTGCCGGTTGAACCTCTATAACCCTTGCACCTGGAGGAGTCATTTGTTTGTTGACCATACATGCCAAGTGTTCTCTAAGAG
>NC_051417.1:25038882-25039528 GCF_015228065.2 Penaeus monodon | reverse complement strand
CCGGTAGAGCACAAGATAGTTCAACGCTGTGTTTCCGCACGAACAGTTAATCACGAATTCCTGTACCGCCGACTGTAATTTTACATAATGTAGGATTCAGACCTTTGTATTCTTCCTGCACTGCACTTTCCATTCTCGAATCGTTCTTTTGTATTCTCCGGCGACGCACTATTGTCTGCCTTCGTAGTGAAGTCCCGGGTACCGATTCGAACAGATTTTTAACAAAGTTGATGTTCGCTGCTGAAGACTGCTAATTCGATTAGATTTAATGGCAATGAATATCACATGAGATTATGGGTATTAGAGTGCTTATTATCACTTGCCTCGTTATCATCGTAATTTGTGTATAATCTCAGGGGGTAATTATTGGTGAAGAACCTGGTATTTCCCTTGCAGGAACAACAGTTGCAATGTTTTATAACTGACTACTGGTATCTTAATATTTCTTCATAGTTTCCTTCATTTAACTTTATTTTCATAGCTATATCATTTTACTTATATTTTACCTATACATCCGGAGGCATTAGGGTATTCGATCAAAACACAGATATTACACACATTACTCACGTATGTGTCTACCTATTTATCAGTCTATGAATGCGTCTTATTTATCTATCAATGTACTCGTATATATGCGTATTCATAA
>NC_051417.1:25038262-25038586 GCF_015228065.2 Penaeus monodon | reverse complement strand
ATACACGATGTATTTCAACTCTATGTTAGGCTATTCCTTTCTTCCTTCATATTTGATAGAACTGAAATATCTACAGCTATTCATTTTTCTAAAAAGAAAAGAAAAATCAACCGCTGGATAAACGAAAAATCTATCAGCCGTCAATTGGAAGGTACGAGGAAGCAGACACTTTCTTTAGACATAATGGAACCGATCGCAGACTGTAGTAATAACACGCGCGGTTCTTACACGTGAGGTTGCTCAAGCTCTTGGAGAGATTTTTAGAAAAAAAAATGTTTTATTCCTGGACTTCCTGGCATTCTTCTTTTACGAAATGAACGAGGA
>NC_051417.1:25037844-25037947 GCF_015228065.2 Penaeus monodon | reverse complement strand
CTTTCATTTTTTTTTTTAGAAAGGCGAATCATCTCCTCAAATGTATGGTTTCTTGCGCGTCATAGACACCATGTCATCTTCGCTTGAAATCGGTGACCATTCA
>NC_051417.1:25036639-25037201 GCF_015228065.2 Penaeus monodon | reverse complement strand
CTTCTAACTCATCAGGGTTAATTCCCCAAGGGTGAGAGCACAAACCACACATCTTGAGATCTCGTTCCAGACGGAAAAGACTAATGTATACATGACAAAGTGACTCTGACGATAGGACCTGGCCATGAAAAATGAGTGTGTTGAGATGACGAAAGCGTGAAAGGGTGCGAAACCTGGCCTAAGAGAATTAGGTAGTACAAACCTGTTTGTTTAAAGAGGATTCATAAAGCGGGTAACTTTTTTCAGACCTTGGTAGTTACGGAAAGAAAGAACACTGTGAGTATAATATTCGAGGGTATGGCAGTGACTGCTATTGTATGATTCCAGTGTTGATGTAATCGAGCTTCTTATATACGTCGCACATGAATGAAGTGGAAGATTATTACCGTGTCATTAAGAACTCTATAGGCAAGCAGAGCAACGATTCGCTCAAAATATAGTGCTGACATGATGATACTTTCAAGATGGCTGTTAACAAGGACGCGCTCAAGTAGAGCCTCTAGGTCGTCTTTCGTCGGTGACATTACATTATAAACCTACATGAGCACTCTGCTTACACATC
>NC_051417.1:25036306-25036481 GCF_015228065.2 Penaeus monodon | reverse complement strand
GTTGTGTAAGCAGAGTGCTCATATAGGTTTATAATGTAATGTCACCGACGAAAGACGACCTAGAGGCTCTACTTGAGCGCGTCCTTGTTAACAGCCATCTTGAAAGTATCATCATGTCAGTAATGTATTTTGAGCGAATCGTTGCTCTGCTTGCCTATAGAAGTCATGGTGACTG
>NC_051417.1:25035267-25035785 GCF_015228065.2 Penaeus monodon | reverse complement strand
CATGCCTGTTCTGTGTATAGCATTCTGACTTCAAAAAGTTGAAGAAGATTTAAAATTACCCTAGATGTTCCCGAGGCCTTCCTGGTGGACAAAATAACGCAAAAGACGACCTTTGCATCCGAACTGAATATCTTGCACCTGTTTTCTTTTTTTTTCTCACATCTGTTCTAGATCGCAGTTTAGATGTTATTTTCTTCCTTTTAGTATCATTGTTATTGTATTCTTAAGCTGACAGATTAATAAATCAGTAATGATTAAGCAAAAAGACTACCTTGCCCGAGAAACATTTACCAGCTCTGTAACAAATATACGAAATGCGTAAACAATCAGTTATACTCACCAAAACGTAACGATATAATTTTGCATGAACGTGATAGCAGGAGAAAGTTTTGAAAAGTTTTCCCATTCGTCAATCGCAACTCTCTCTGACTCGTAATTTTGAGCACAATTATTTTAATGGTCATGCGCAAATATGTTCGATGGAAAGTAATTCAGTCACGAGGCTATGAATGATTTAC
>NC_051417.1:25034095-25035063 GCF_015228065.2 Penaeus monodon | reverse complement strand
AATCACTTACTGCTACTATTCACGGAATTTCACAAATTCACTAGGAAATATAGCAATTGTAATATCACGTAAAATTAAATTTGCAAAGAGAACGTTTGAAAGCACATGAAACTTCATGCCAGAATGTTTAATAATGCAAATGTATGTTTCAACACTGAATGAATGTAAGAATCTCCTTTTTGAAGTTGCAAAAATATATAATTGCAGTTGCAGAGCAAGGAAGCAATTGGTCATTCTCCCAACACAAGATGAAAATAACTGGAAATTTCACATGAGGAACTAAATTACAAAAATTGCAGCTGAATAAATATGCATCAAGGAAAAAAGGGATGATGATGCGTATTGCAAGGGAAGACATGATGAGTATTGCAAAGGGAAGACTTGATGAGTATTGCAAGGGAAGACTTGATGAGTATTGTAAGGGAAAACTTGATGAGTATTGCGAGGGAATATTTGATGAGTATTGTAAGGGAAAACTTGATGAGTATTGCAAGGGAAGACGAGTTGATGAGTATTGATAGGAAAGCTAATACATCTGAGAGGAAATCCTTGTGGGTCAGTATGTAACCATATCCTCCTGACAATACTCTCCACAGACATGCTAAAGCTATACTGAAAGATTTACCTCGGTATAAATTATATATAAATTACTCCTTTCCTTAAGGGAGCCTCATGGCGCTTTCGAAACGAAACCTGCAACGTGTAATAGGCCAGAAGGCTAATTTTTTGTTATAATGTAAGTAGAGGTTTGAAACATTCTCACGCTTTTTGTTCACCTGTTTCACCAAGAAAGTTGCAACACGAGCAAGCAAATATAGACGTACTTCCCAGAGCATATTGTTGTTGTTCATATGCGGTTAGTAAAGGTATCATTACTGTACAGGTTATGCACAGCGATGGGTATCCTGCTTCTTTGTGCACTACCAGTTAATGAATGTGTAATGACTCTCAGAGTGATTGATTGATTG
>NC_051417.1:25033358-25033742 GCF_015228065.2 Penaeus monodon | reverse complement strand
ACAGCTGCAAAATCTACCTTACACAGTCACGAAACATTTACATTCAAATCGACGCGCGGGCCTCCGAGAGAAGCTTCGGGTGATGTAATCTGTAATAATGGGCAATTTTCCGTCAGAACAGCTTTGTCCCCAGAGGTCACGAGAAAGTTCGAGCACACCCGCGGCTCGTTCTCCTTCGGTATCCTCTCAGCGGGAGCTCCTACGACTTTATCGCGTCCTTGAGATCCTTAGGCAAAAGGACGTCTCCTGTAGGATTAAAAGTTACCGTTGCGATGGCCTCGCTCGTCACAGCAAAGATGGTGTTTTTTTTCCCTCTCTCTTCACTTTTTACACCTTTCCTTTGCTCCAGGTAGAACAGGGCGGGGCTGGGTGGGAACTTCTGCT
>NC_051417.1:25033085-25033290 GCF_015228065.2 Penaeus monodon | reverse complement strand
GTCTGGGTGAAGGTTGTTTGAAGAAGAGGAGAAACGTAGGAGAATGGCGGAGGAGGAGGAAGAAGAAGAACAAGAAGAATAACAAGAAGAAGAGGAGGAGGAAAGAGGTGGAGGGGAGAGGAGGGAAAGAAGGAGGGTTTACACGAGGGGGGTTTGAGGAGAAAGAGTAGATGGATTAAGGGGAGATGAGGAAGGGGACTAATAT
>NC_051417.1:25032190-25032854 GCF_015228065.2 Penaeus monodon | reverse complement strand
GGATAGGAGGAATGAGAAGTGGAGCAAAAGGAGTGAAGGGAGTAGTGCATGAGGGGGAGGGGGTAGAGAAAGGGAAATGAGGAAGAACAGAAGAAGAGGAGAAATATATGGAGTAAGAGAAAGGAAAAGAGAAAGAGGATGAGGTAAATATGGAGGCCAAAGAAACAAAACAAAACAAGAAAGCAAAAACAAAAAAAAATAAAGAAAGAAAGAAGGAAGCAGATGGAAAGAAGAGAAGAGAAGGAAAGAAAAGAGGAAGAGAGGGGAAAAATAGGAAGGAAACGAGGAGGAAGAGACGGAAAAGAGGAAGAGAAGGAGGAAGAGGAGGAGGAAGAGAAGGAGGAGGAGGAGGAAGAGGGGTGGGGTCAAGAGTCACTTCGAGGTCACCATTGTAACCCTCTCACCGCCATGTATATAAAGATCAACACAAGTCCTCCACTGTACACTCGACAAGTCTCCAGCAACAATGAAGTTCGTAAGTAAAACGCTGCGGCGACGGGGAGGAGAATGCAAGCCCATTTTATGACTTCTTTACACAAGCAATATTATTTGTCTTTACGATTTTTTTGTTGTTGTTATTTTTTTACAACATCTAGGCTGTTTTCGTGTTCGTTGGTGGTGGAATGGGTTCGAGGATATTCTGCTTGTAGCTTTGTGGATTTTT
>NC_051417.1:25031556-25031830 GCF_015228065.2 Penaeus monodon | reverse complement strand
AAGCTGCCCGGCCACAACGAGAACACCTCCCCCGTCCCCATCCTGCTAGACAACCGGGTGGCGCCCAACAGCGGCTTCTACAGCGTCGACGTCGAGACAGGCAATGGCATCAGGACGAGCGAGAATGGAGAAGCTGGTTCCGCCGGACAGAGCAACGTCCAAGGATCCATCTCGTGAGTAGAAAGAGAGTCTGAGAGGATGCTGGGGAGTCTAGGGGGATGCTGGGGAGTCTGGGAGGATGCTAGTGAGTCTGGGAGGATGCTGGGGAGTCTGG
>NC_051417.1:25029830-25029924 GCF_015228065.2 Penaeus monodon | reverse complement strand
TTCGTGCTTGCAGCTACGTATCCCCCGAAGGCCAAGTCATCGAAATCACTTACATCGCCGATGAGTTTGGCTTCCGCCCCGTAGGCGCCCACAT
>NC_051417.1:25029603-25029798 GCF_015228065.2 Penaeus monodon | reverse complement strand
TCAAGCAGCTGGAGGACGCCGAGAGACTGCGCGCCCAGGAAGCACAGAACTTCTAATTTTGCTTCCGTTATAGCCAGCGACGAAACGAGACACGCCGGCTGTGTGTCGGGAATCACTTCCTCATGTCAGGAGAGTCAGCGTTGAAGCGATTTCTTAAACTATGCATTTAGCAAATCGTGATACGATGAGACGAAG
>NC_051417.1:25028794-25029019 GCF_015228065.2 Penaeus monodon | reverse complement strand
AATTAGTTAAACATAATTTTCAACCTTTGCAATTTCATTTAAATATACATTGTATACAGTCGCACAAAACTCATAACACAGTTCGAACTTAAAATCGAGGAATGGCAGTTCATCAAGGAGGTCGCTTTCTGTTGCTTCC
Source organism: Penaeus monodon (assembly GCF_015228065.2). Taxonomy (NCBI): domain Eukaryota; kingdom Metazoa; phylum Arthropoda; class Malacostraca; order Decapoda; family Penaeidae; genus Penaeus; species Penaeus monodon. Next base: position 25,028,880 of record NC_051417.1, on the reverse strand, counting down.
CATGAAAGTGCTTGCATTGCAGCTAACCGCAGTGCATGAGGCAATCGGAAGGTCTGTCAAAGCATGATGTGCTGAAACTCCTTGCC
>NC_051417.1:25022789-25023014 GCF_015228065.2 Penaeus monodon | reverse complement strand
AATATCAGTAAGGAAATTTAATGAGATCGTAGCCTATACAATAATGTGACGATGCGGGTAATTGGAAGAATTACAATATCAGAGATTTAATTTTCAGAGGAAATGGATCTTAAGATGCGAATACAAAGTTTTATATTATATTTCAAATATAAATATGGTGCAGTAAACAAAGGTGCACATAAGTTCAAAAATATACAGTTTTTAGTAGAGATATGTGAAGATAAA
>NC_051417.1:25021875-25021982 GCF_015228065.2 Penaeus monodon | reverse complement strand
TTTTCGGCTCTTCCCCTCAAGAGTTCGCCACCGCGGAATGATCCGCTTCATAGTGTGCGAGAATGCCATCCTGCTGGCACTAAGTTGCATTTGCCAGAGGGTTCCCT
>NC_051417.1:25021018-25021159 GCF_015228065.2 Penaeus monodon | reverse complement strand
AGAAAATAAAAAATGCATGATATTAAATAACTTAGAACTAGTGATCCGGTGAACCCTGTGTTTTCATGCCGTAGAGTTCTGAATGCAAGCTCCGTGGATTCCTATTTACAAGAGCATTGATTGTTCCGGTTTTACATCCAG
>NC_051417.1:25016852-25017390 GCF_015228065.2 Penaeus monodon | reverse complement strand
TATTCCGAGACTTTTTTCACTTCTGTAATTATTATTCTGTCCTGGATAATTTTTACTTCTCTTCCTGTTTATAAGATTCGTCTAAACATGGAAGGGAAAACAGCCTATCAGGATTCATCTCCATTGTACACACACACTTAAATTAGCCCTAATCTTTTATCTCTGATCTCGAATCTCCGAAGCAGCCTCCTCTTCCCTTCCCAATCTCCTTTCTCTTCTTCCCTTTCACACTCTAACCTTCTTTCTTCACCTTTATCAGCTCTCAGCCCCACACTTTCCTCTTCCTGTCACTCTCATGTTGACCTCTCCTCTCGCCTGCCTTCACTTCTTTGTCCCTTCGTTGTCATTTCGTCATTTTACCGTGAAATTTTCTGTCTGGGTTTCCTTTGTATTTCGCTTATCATTTTATCCTCTCGTTTTTCGTCACGCATAATATTCCTTGATTCATAGCCTCGCTTCCCGCCCCGCCCTGGCCCGCGCCCGCCTGTCCCTCTCCTCATTGCTTTCCCTTTCACCACTTACCGACCCCTCACCTCTT
>NC_051417.1:25015078-25016364 GCF_015228065.2 Penaeus monodon | reverse complement strand
ACCATCCATTTGGAGCGTTTCTTCATGTGTTTATTATCTCCTTCTTCCTGGTTTACTGCCCCTGCCTTGTCCTTTGCAATCCTTGTTCTTCTGTCTCCTTTTCCTTGTTGTGTCTCTTTTCACCTTCTCCTGTCCTCTCCGACCCAAATCTTCCTGCTTCCCTTTCCCGACTTACCTGTTCCCCTCCCCTTCCCTCTCCTTACGTCCCTCCACCCTCCCCGTCCCACTCCCCTCCCTGCTTCATCTTCTCTATACCCCCTCCTCCCTCCCTTCCTCTCCCCCACCCCCTATTCTCCTCCTTTCCTCCCTTTCATTCCACCTCTCCCCTCCCTGGTGTCCTCTCTGCTACCTCTGCTCCCTCCCCTCCTTGGTGTCCTCTCTGCTTCCTCTGCCCCCTCCCCTCCCTGCCTGCCATCCCTCTCCTCTCCACCCCCTTTCATCCTCTCTCTCCTCCAGTCCCTGCCCCATCCTCTCCCTTTCTCCCACCTCTCTTTCTCTTTCTCTATCACTCTTCCTCTCTCCCTCTCCTCCGCTTCTCCTCTCTGCCTTTCCCCCATTCTCCTCTTCCTTTCTCCCTCCCCCCTCCTCCTCTCCCCCACTCCTCCTCTCTCCCTCTCTCCCTCATCCCCATTTCCATCTCTCCCCCCTCCATTCCCCTCTCCCCTCACCCCCCGCATCTCGGCCGGACGAGTCAGGGGCTGAGACCGGACTGTCCGGTTGGAGCGGCGAGGCGGCCCAAGGTCGCGGCGCCGCCACTTTCACTCTCTGTTACCAGGAGCTTCTTCTCGAGCCTCGGGCTACCTGATGCTGGCTGGTGCGACATTTGCGGTAATTTTAAGTCATTATAATTTCGCGCTCTGTTATTAGGGAGGCTCGATCACTGGCCTTTCTTTCGCTTGGACTCATCTCAAATAGATGTTTACATTTTTCAGTAATTACTTGAGAAGGATAAAGTAGTAAAATCATGAATATGTTCACGGTAGTGTAGAATTTTCCCCGTCTTCATGAAAGATACTAATCCACAAGTATGATAATTTCAGAATTTTTGAAATGTAAATCGCTTCAACTACTAATATATGCTTTGGTGAAATAAATGAAGAAGCTTGTCCTGTTGATGTAATGATAAACATTTACAACAGAAGAATAACTTGAACGTAAATGTTGGTGTTTCTGAAAACATGTTCATTTATGTCCCAGTTTGGAAGCCGAGGGAAAAAAAACATTGTCACACGCGGAACATGACAGCAACATTGCTTTCTTTTCACTTGACTAAGTATGGCTTTATT
>NC_051417.1:25013327-25013533 GCF_015228065.2 Penaeus monodon | reverse complement strand
TTTTTTGGGGGGGGGAGGGGGATAACGTTGCTTTAATTCCTTTTGTTGTCATAATTATTTTCATTTTTTTCTTTTTTCATAACTGTATTTTGACGAATAAATCATTATCATCATTTCCATTGACTTCTATTATATCTTTCTTAGCACCCCTGGTATTATTACTTCTATTGCTCTCATGCTGTTTTTTCTTAAGCTAATTAATGCAT
>NC_051417.1:25012723-25013267 GCF_015228065.2 Penaeus monodon | reverse complement strand
AATTTTGTGTAGCCGTCGTGATACTGTTGATAAAGAGAGCGAAACATAATGAAAAAACTGAAAGGAAATACATTCCTTATCAGACAGCTATTAGCTCGTGACATCCTCAAATGACAAAGGACGAGTGACCTTTCCAACAGCTGTTTGGCTGGAGGGGGAAAAGTGTGGGGTGGGGTGGGGAAAAAGGGGGCGGGAATGGGGGGGGTGGGGGGGGGGGGGGGAAACCTGAACTGGGGACTGGGGGGGGGTTTGGGAGGGGGAAAGGTTTTGGGGGGGAGATAAAGGTTTGGGGGAAAGGGTGGGGGTTTTGGGGGGGTGGGTGGGGGGTGGGGTTGGGGGTTTTGGAGGGGGAGGTGGAGGTGGGGGTTTGGGGGGGAGGTTTGGAAATGTAGGGGAGGGTGGAGGCGGAGGGGGGCCGGTTTGGAGGGGAAGATAAAGGGGTAAAAATTGGGGGTTTTAAGAGTAAAGGGGAAAAGGGGTGGATAAAGAGGAGCGAGGAAAAACTGGAGGAGATAGATGGAGGTAAAGCTGAATGTTCAAAAGT
>NC_051417.1:25012347-25012528 GCF_015228065.2 Penaeus monodon | reverse complement strand
GAGGGGGGGAGGAGAGGGGGGCGGGCGGGCTCCCCCCGAGGCGGCGGCGGGCCCTTCCCCCCCCCCGGGGAAAAAGGAAAAAACACCCTTTTGAATTCTCCGCCGATCCCTTTTCCGAAACGGTTTTTCTTTTACATCCTTCGCTTTTTTCGCCTTTTCTTTTTAAATTGCCTTTTCCTTT
>NC_051417.1:25009652-25009930 GCF_015228065.2 Penaeus monodon | reverse complement strand
AATTAAAATTTTTTAAAATGTATTTTTTTTTTCCAAAAATGATTTCCTCCCCCATTTTTTCAGTATTGATGTGGATTTTACAGATAGTGTTATTTTTAATGGAATTCTTACTGTCATGATTACTTTCCTGATTTATGTGATGATCACAGCTTACGTTGGGATAATTACACGTTCGGATACGATCGGGTTTGGGGGTTTAAAATATTTTTTTAGGGGCTGGAGAAAGGGGGGAAAATGAAAAAAGCCAAAATTATTTCTGGGCCCATTTACAAAGTTTT
>NC_051417.1:25007192-25007260 GCF_015228065.2 Penaeus monodon | reverse complement strand
TTTATTTTGATTTATTTTACATCTCTCGTCAATTTTTTGTGTTTACCAAACTGATTTATAGGTCTGCA
>NC_051417.1:25006752-25007140 GCF_015228065.2 Penaeus monodon | reverse complement strand
GAAGTTCTCTTGCTTTGCATGCATATATTCTCTCCATTTTTGCTTGACATTTTAAATCTGTTTTATTTGTCATCCTGTGCTAATCAAACATCAAATAAAAGAGAGAGACAGAAAGAATTTAAAAAAAAAAAGACATGTTAAAAAATCAACTTTTAAGGCCTTGCGCTGGTCATGAGAAAGTCAAAATTTCGTGGAAGCGTAACTGTAAAGTGTTAAATCAAGTTGTCTTTTACTAGCCAGTCAATAGTTATGGCTTTGGTTCAGTTATTTACATGTTACTCATCATGTCTATTATGTGACATCTTATTATTCCATGCTCCATGTTAATAGTCAAGAAAATGGTTAAGGTGACCGACAATGGCTTTAGATTTCGATTTTGAAAACGTTA
>NC_051417.1:25005580-25006388 GCF_015228065.2 Penaeus monodon | reverse complement strand
CTCCATACTTGACTTTATTTCAGGCAGTGATCTCATATATGATTTCATGTTGTTAGCTTGTCCTGCTAACCGATCTCATCACGAATTCTTGCTCTTTATCTTTCCTGGAAGCTTTAAAACGATACGTCTAAGGAAAGGTCAGAAGGTAGACAAAAAAAAAGTGAAGAAATATTTTTGGGAGTAGTTTATAAAAAAAGGTACATACTATGTGTTTTCTGCGATAATAATGGTGAAGAATATAACTATGGAATTCATTTTAAAAAAAGGGGGAAATAATCTTACTTTTAGCACGTCAAGCACCCTTTTGCGATTTTATGGCGGAGATAAACGTCAGGATATTGATGATATTGCTCACTTAAAGCTTTTAATTTACGACCCAACATATTAAGAATATGATACGAAAATATATTATTAACTCGAGCTATATCCTTCTCCTTTGGTTCTCTTGAGAAAATAAAAAAGGAAAATTCTCATATGTTCCGTCATGTTTACGACTCAGGGAAACATGCTACGGCATATGTCAAGAGAGAGATAACAAAGACATAAACAGATAACCGGCATCTCCTCGTCGAAATGGGAGGAGGGGGAGGGGGATGGAGGGGTGTGGTGGGGGAATGGGAGAGAAGGTGGGGAAGGTGGTGGGGATGAGGAGGGAATTCGGAGAGGAGGAGTTGGAGAAGAGGGAGAGGAGCAGAAGGAGACTAAGGGGGAGAGAGGCGGTGGAGGAAGGGGAGAGGATGGGTTGAGGGAGAGGGAGAGGGGGAAACTAAGAGAGAGGTGGGGGGGGGGGTCAGAGAAGGGTCAAGGT
>NC_051417.1:25000975-25003347 GCF_015228065.2 Penaeus monodon | reverse complement strand
GGTTTTATAAAAAGAAAAAGCAACTGGAGGAAAATAAAAGAGAAACAACGAAAGCATAAGGAGAAATTTGAAGAAAGGAAATGGAAAACAGAAAACAAAAGTCGAAAAAGACAAAAGCCACGGCGTAACTACAGACACGTCCATCTATGGTCTAACGTTCGTTTAAGGAGTCCACCAAAACAGGTCATTAAAACCCTCTAAAACATCTACAGTAATCCTATCACCTGTAAGTCATCTCGGGTCACCATTTCTACCAATTTTTTCCCCATAAATGTGAAGGCAAACAGCTATCATGGTAAGAATAAAGTATACTACAAGTCACCCTCTAGACATCTTCAAGGGCAGCAGGATGTGGGTAGACCTGAAGGGGGAGGGAGGTGGGGGACGGAGTAGGAATGGTAGGGGGTGGAGAGGGAGGTCGGCTGTGGGTGGGGTGTTGGAAACTAAGTAGGAGTGGTAGGAGGCGGGAGGGTAGAGGGAGTTAGGCTGGGGGGGGGAGCTGAGTTAGAGAGATAGGGGGTGGAGGAGGAGAGGGAGGACAGGGGTCGACAGGGAGTAGGAGAGAAGATGAAGGTAGGTTTGGGGGAAGGCGGATGAGTGGCGCAATGAGGGTAAGAGTTAGGCGGAGTCAGAAGGAGTCAGATGCGAAGGGGCGGTGTGAGTGAGGAGGCGAAGGAGTGGGAGGGTTGGAGAGAAGAGAGGATACGGGGTGAAGCAGTGGAGCGGGGAGAGATAGATGGGAAGGAGGAGGTATGTGTGTGTGTGTGTAAGGGAAAAATAAAATGGAAGTAGGGACAGAGAAAAGAAACAATAGTTAAACAGAAATAAAGGAGAGAGTAAGGAATCGAAAGAAAGGAGGCTGATGCTAAGATAAAAGCGGGAGATATAAACGGATACACGGAGAGAAAAAGAGAACGACAAAGAAATCAGACAAACATATGGATAAAGAGCGAGAGGTGGAAGGTGAAGATGAGAGGAGGGAGAGGGGATGCCCAGCTCATTCAGGGAGTAAGCCGAGAGGGAAGAAGAAGACAAGGTCGCCCAGACGAGAGTGAGAGTGGTGGACAAAGCCTACAGGGCGAGGATGTACACACACTCAAGAGATTTACAAAAAGAGGACTCGGGCCGTACGCCACCCAAGCTGATTGGTCAAGACCCGCGATAAGAGGCGAGGATTAGGGCCCTTATACGGAAGGAAGACTGGCGGATGACGGAGTGGGTCTCTCATAGCATAGAGATGGCTTCGAATCCAACTTCAGGAACGCATTTTGATAAAGCCATGGTCATGTGGCATATAGCGAATGCTATATTAGATAGACAGCATACATCGAGTCGCCATGAGGAGGAGATGTAAGCCAAAAAAGAGAGTGTGGATACCTTTGGCTGGGCCACACGCAGAGCTGGACGGAGAGGAATAGGCCTAAAATGAATCGGAGATTGGTACTCATGCGGAAGTATGGAACCTTATTCAGAACATGGAGAGAAGGGAGTTTGGACTAACATAAAATATTGAAAACGTAGGATCCAGTCGAAACAATAAATAAGCAACAGCGATATTTACAATAACAATACAAACTTGAATATGAGCATAAGCAGAATTCTAAGAAAAAAAAATAAAAAACTGGTAATTGGTTAAACCACCACACGCGCCAGCCTAGCCACAACAGGTAACAGTGCAATTAATAAACTACGACACCTCACTGAATATGGAAGGCACGGCAACCTCAGCAAAGCGCTAATTCGAATGTTGCAGCAATGGAGCCCAAAGTACAAAGGTCGCAGCATTTTAATACTTCTTGTGAAATTAAAATAACGGACTTGGGGTCCTGTGTGTTTACTTTTTATATCTCTCGGTCTCCTTGTGAGGGTGTTTCGAGCTGGGTCTCACACCAGTCCACCGTGACCTCGGAGGGCCGGCGGGGTCAACAGGTCAAGAATGAATTTCTATAAAAGCTAATGATCATTTTGTGATCCCGAGAGGAGGCCAAGTGCCGTTAACGTTCTTTCTACGAAGCATAGGCCGAGGTATAGCCCGACGGGGGCTCGTGGCTCCTCGGGGATGGATGTCGGATGTCAGATGTCTCACTGTAACAGAAATGTGATGTACAGGTAGATTGGATACCTTGACGTCGTTTGATTTAAGGTTCTCTGTTTATACCCATGGGCAAATTACATTATTTTGATATATGGTAACAGCGTTACAAAATATCTGTCTAATGCGAAGTTAAAAGAAATGAATCAAGATGATATAGAATTCATAACATTGTTTACATTACTTCATTATATTAAAACAATCTGCCAACTATGTGATTGGCAATCCCTATATCAACCAGAGGTAAAAAAGGCAAATAACAAATGTGAAGCATTTACAG
>NC_051417.1:25000817-25000919 GCF_015228065.2 Penaeus monodon | reverse complement strand
GAACACAGTCTCTGTTAAATGAAAATCATCAATGAATAAGAAAATGAAACGGAATATAACAAAGAGAAACAAAACAAACGCGAACAATGAGAGCAGTCGAAG
>NC_051417.1:25000515-25000766 GCF_015228065.2 Penaeus monodon | reverse complement strand
CTCGGAGGATTCATGACCCAGGAAAGTAATGTTCCTCTTCGTAAACAGACATAAGGACAGCGTTCGTAATCTACCTCCACACAGGTATCAGCATAATTACCGTGTATGGGCATTCACCTGTCGATCTGACCTTGGCAATGTCGGAGAAAGATCACTTTAAAGGGACACTTCCTCGTGGACGGAGAGGAACTACAGGGATAATGGGCTGGGGCGCTTGGCTCGTTTAGGCTTCGCGGTAACGAGGTTGTTGA
>NC_051417.1:24999556-24999885 GCF_015228065.2 Penaeus monodon | reverse complement strand
TAATGAGACCATGATCCATCGGAGATAACATCATTATATTTCAAGTAAAGGTCGTCATCAACCTTCCGGATGTCAATTATCATCACTAAACCTTGCCAAGTACCTCTTCTCCTAAAAAATAATTGTAGGTGCAATTAGAGACAAATTTGCTACCTTCACTACACTGTGATTATCGCTATGCATATGTATTTCTTTACCTTGGCTGGGGTTCAATGAGAGAATGTTGTGTATATATATTGTAATAGATCAGCAGTTCATTTGTTCGGATTTTCATCTATACAACAGCAAGTAAAAGCGAATAAATAATATACGGTAATTAGAACATGAGC
>NC_051417.1:24998597-24999518 GCF_015228065.2 Penaeus monodon | reverse complement strand
TAGGCATCTGTTATCATGAACAAGAGTGAACACCATGTCTAAATATACACCTCTGCCAACAGGTGTTGAACAAAATGAACTGCCGGTTTTTCCCAACCACAGCGTCGTTAGTCACTTCTTTCGGTCACACATCCGCTTATAAAAAGAGATAGAAAAAAAGTAAAAAAAGAAAAAAAAGAAAAAAGAAAAAAGAAAAGAAAAGAAAAAAAAAACATTGGAAAATAAAAGAGAAAAAACTCTCGCCGAGGACGGGGATTGGCGAGAGGAGGCGAAGTGGGTTGGGGCAAGAAGGAAGGAAGGGGGGTGGGGCGGGAAGGGGGCGGGGGAAAGAAGGTGGGAGGGATTAGGGAGGGGAAGGTGATCACGTGATCGAAGAGAGGGGTGGGTGCGGGGGTTGGGGAGGACAGGGATAAGATTAGAACGGGGGGGAGGGGGAAGAGAAGAGGGGGGAGGGGTGAATGCGGGGATGGAGGCTCGGGACAACAGGGGTAGGGTGTAAGGGGGGAGGGAGGGATGGGGAGGAGTTTGTTTTCAAGGTCAAATTAAATTTCGTGGAGCTTAAGCCTTGGGTAAGTCGTTAGGAAGGTAACGTATTTCCGAAAGCACAGTTCTTGCTTCCTGAAACTAAAAGCATTTACAAATCAGAATGTATGACAATTAATTTTTAAAATACATATATTTCCAATGAATGAGTTTACTGTAGATAAACTAGAATACAAATAACACAACAGTAGATAATAGTGTTGACAAAAGAAGCTTATGTTTCCACAAGCCAAATTTGAGACATTTTGCAGGGTAAAAGTCACGACAGGAAGCGAGGCACATTAGAGAGATAATCGTGTGTAAGTTGTAAGAGGGAGGAAGTCGGATGTGCAATGGCTGGTGCGAGCGGATTGCGTGGTATGCAGGAGGTGCAAAAGC
>NC_051417.1:24997771-24998423 GCF_015228065.2 Penaeus monodon | reverse complement strand
AGAACAAAGACGATACCATGGACAAAGAAACATAACCCCCCCACAAAAAAAAAAACAAAAAAAACGAAAAAACGAAGAAACCTAAAAGTAAAAACTGCAAAATAAGGGCGCGAGGTTTAGAGGCCGGCCTGGAAAAGAAAGGGAAGGCTTTCAAATGGGAGGCGAGTGAAGCCGACGGCAAAAGGATAGAACAGGTATTTAAATCAACAAGTTCTAACTACACCTCAGGCCAACCGGCTCGAAGGAGGGGAGGCGGACCCGTCACTGCCAAGTATGGAAGTCCTCACTCATCTTATCTAACTGCCCATGTATGCAAATACACCTGTACGCACACATTTATTTGTACGGTACATATGCCGTGCAAATAGTCAGTACAGTTATTTGCATGAGTTGCTTGCTTGTATCCGAGAAGCGTAGACGTATTAAGATGCGCCCGTGATTCTCGTTTAATGCGTATATTCATTTAGTCGGTTTTGAAGAAAATCCCATTTGTTTAAATTCCAAAATAGAAAATGGACGTCGTCGAAATACACCTGTTCCTCGTTGTGATCACGTGATCATGTAGACAACTTTTCCTTTCCTTATTCGTGACCTTTGACCTTCTAACTCTCATTTATTGCCCATCCCACGTCTTTCGCATGGCACAAAGGGA
>NC_051417.1:24997580-24997726 GCF_015228065.2 Penaeus monodon | reverse complement strand
ACATCCGCGTATGCTTGCTCGTCTGTCTTTCTTTACATTCTAATTCATGCAATTTTATACTATTTATGTGTAAGTATCTATCACTCCATAACCATTATGCAGAATATCAGTATCTCTCTGTTTATGGTTATATTTGGTTGCTTGTA
>NC_051417.1:24997233-24997393 GCF_015228065.2 Penaeus monodon | reverse complement strand
GTATGTATATGCATGAGTCGTATCTATGTGTCTATGTTATTCTTTGTTTGCTTTCTTCCTTTTCCCGAATTTCACTCTATTCATCGGGTTTCTAGCTTACCTATCTTTGTTTATGTCTGTTTCCTATGTCTCCCCTCTCCTCTGCATGGAAATATCACCT
>NC_051417.1:24997029-24997205 GCF_015228065.2 Penaeus monodon | reverse complement strand
TCATGCAATCTGTATTGCATACAAAGCGTCACCTGCAGAAATATTATGTTTTATTATCACTTTCTCTCTTTCCTCTTCACATTCTCGAATTGCACAGCTCGTTCATTTCACCTTCAACATTACGTTTTAATTTATTTGATTTGCAATTCTTCTCCCTTCCATTTCTTCCAGGTACA
>NC_051417.1:24996855-24996936 GCF_015228065.2 Penaeus monodon | reverse complement strand
ACCCTCCCTTTCCCTCTTCTCGCTCTGCCTTTCTCTTCACCCAACCCGCTTCTCCTCTTTTCCCCTTCACCTTGTCTCGTT
>NC_051417.1:24995787-24996216 GCF_015228065.2 Penaeus monodon | reverse complement strand
TTCCCCACATCCTCAGGCGAAAGAACGAGCAACCTGTCGACCCAGTCTGCCCAAGGACGACCGCTTCAGAGCTACCAAGCCACGTCGCTGTCCGGCCTACTTGCCTGGGTCCTCCCCCCTCGCCCTTGACCAGCCTTCCCTAAGTCCGTAAGCCCGACGATGAGCCAACTAACATGAGCCGTCACGTCCCTTCAAGTCGAATTATGAACCAGAGAAACGCGAACGCCATACGACAGACAAGCCATTCTAGCTGTTCCCGCCGAGCACACGCTATGACGAACCGTGAAAGTTGGCTACACTGGCGGGTTCGACTTCACCGCTGGAGGCTGGATGGGACGGGTTTGCTGCGGGCCAAATGTCACTTGTAGTGTCTGGGTCGATGGGGGTTCATCCTTATTTACGATGCCTGGGGAAAAATTGAGGAAGACT
>NC_051417.1:24995567-24995737 GCF_015228065.2 Penaeus monodon | reverse complement strand
CATCTTTCTAGACTTGGTGATTCTGCCAAACTTTGCGACTTCTATCATATACTCATCGTTACATGCATAAGTATATTTGCAAAGTCTTATTTATCAAACTTCAAAATACATAGGGCAGAAGCACAACTAACAATACCTTAAAAAATACGAAAAATATAGATGGGATGTAC
>NC_051417.1:24991209-24991510 GCF_015228065.2 Penaeus monodon | reverse complement strand
TACTAATTATACATCAAGATTTAATCCCGTAAGTAGGAACTTCTATTTGTTGCCTTTCTATACATTTCCTGTATTTATCCGAGAGGTCGATTACTTTTTTGTGGCGTTAGAGACAATCAGTTATTATTTTCACTGTTGTGAATTTTGTCTATTGTTTTTACTTTACCGTTCTTTTTTTTCCTTTTTATCTTTTTTTCTTTTTTTTTGCTGGTGATAAAGAAGAAGTACATCTGTCAGTCATATTATTATTGTCATTTTTTAAAATATATCTTTGTTTCCTTTTTGCGATAGCTATTTACAT
>NC_051417.1:24990484-24991118 GCF_015228065.2 Penaeus monodon | reverse complement strand
TATTGTATATTCTTATCTGCTTACATACTTACATTTCTTCTCTTTTCTCTGTTACACAAATCTTACCTCTCTGAAATGTCTCTTATCACTACGATACGTCTCTTATCTTCATGAAAGGCTTCTCATCCCTACGAGACGTCTCTTATCTCTACCAAATGCCTCCTATCTCTAAGAAACGCCTCTTCTCGCTACGAAATGGCTTCTAATTCTACGAAATCCCTGTCATCTCTACGAAACGTCTCTTATCTTCACGAAATTACTCTTATCTCTACGAAAGGGCTCTTATCTCTGGGAAACGCGTCTTATCTCTTATCCCTAAGAAACCTTCCTTATCTCTACGAAAAGCCTCTTATCTCTGCCACTTTAGGTACCGTCCTATGCCTGCTTCCCTGATTCCTATTTCACCCTCTGTCGCGGCAATGCAAGACGCACGGTGGCGAGAGTGAGTCGCAGATAGAAAGTCCCTTAAGATAATGGGTCGTGACGCGTGAGCTCTTGCTGAATAACTTTCTAAGAGAGGAGAACGACACACGCTTGCTGAGGCCATGATTTCCGCTTTGGAGAGAGGCAGGCTGTGAGGGTTGATGTTCTTCTTTTTCACCTTTCTCCGTTTATTTGTTTCGTTCGTTCATTT
>NC_051417.1:24989454-24989776 GCF_015228065.2 Penaeus monodon | reverse complement strand
GAGGGGGGCAGACAGACAAGGGGACCGAAAGACAAAATCAAAGAGAGTAAGGGAGAGGGAGGTAAGGAGACAAAGTGCTCACAAACAGACAGATACAAACACGGCGCTTTTAATCTATTTGGAATTTATAGAGAGAACGGATGCACTCTCAGTTTGCACATTTCTGCAAACGCAATATCTAATCGATCAAATTACAAAGGAAGCAATTCTTCAAACTGTATAGTTTTAAAAGAATAAGCATATCCATCCATATTTTGAATCGTATTTCTGACTGATTTTTAAAATTATTGCACCGAAATGTCAGTTAAACAGACTGCATTCG
>NC_051417.1:24988331-24989251 GCF_015228065.2 Penaeus monodon | reverse complement strand
CGCCAGCGCCATCACGAAAAGCCGACAGCAACTAGTTCCGGCTGGGATGCGGGTCAAGCGGGGGCATCCGTGACCGCCAGCGTTCTTGTAGCGGACGGACGCGCACGTGACTAGCCAGACCTTGGTGGGACGCGGCCGGGGAGGGGGTCGTGCACGCTGTTGTTATTCGATGTTATCCTCGGCTGAGGTGCGGGTCGCCTGCTATGGCATGGATGCAGCTCAGTTGCCTGGCGAGGTGCGGCCGGAGATGAAAGATATTGTGAATGTTGAAGACATGCAGGAGGTTTGCGAGATGTTTTTTCAGATCTGCTTCCCTACTGATAGACAGTGAAAAAGATAGTATACGGTGTAGACAGTACACTGATAGACATATTTGCAAATGCACAAACACACACACTCACAGTCCAAACCTCCCAGACAAAAGGCATATTTGGCGATGTCAGCGTAGGAGGGACAGAGGATGGGTCTGCATGATAGAGGTTTTAGGAGTGAATGGAAGGGTTTGCGCCGGGCGGGGGTGGGTGGAGGGGGGAAGTTTGGGCGGAAAGGTGACCCGGGAAGTGCGTCTCATTTTTAGCTACCCGGATGCGGGTCCTTACGATAATGCGCGTCTAGTCCCATGTATTAAAAAATTACACGTTTCTTGTGTGGTGAACGTGAGTTATCTCTGCGCTTCGCGTCTTTGCCGAGTTCGATATCCGCTTTTGTTGCAGGCGCGGGCAAGATGCGTAGCAGTAGTGGCTCTGTTATTTATGTAAGACTTCTCCGAATGCGCGTTTATACATGCAATTCAAAATAAATTCATGAGTTTACACACGCGTCTCAGGTTTCCTGCATGTCAGTGGTTTTACCCTTGGGCGTCGAGTCCTTTATGACATCCGTCACAGTTGCTCTCACGTATGCACACATGCACAGAAGGC
>NC_051417.1:24987483-24988127 GCF_015228065.2 Penaeus monodon | reverse complement strand
TGTGTGCGTATATACTCATGCATATTTGCATACACGCACACACCGCACCCAGAGTCCGTACGTTTTAAGTGACTGAAGAGAGAGACGTGCTTCGCAAAGGTCACGTAGATCAGCAAAAGTCACGGAGACGGCGCCGTGGCATTACAGACAGTCCTTGGCTTCCACGGAGGATAAAAGCAACAAAGGCTATAAGTCCAACATGCATCAGAACGACATGCAATAAAAACCCGCATAGATTTAATCACATCATAAAGTATATGACGCTAGAGAGAACTGGCGGGACATGCGTGACTAGCAGAACTACGAACTAGAAGCCACAAGAAAAAGAATGATAAAAAGGGGAGGAAGACGAACAGACTAAGACCACCAGGAAATCAAGTTTAACGGAAATAAAAACATAATGTGAAACCTATTCAAGGTGAAGATAAACTATTCTGCATATCAAAAACCGTAACGAAGAAGCCACCACGGAAGACAGAGTGAAACAAAAAATAAACAAGATTATTTACAGTAATGAGTGAAAAAATCCAGACGACACTTATTCCAAATAAGGTATTTATTAAATCAAATCACCTTGTAGGTAATCAGATTGAATTCTTGATATAGAATGATATTACTAAAATGAATGATACGTTAGCAAACTA
>NC_051417.1:24983769-24985657 GCF_015228065.2 Penaeus monodon | reverse complement strand
TTGCTTTCAACAATATACGACCGTCTGGACTGGATAGGCCTTCCCACCTTACTCGGCCTGTCCTCATTATGAGTAACAACAGGTTACCTTCTAACATACAGGTAACTTAAGGCAGACGTTATCCTTGAACAGCCAAGGAAATCATGACTCTTCTTTCATGACTGTTTGCTTTTGTCGAGAATATTGTACTTTGCATTTCATTTTTTTCATTTTTTATGCATTTGACAGGCTTTTTTACGGCTCAGATATACGATTTCCAGTTCACTGGGGACGGAAGTGACATACCGATGAAAACGTATTTAATGGTGACCGTCCAAAGCCCGAGGCCATAAAAAACTGAGTTTATGATTTAAAGATTTCTCCTTTTGCAACTTTTATCAATTCTTCTTCCTACTTGCTGATGGTGTACATTTAATTTCCTGAATAGTAATTGCTTTAAGTGAAAGTCTCCTGACTCTTAAGCCGAACTATAAGTAATTCCAAATACTGGTTAGTATTACAAATTACAAATATATATTGCTAACCAGGGGACTGTAAGATGCAGAAAAATCTTGAAAATTTTCACCATAAATATCATAGGTTTTTCTTGTGATGGTCAAAGTATACAAAAGGAGAGGCCATGTGATGACGAGCCAAAGCTAACCAATGCATTTCATAATATCGGGACTGAGAATAGCATAGGCAGAGTGTACTATATCTGTAGGATATGTAACAGCAGCGACAATGGAGGTAATTGTAGGAAATAATAAATGTAGTATTATTATCAAAATTAAGAGTAATATCAATAACAGTTGAAAAAATATAACGGACACGATAGTAAAGGTAGGCGTAGCAGTAAATCAATAGTAGATATAGTACTAATAGCAACAATAGAATAGCATCAGTACTAGTAAAATCGCCCCTTTGCGCAAATACCTCCAACGAGGATAAGCTTGGGGAAAGGGCTTGCGCAGGAGACCCGTTTCCCCCTCTCATACCTGTGGCACAAATTGGGGTCAACGAAGTTCATCTCAATGGACGCGCCAGCATGGAATGATTGGAATGAGATACATAAATGAAACATCTATGTTCAGCTATGTCACTGATGGCAGTTATTATGAAGAGCTGTACATCATTTTGAAACAAAACGATAATCAACAACACCGCCGAATGGTGAGTCTCACGTGTAGGCAGCTGTATGACAGACGCTGAATGGTTGGGGAGTGTAGAAACATGCTTGGCTTGATATCATAAATTCCTGTTTCAATGTCTCACCACAAGCCTAGCCTGTGTCAATACTAGTATGGCGATGTATAATGTGTTGTGTGTCAATTTGTCTTAAGCACAGGTGTTAGGATTATTATTTATTTTAAGTATGCATTTAACTTGAAGATATCACTTTTTTGACAGGTCTGTTTGCTAGTTCATGGGCATGTAGTCTTACTACCATGTGCCGTTATTTGGCGTGTTGCACCTCTCGTAATGTTGTACCACTAACGTATTGTATCACTGACTTGATTAATCGTTGTTATATTGTATCATTGATATGCTTTATCGTTAAGATGTTGTATGATCTTTATAGTAGTAATTTCATCCACTCCAATAGTCGAATTATATCGTTCTCTCATGTGGTTAAAATTTACTATGATAATGACTCAGTGTATGGTCATCCTTAATAACATTATGACCTCCTTACTATCTTTATCGCGTCAGTCGCTGAAGATATGTGTAATATTACCCCCGACCATCACGGTGCCCTTCCTTACTGTATCATGTTCTCGTATGCTACCCAATGCACTGTTCTGTGTCCTGGGCAGCGGTGAACGGCGGGACATGTTGGGGTGTGGTGGAGGAAGAGGTTAGTGAAAGTGATTAGATGGAGGTCGATATTCTGTGGCACACTGACCCT
>NC_051417.1:24980607-24980948 GCF_015228065.2 Penaeus monodon | reverse complement strand
CGAAATGCACACCTTTACATCCGTTGTTATACATTTCCATAATGCACTTGAGTCAGGGAGATCAAAGGCAGAGATTAGGTTGGCATAAAGGAATGCATCGAGAGCTCTGCGTATATTTCTTAAATGTCACTTGTACCTTTTACAACTTTTACCTTCTCTATTTGGAAACGTTTCATCCTTGCTGTGAATAGAATCGTTGTAAACTGTCCGTTACGTGTCCCATGCGTTACCTTCTCCTTGTAAAAGCTATCGATAGAGTCGCCTAAGACTTTTATCTTTCTGCCTTTGTGGAAATTGACCCTAATTTTTTTGGGGGGGCATTCATAAGCGTGGCGGCGCGT
>NC_051417.1:24979339-24979604 GCF_015228065.2 Penaeus monodon | reverse complement strand
ATGTTCTTTATGCAGAACAGCAGGGATGTTCTGCATAAAGACAGAGACAGATTACGAGATGGGAGGAGAAAGTAGATCTTGGGGCTCGATCGTTACTCTCCCTAGATGCAACATTCACTCCTCTCGACCGAAAGCCCGTGAATGTCCCTTATTTGGGAAAGCTTAGGATTTAATGACATATTTTCCCCCCAACATCTTCTGTGTGCGTTGCGACAACTTACAATTTTTTTCTTCTTTTTGTTATATAACTTTAACACACTTTTCC
>NC_051417.1:24978612-24979086 GCF_015228065.2 Penaeus monodon | reverse complement strand
TATGTAGATATGTGATTACTAGCAGACACTTCCATACCTAATGTACATTTTCCTGAATTCCGAAAAATCTTCGCGGATTAAACGTGAAATTAGCGTCTCAAAAATGCATTATCAGCATTAGATCTTTTATCATGCGCCATCAGGCCTTTGGAGCTCGCAACATCCAACATAAACACGCAAACTTGTTTTCATCAGCAGGATATCCAGGCATCCTTCAAGCGAGGTCAGGAGAGGTCAGGCCCGGGTGAGGGATCGATCCGCGGCCCGAGACCCTTGACGGTGTTCGGTTCCCCTGATTTTCGGTTCTCATTTTGTCCGTTTTATTCGGTGAAAGTCCTCCCTCGGTCGGATAGGGGCTCCGGGCCGGCCTTCAGGAACGACGTCGTAACGGTGCTTCTTCGGCCTGTCCTGAATTCTCGGGGGAAAGGCAGAGGCTGATAACTGTGAGAGATGGGTAAGAATTCTGATGATGCT
>NC_051417.1:24978423-24978570 GCF_015228065.2 Penaeus monodon | reverse complement strand
TGTTGTGCGTTGCTTGATTTGACTTTAATAGACTCGGACGATTCATTTTGTTGTGTTTACGCGTGTTAAAAACAATATAAAAAGGAACTATACTAAGGATATGAACTATAAACAAGCGTGATCTAGGAAATGCAAAACTAGAATGGG
>NC_051417.1:24974600-24974755 GCF_015228065.2 Penaeus monodon | reverse complement strand
CTTCTGTTTCTCCATTTCTTCCTTTTCTCTTTACTGCCATGCCTTCGCCACTTCCTTCACCTTTTCTTTGTTTTAGCCTTATTCTACGTAGCCCATGGCATTTTTGAGCCGACGAAAATATATTCTCACAGCGTACAGGTGTTATTTTTCAAAAT
>NC_051417.1:24974170-24974276 GCF_015228065.2 Penaeus monodon | reverse complement strand
GCCAAAAGTCAGAGTGAACAAAGAAGAGAAGCGGGCCAGCCGTCCAGGACAATAGGCCGCAAGCAGTAAGGAAGTAAAAGCAGACCTAACCCCCCCCCTCCCCCTA
>NC_051417.1:24973867-24974114 GCF_015228065.2 Penaeus monodon | reverse complement strand
TCTAAGCCTCATCCCTTATCCCGAAGGCTTTACCCCTGGGCACGCCTCCTCTGCCAACTGCTAGAATAACGTTTACCGGCTCGGTGGCCTTCGCTCGTGATCTCATTCGCTGGACGGTTCGCTCGTTCGGTTGCTAACCTGCGATAGGCTGGAGGCGCGTTCGGTTTCTTTCCCTGTGGCTGGTTGTCGAAGTGGCTCGCTTGTTTGTTTGCTTATCGCTAGTTGTATGTATACGTTTAGCTGTTGA
>NC_051417.1:24972948-24973128 GCF_015228065.2 Penaeus monodon | reverse complement strand
TATTGATATTGATATAGAAGTCAGATTGCGAATAAAATTCAGATGTACATGCGACGTGAATTAGCGTGTTTATTTATAAAACGCTGACAGAGCAAAAAGCTACATTTTGTATTTGCGCTTACAAGTGCTAATCATTTGGACAATAAGCTCACATTAAAATTTAATAGTCTTTTATAAGAA
>NC_051417.1:24972103-24972747 GCF_015228065.2 Penaeus monodon | reverse complement strand
AACCCCTTCTCTTCTTATCTTCGCCTTTATAACTAAATGCTACAAAGGGCAGCACCGTCACACGCTATCCCCGGAGCGCACACTTTCCCTAGAGTAAGCCGCCCCCCTCGGGACGCATGCACTTGGCCAGCGCGTGAAGGTTCTGGCTGGAATCCCAACGAACCCATGTCAGTGTGAGGCCACCTGGGTCGCCGGTGCGGTTATCTGCCCTCACGACCGAACGTGCCCGTGGCGAGGTAACCTTTGAATGACCTCTGGGCTGTTCTAGGTCATAAAACTGTGTTTAGGCGGCCGCAGAGATCGACCAAGGCTAATGACTGTGGAAAGGACAGAGGTCTCGCGCTCTCCCGCTCTGACCTCGATGCCTGCGAGGGAAGCCGTTCCTGCTTCGCGGGGCTGATCTTTAAGTCACGTAAGCTGAGGCGGTGATATTTGAAGGGATGATGAAGGAGATATAAATATCTACAAGAGTTTAATATCATTCACTGTAAATTTCACAAGGCACAAAAATCAAAGAATGTAGTGCAAACACATTTATTTATACGATATATACACGTGCAAAAAACAAAGGAATAGCCATACAAGTAATAGATGGAACAGACAAATAAATAAATGGATAGGTAGATGTTTTATAGATATACTTA
>NC_051417.1:24971737-24972007 GCF_015228065.2 Penaeus monodon | reverse complement strand
AACGTGCGCCCACTTTTGTTAATGAATAATCCAACGGGCGGCCATCGAAATGACAGGCAATATCCTGCAGCCGCGTGCACGGCAGTGAAAGTGAGCGAGAAGGGGAGCCAAAGGGAAGGACCAGCGGACCCATCCGAGGCCAGAGGGGATTATCCTCTCACAGGTTCCAGCATTCGTTAGAGAGGAGACTGAAAGGAAGGGAAGTATCGGGCCGAAGTGGATGACATGGCTAGTTTTATTTCTTCTTTTATATCTTTTATATCTTTTCTT
>NC_051417.1:24971055-24971626 GCF_015228065.2 Penaeus monodon | reverse complement strand
TATTCCGTCTTTTCTCCTTTTTCATCTGACGTTCTTTGTCAGATTTTTTCTCACAACCTCCCCCGTCAGTATTTTCTTTCGCACACCTTTGGTACGCTATTTTTCCTTCGTCTGTTTTTCTTTTAAGCAAAGAGTCACAGCACACCCAGAAAAAACAACACCAAAAATTCTTACTTAAAACACATTTCAAATAGGACGCTCCTTCCTTGTCCCTCCCCACCCCCACCCCCCCTTTGCCTCCGAGACCCCTCCCCCTTTTGCCCTTCCCCCCAGTTGCCTTCCTTAGTTGCCTCTCCTCTATTGCCCTCTCTTTCCCCCTCCCTCTCCACTGACCCCTCTCTCCTAGTCCTTCCCCTCTCCCCTCCCCCTTTGACCCCTGTGGTCTCCCCCACTTTTGCTCCCCCTTGTGTCCGCTCCCCCACTACCCCTCCCCCTCTCTCCCCTTCTTTGACCCCCCTCCCACAGGGCCCCTTCAGCGTGTGACCTTGGCTCAGGCGTCGGAGAAGCGAGCGTTAACGGGACGCGCCGTTAGGAACAGAGAAGGGCAGATAGATGGCCGAGACAGATGGCG
>NC_051417.1:24970774-24970907 GCF_015228065.2 Penaeus monodon | reverse complement strand
TCAGGCAAAGGGCGAGTACGAAGGAGCGGGAGAGAAGAGGAATGGGAGGTTGAAAATTGAAAGAGAAGGGAAAGGGAAATTATGGGAAGTAGATAAGATCACCCGATGAATAAATAAATACCATTAGGAACAT
>NC_051417.1:24969491-24969647 GCF_015228065.2 Penaeus monodon | reverse complement strand
GAGGATAGAAGCTGAAGGGACTGATTCACATATACCCTTGTAGTTTCATATATCCTTATATTCAAAGGAAAGAGTAGTAAAGAAAAGGGATACAGTGAAATAAAGGTTTTATATATATAACCAGAAAAACGATGATACTCCGTGGATGCTGCTGGC
>NC_051417.1:24969339-24969453 GCF_015228065.2 Penaeus monodon | reverse complement strand
AAAGGCCGATTTAATAGGATTAAGTGGGCGACACTTTCAAGGTCAAGACAGGTAGGATCTCCTACCTTCTGGCCTAAGGATGGGCTTTGTCTCCACGGCCCTACTGTAGGGCGT
>NC_051417.1:24965190-24967452 GCF_015228065.2 Penaeus monodon | reverse complement strand
TCCCATTCTAAATATTTCCCTTTCACTTTGGCAATTCTGAAAATGCAAAAATCCTTAATCGTCGTTACCTCAGGCTGACCCAGAGTGACTCGGCCCCTCACCGCTCTATCTCAGGCGGGGATCTCAATGAGAAATATCACTTAAGTTCAACATTTTCGATAAGCTTGAGCAACATCTGCGTCCACCACCTCCATTTATAACTAATGTAATGTATCTGGCGGAATGTAAGCATTGTTTCCATTCCTTCTATTAATAACATGAATGTATATCGTGATGAAAATGAAAGGATATAGCTGGAGATGGGCGGGCTGAGAGTGAGAGTGAGTGAGGGACATGTAAGACGGGTCTTGAACCCGAGCTTCCATGGACGTGCAGACGTGAATGTAGATAAGTGCACATATGTACACACGTACATACATTCACAAGAAAACGACTCTAATGCTTGTATTTCAACGCGTTCATGACCGTCCACACTGACATGCAAAACATATTCACATGAGAAAAGTTCATAAATATGTGACGGTAATAATCAGTAAGTATGTCTTCTCCTTCCCAAGCATTCTTAATTCCTCGAACTCGGATTAATGCTTTACAGAGAACATTTTGACATTCTTCAACTTTCACAGACATATCCACCATGGCCTGCCCCTGTAGCCATATTCCCAAGTAAGCAAAGATTTGGTGACACTTTACACATACTCAACATTTCCCTTTATCTCGAAAGCTTCTCGCTGTGATAACACGACTGATACTTTCCCCTTTACGACGCCCCACCTAAATCCTCCATGGGAAAGGCGACTTTGGTGACGTTTTTTCACTCCCGGGTCATGGCTTTCCTCACGCCTTGGTAAGACACCCGGTCATCCGGACAGATTCCCGAACTTCCTGGTATTTCCTTTCCGTGGAAGTCTCAGAGTGCTATCAGTGATCGTTTGTGTTCTCTCCTTTCTATTATCTTGCCTTTAAATCGAATCGTGAATCGAAGACCACTTAGCTGATATCTGTATGGTGCAAACAGCCATTATATTCATTATATTACTCGTGCTACGCAGTCCTTCGTTACCTTATCATTAGAATTCAGTGTTCTCAGGCAACCTCATTGTACTTCCTCCACCATCACTTCCACCTTGACACCCGCGACCCCTTCGCGCTTGAACCGACGCATGGCTAGGAACAAGCAAAGGCAGAAGGTTGTGCCTTCTCTTTTAAGAGCTTAATAGTAAGCATTACAGACAAGAGTCTACACTTCCTAGACGTTTAATTTTATTAAATTGATAATTTCCTTTCCAGACTCTAATTGACGATTGTGAAATTATTTCAATTACTGATTTCTAGTCGAGAGAAAACAAATTCACTATCCAGTCCCCGGCCTCGTATTACCAGTGCAAGCACGCACATCTTTCTCATGTGATACTGGTCATGCAGCGAGCCATTCCTTCTTGGGTTAGGTAACCAGGTAGTTGGACACCCACAGTAGTACAGTAAACAAAAAACCCTCATTAAACACCATTACGTACGAAAAAACAGTTATTTAAGCACATCTGGTCGCACGCTTCAGGAAAGCCACATCCACGTCACGGACGCAAGGACTCCGTGAGAACGTAGATTTTTTTGCATCGTGACCTCGCCTGCATGCAACACGACGAGCAACGAAGTGTTTTTTCCTTACAATTTTTGTCTACCTGTATCCTTATGCGCTCAAAAATTAATATTCAAGTAGCATAAACCTTAAAGTACTTGTTTGAAGTTCACCTTCAAACGCTGCAGATGGATGGGTAGTGTCCATAAGTACCTCCTGTATTTACTAAGAAGTTAATATTTGAAAACATGATGTAATTTTTGTTTTCAAGCTTTTATAGACTAAAGCTTTACACCAAACAGAAATTCTGATAGTGAAATATTAATTTACAGTTTAGAAGGTAATTAGAACTGAACACATCTTTAATATTTGTCGCTTCGAGATGAGACAAAATCTTGCGTCCTCGACCTACGAGTTCGAACACCAAGATCCCGTTCTTAAAGCATGTAATCAGACACGCAGGCGACCACATGCAACGCGATACAAAAAACGGCGCTGGGCAGGAGGGCTATCTCGCTCACCTCGACGGAGGGAGGGGGCGGAGGAGGAACAGCCGCTGAGTAAGTGAATCTTCACATCCTTAATGAATTTAAGGAATTAGAAGGTTGACAGACTGGATCGCAGCTGAGAAAATATAGTCATTGTTTATTTGGGGATTTTGTTAGGAAATATAGCTACTTAAC
>NC_051417.1:24964383-24965158 GCF_015228065.2 Penaeus monodon | reverse complement strand
AGAGCAAAGGAAAGATACCGTTTCCTCCTCAGGCAGTAAGGTCTTAGCAACACAGGCGTCAGACGGTAATAACGACAAGTGCCGTACGGCGTAAATTCGCTGTTGGTTGTTTCCATAAGCAAGTTACACCTCGGGGAGCTTCAAGGTAAGCAGCAAGAAGGGGGAACAATTATCTGGTTCTGCGAGGCCTTGGTGTCCAATGAAAAACGAAACTTGCCCTCTTACCGCCGCATTTTGTGAAGCATGTCTCGTTCTAGCTGTTTCTTTTTGCGGAGTCCATTATCTACCTGATATCATCCAGGGAAAGAGTAGCCTGGTAGCCGCACCACCGCCATTACCTCTGGCGACTCCTAAAAACGACCTGCGTCGGTGGAGTCCGGCAAGACCAGCGGATCATGAGGTCAAGTGATGGGCCGCCGAGAGGTGGACGGGCCGGGTGAGGATGACACAGGAAGTCCTTGAAGAATGGCCTGCCTGAGAGCCCTCTAACGGGATCCTGCAAGCACCGCCGCTCACAACCCAGCCGGCCGTCTGCATGCGCCTTCACGTCGCGCACATGCCTCGCTAATGTGTTGACGCGAGCCCTTGCTTTTGAGGACAACGGTAAACAAGTAAAACGAATGGTCAGGGATCAAGGTAATGATGAGCAGGACAGGTTTGGGTAACTAAGGATGGTCAAGGATAAAAGTAGTCGGTTTACTATTAAGGCATGGAAGCCCGTTGGCCCGTTGGTAGGTGAGCGATATACGGATGGAAATCATTAAACTTGGCATAT
>NC_051417.1:24963792-24964351 GCF_015228065.2 Penaeus monodon | reverse complement strand
ACGATACTGACAGGAATAAAATTGTAAGAAAACCATAGTAATTAAGCGCTCTTAGATGACGCTAGAGACAAATGAACAGATAAAATAAACACGAAAGAATTAACCATTCTTTCCACTGAATGGAGAAGAGCAACTCAAAATGAATTATGGATAACCAGACACGCCCTCCATTATGAGACTGAGAAAAGCACTCAATGGGAAGACGTTACGCAAAAAAATAAATTGAGGAAGCGAAAACAGAAGAAAAATAATGGCAGTCTATTACGACAGCATAAACTCCAGCGCGAAAGTCATGTTGAGAATGTTGCAAGCAGTCGAGCTGGCCGTGTTTCAGGTCTTGCATGAGTTCCTTTGATTAAAAGTAAATGAATAAATAAACAAGGGAAATAGGAGAGCGAAAGAAAGGCACAGTGAGAAAAAGAGAAAAGGGGGCGGTGTAAGAAAGGCAGCAGGGTGGAGAGAAGAGAGGAAGAAAGAGGGATTTCCGTATGAGAGAAAATGGAATGTGATGAGTAAAACTGGTGTGGGTGGATGCAATACGAACGGCCTTTAGAGTAAC
>NC_051417.1:24963248-24963546 GCF_015228065.2 Penaeus monodon | reverse complement strand
TCCCAAAACTCCAGTAATAACAGATGACGCATTTTACCGTTATTAGTTATCCCATCGCAACCTGGTCGCAAGACGAAGACCTTCCCTATTGTAACAAAAATTGAATTAATACACAAATAATAACTTGAATTCTTTATTTCTTCACCGAAATGCGCGAAACAAACAAACAGAAAATTAGAGCAAAGGAGAAGAGAAAGAATAAAGAACAGGGTCGTGACTGAAGTGTTACTGGACGACTGAACTAGTTTATATCTGGAAGGTGAAGGTGAAGGAATCTGAAGCAAGCAAGTTCGCTGAT
>NC_051417.1:24962685-24962918 GCF_015228065.2 Penaeus monodon | reverse complement strand
TAACTGTGCCTGTCATATGCATGTGTATACTTTACATTCCCTTTCGTAATAACTTCTCTGAATCATTTGCAACCTGTTGCTAAAACCAGGATGTAATGCACGACAGATCCACGTGATCCAAATGCCCGACCAGCGCTGCCGATCACAAAGGAATGTTCCCGCACTCTCTCAAGGTGAGGGGGCGTCGGGGCTGGGCGGGAAGGCATGCGCTGGTTACCAAGTATGAGCGGAGG
>NC_051417.1:24961720-24961790 GCF_015228065.2 Penaeus monodon | reverse complement strand
CCACCATAAAACGCATATGCCTACTGACAAAATTTATAACCATTCAAATTCGCACGAAATAGAGAAATAG
>NC_051417.1:24961625-24961697 GCF_015228065.2 Penaeus monodon | reverse complement strand
ACTGGTTTCCAAAACTCGCCGAAAATTATAGTGATGAAATGGGAAAATTCGTATCTAAATGAATTCCAGCTC
>NC_051417.1:24959989-24960674 GCF_015228065.2 Penaeus monodon | reverse complement strand
GTTAATTTTTCCTTGATGTTAACAAGGAATACTCAATCACGGAGAGCTCAGTCAGTCAAGTGGTCTTCTTAATGAGGTCATTCCTTTATCGCACGTCAAGAGAGCAGCAATTAAAATGTCTCTTTAACTCCACCGCAGGCAAATTTTCGCCTCTCTTGGCTGCGCGGTGCTCCGTTCCAGTGTCCCTGGAGCGCGTCAATTTGTTAAAATTCGGGGTATTAATTATTCCTTCCTTCTGGCCTTTCCTTGTTGATATATTTGAAACGGAAGGATGTTATTTGTTACTGTAACTACGTATGGTCCTTTGTTACTCCCTTGTGTCACCCTAATGTTCCTGTGACATTCATCCTGCTTCTTCGACCATGACATCGAAAAGGTCTGCATAGCCCTCTCCTCTGTATTCGACCGTGTAGCTTGTTATTGTTTTTATTAGTTATTCATTCATTTATTTTTATAAAACCATCACACTTTTATTCTGTCGCTTTTGTGATTAATAATACTTTCTATCCGCCAGTATCTGTTATAGAATCATCATGGTTATGTATTGCAATAATATATTTGTGGTATCTACATCACATGCTGATATCATTGTCTGTCATTACCACTGAAAATGATATAACTGTTGTTGCTGTACATGCATTTGTAATATCATTA
This sequence comes from Penaeus monodon, assembly GCF_015228065.2. Taxonomy (NCBI): domain Eukaryota; kingdom Metazoa; phylum Arthropoda; class Malacostraca; order Decapoda; family Penaeidae; genus Penaeus; species Penaeus monodon. The sequence continues at coordinate 24,960,020 of NC_051417.1, read as the reverse complement.
TTCATTTTGTTGTACTACACACAATCTGTCA
>NC_051417.1:24959418-24959922 GCF_015228065.2 Penaeus monodon | reverse complement strand
ACATATATTATCGTTATTCATTTACATTTCACATGCACATGCATTATCAATGTTGTTACTGTCTACGTACTTTGTATGATCATAATATCAGAAGAGTTAATTCTATGTTATTACCTTTATTAGTACTATAATTGCCTTCATTCAACGATCATTAAAAATAATGAAACAAAAATATATTCTTGTATGGTTATTCGTGTAAAGGCGAACGAAGAAAAAAATGGTTCAAAATGTACATATTCTAAAACTATAAAAAGGTCAATATAATTTCTTTATTTCAATGCGCGAATAGAATTGCATATATATGTTTTACACTGTACATTACGACTGCAAGAAAGGCAATAGGTGCATATATTATTTCCCACACACTGACTTTTCCAATTTTGTCATCCTAGACAGGCATTTCCTCCCGAAACCAGACTGTCTGCTTTCCACTGACTTTATTTTGAGGGCGTGGTCGGGTTTGCCCTGATTCGAGAATGGCGGTGGAGCTATCACTTGAGAGCT
>NC_051417.1:24958682-24958754 GCF_015228065.2 Penaeus monodon | reverse complement strand
ACTAAATAACATGTTCCTTAGTCAATACTCCATTATACACATTCATTTTGAACACAACTTTGTTTGCTTAAA
>NC_051417.1:24958111-24958200 GCF_015228065.2 Penaeus monodon | reverse complement strand
AGGTCCTTTAGGATAAGGGTTCTCTCTTGTCACTTTCGTTCGCCCTCATGCAAGAAGCAATGCCTGCCACTTTTTCCTTTTCTTTTTAG
>NC_051417.1:24956027-24957036 GCF_015228065.2 Penaeus monodon | reverse complement strand
TCTCTACTGAGAAACCGTTTCCCTCAACCTTTCTCTCTTTCCCAATGTCGGTCGGGTCGTCTGTCAAAGTCTCAAGTCACTGATCTGTTTTGGGTATAAGTAAATTAGTTGAGTAAACACTAAACAGGAATAAATTTAGGCTTATCAAAAGGTCTTTTAAAACCATACCTAATGTCTGAAATAAGCACAGAGAATATATTGCATGCATGTCTCAGCAAGAAAAAATCGAGTTGATGGCCGATAACTCTGAGAGAATACGCTTGCAGTCATGATCAGATAAGTGTCTATCAATACTCAAGTCTTGGCATTTTAATTGCACAGCCATGTCACAAGATCAAGCATTAGAAAAATATATATGCTCTTTAAGATGTCCTACAAACTCATTGAAGTGTATATCGAATTTTAGGGCGCTGATGTCTCAATATTTGAAATAAAAGTGAAAACATTTTGAAATAACCGATGGACACAGTCTCAAATTGGAAGTAATGATAATGCTTGTTGAAGAAAAGGTATGATAACACTCATGCTGGGAGAAATACCATGATATCACTGATGGGAAAATGTTCGACGATGTAAATTGAAATCAGTCCTGCTATCATCATGAGTGTATTAAGTTATTTTATCAAGAACTGGTTTTCTAACGTCAAATTGTGTAGGGATAAAACAAATCTTTGGTGGCCCTGAAAAGTGATTTACGTGACTTCCCTCAGGTATTCCATTGATAATACTGACATATGCTACAGATAACAAAATTAATATTCTAGTCATACTGACTGTCATGCGAGAGAGCTCATTTTCATGTTTTATGCTAGTAACTGCAACTGCGATGAAGTTCATAAGTTGCAGCCATGTCATTTCTCTCAGACACCGAATAACAAATATTTACTTTCTCATATTTCATCGACCTTCTCCAGTGATACAAAATATTACGTGGTGGCGTAACATGAAGTAAAGAAGTAATTCAGAAACTTATCCTTGATAGCATACGGTTTCTTTCACCTTAAGAACA
>NC_051417.1:24955696-24955985 GCF_015228065.2 Penaeus monodon | reverse complement strand
CCTGTGCGCTCATAAAATATATACTAATAAAGAATAAGTTCACTGAAAGCATACGTGTCTTGTATACAGAATATCTTTCTATCCTCCATCCATGTAAGACACATCTGCAGATCTGCAGTATAGTAGGTCACACACTGTATCTCACACACGTTCTCACAGATCACGTCTCGCATCACAAGTTTGCCCGTCATGAATTATGATGGAGTTGTGCATCTCCATGCTTTCTGTCTGTCATACTCACGTGCTGGATATATAAATTGCAGGGAAAGATAACTAAGATGAAGGTATA
>NC_051417.1:24954996-24955467 GCF_015228065.2 Penaeus monodon | reverse complement strand
AGGCTACAGGTAATGATATTGATATACCTATATCTAAAGTTAACTATGAGAATCAAAATCATTTAAGGTTTTTGTATGCCAAATGCCTGACACTCTTAGTACAATAATTGTGTACTATATATGATGATATCTATATATACTAAAATTTTAGATTTCAGGGCAGTGGCGTTCTTGCAGGAAATACACATTCTTCTGAACAGGAAGAAACGAGGATACGGCGACATGCTTCTCCCTCAGGAGTAATACAAGATTCCATTCGAGGCAATCTTGACACTGAAAGAACAAAGAACAAGTTTTAGTGACAAAAACAAATTATCCGCCTCACTGGAATTGGCACTGGAACTCCGAAAATTACATATAAACGAATTCAATCGTTAGTTTATTATAAATGAAAATGAATTAACCATTTCACTTGCTAAAATACACTGCGAGTATGTGTGTGTGGCTCTCTTTCTCTATTTAGTGTCAAGC
>NC_051417.1:24953807-24954836 GCF_015228065.2 Penaeus monodon | reverse complement strand
TCATACATATAAATGATTAAACGTTTGTATGTGTCTACATATACTCGTAGGTTCCTTATGTCTGATGAACATACTGTTTAATCCGATGACAGAATATATGATACATGATAGATGAAGCTGTCTTATGATTAGATGTGGAGGCTTATTGAATAAATTATCATGCAGTGTGACATATGGTAATAATTATGTCCCTGATGGGGAAAAATACTGTATGTTTGCTAGGCGTTTGGTAAACAAAGCTCATAAAGACTGCCAAATATCTTTTTCTTAGCCTAGATCGATGGAGTTTCAAAAAATAGAGCTCCAGATTCATGGGTTCCAATTCCCATGACGGCGTTGTGAAACATGCTCGCGCTCCACCAGCTGCTCAAAACTATATGGAAACGGACATTTTCATGAGAATGTTACACGCGATAGATACTGGCACTCCTGAGGCTTCAGCGCCGACGCTTGGTAGATTGGAACTAAGAAAAGTAGAAAAAAGGTGAGTAGGGTAAATGAGCAAAGGTTAAGTTAAGCAGATAATGTGAGTGCCAGGTATGTAAGGTAACGTGAGTGTGCTAGGTAAGGATGGCAAGTGTGCACCAGGATAATTAAGTGAGAGCCCAGTGAGGTAGACTGAGTGCCAAGATGAATAAGGTAGGCAACAAAAGCGAGTGCCAGGTAAGTAAGGTAGACAACACAAATGAGTGCCAGGTAAGTAAGGTAGGCATCACAAGTGAGTGCCAGGTAAGTGAGGTAGGCAACACAAGTGAGTGCCAGGTAAGTAGGGTAGACGGAATAAGTAAATAAGGTGAGTGAGTTAAGCCACAGAGTGTATGTCCCAAGTAAGTAAGGTAGGCAACACAAGTGAGTGCCAGGTAAGTAAGGTAAGCAATAGAAGGGAGTGCCAGGTAAGTAAGATTGGCAACACAAGTGAGTTCCAGGTAAATAAAGTAAGCATCATGAGTGCCAAGTAAGTAATGCAGGCAACACAAGTGAGTGCCAGGTAAGTAATGTTGACAAGACAAGTGAGTGATAGGTAAGTAA
>NC_051417.1:24953165-24953623 GCF_015228065.2 Penaeus monodon | reverse complement strand
TTAAGCAAAATAAGTGGCTGCCAGGTAAATAACGTATGCAATACAAGTGCCAGGTAAGTAAGGTAAGCAACATAAATGAGTGCCAGGTAAGTAAGGTAGGAAATATAACATGAGTGCCAGGTAAGTAAGGTACGCCTCATAAGTGAATAAAGTGACATTCATGCAGGAAATACACATTCTACAACTTTTCGTAACATTAAGAAATGAGGATGCGGCTTCTCCCTCATGAGTAATATAAGATTCCACTCGAGGTAATCTTGACAATGCAAGAGCAAAGAACAAGTTTTAGTGACAGAAAAAAAACGTATCTTTCTCAATGGAATTGGCATTTGAACATCGAAAATTACATATAAATGAATTTAATCGTTACTTTGCTGTAAATGAAAATGATTTAATAATTTCATATGGTAAAATACGTTTTGGCGGCGAGTGTGTGCGACTCTCTCTTTCTCTATTTA
>NC_051417.1:24952815-24953077 GCF_015228065.2 Penaeus monodon | reverse complement strand
TTGATGAACATACTCATCTGTTAAATCTGATGATAAATTTAAAATATATTATAGCTGAATCTGTCTTATGATTAGATATGAAGGCTTATTAATTGAGGTATCATGCTTTGTGATATATGGCAATACTTATGACCATGATGGGATAAAATAATGTATGCCATTCCGCTAGGCGTTTAAATAAACAAAACTTATACAGGTTGCTAAATATCTTTTTCTTAGCTTAAATCGATGTAGTTAAAATAAATAAATCCCAGCCCCAGTT
>NC_051417.1:24951319-24952702 GCF_015228065.2 Penaeus monodon | reverse complement strand
ACTCCTGAAGCTTCAGCACTGACACTCGGTAGAATAAAACTAAGAAAAATAACGCTAGGTGTGTAAAGTAAATGAGCAAAGGTAAGTTAAGCAGAAAATGTGAGTGCCAGCTCAGGAAGGTAAGTGAGCACCAGGCAAATAAGATGAGAGAGCTCGGTAAGGCAAACTAAGCGTCAAGATGAATAAGGTAGGTAACAAAAATTAGTAAGTAAGAGTGACAGTACAAGTGATTGCAAGGTAAGGTAGACAACACAAGTGGGTGGCAGGTAGGTGAGGTATGCAACACAAGTAAGTGCCAGGTAAGTAAGGCAGACAACACAAGTGAGTGCCAGGTTAGTGAGGCATGCAACACATGTGAGTGCCAGGTAAGTAAGGTATGCAACACAAGTGAGTGCCAGGTAAGTAAGGCAGGTAACACAAGTGAGTGCCAGGTTAGTGGTGTAGGCAACATAAGTGAGTGCCGGATAAGTGAGACAGGCAACACAATGGAAGTGTCAGGTAAAGTAGTGTCAGATACGTAAGGCAAGCAACATTAGTGAGTACCAGGGGAGTACGGTAGGCAGCATGAGTGAGTGCTAGGTAAGTGAGGTAAGCAACACAAGTGCCAGGTAAGTAAGGTTGGCAACACAAGTGAGTGCCAGGTAAGATAAGCAACATAAGTAACGTGGGCAACACAAGTGAGTGCCAGGTAAATAAGGTTAGCAGCAAAAGTGAGTGCCAGGTAAGTAAGGTTAGCAACATAAATGAGTGCCAGGTAAATAATGTAAGCAACACAAGTGCCAGGTAAGTATAGTAAGCAACAGATGTGAGTGCCAGGTCAGTAAGGTAGGCAACACAAGTGTACCACGTAAGTAAGATAGACAAACCAATTGAGTGCCAGTTATATTAGGTAAGCAATACAATAGATGTGTCAAGAAGTAGGGTAAGTAACCTAAGTGAGTGCCTGTTTGGTAAGGTAAGCAACACAAGTGAGTTCTATGTAAGTATGATAGGCAACAAAACTGGGTGTACGGTAAGTAAGGTAGGCAACACAAATGAGTGCCCGGTAAGGTGCACAATACAAGTGAGTGCCAGGTAAGGTAGGAAACATAAGTGAGTGCCAAGTAAGGAAAGTGAGCAAATAAAGTATGTGATCGCCCTTCTAGAGAAATAAGTGAGTGCTTGATAAATAAAGTGAATAACGATAAAGTAAAATGAATGAGTGTTAAATAATTAACCTAACTGATATGCAAGTAATGTAAGTCAGCGTTAAGCAAATGAGTGCCGAGTAAGTGAGGGATATGACTGCTAAGTGAGTCAGGTAAGGCAAATCAAAGGAGTTCCTGTTGGTAAAATGTAAAGCAGTATGCATAAATACCTTAAATCATATAACGTTTGCTAGGT
>NC_051417.1:24950656-24951294 GCF_015228065.2 Penaeus monodon | reverse complement strand
ACTCCAGCTGAAGTTGTTCTCTTCATTTGAAATCAAAACCTGTTTGCTTTGTCTTTATTGTTTTTACAAGCAGTGCTCTATACAATGTCATCATTTTCCTGGTGTGTGTGTGTCATTCATTTTTTTCATTCATATGTTTGAATGAACCAACTCGTACAATAATAAGATTGATATATTTAAGTACATCTAAATATCCATGTCTAGGTCTGTACCACATTTCTTTTTCTTTCATTTTCCAAGGGCTAACACTTCAAAATTTCTTCATCTTTCTACACCCCTTTGACAGTTAAACTTAGTGGTAATTCTACTCAGTCTACGCGATACAGTTTTCTTTTCATAACCACAACAACGGACTTCCTCATCCTTACTTCATTTCTCTATATTACGAATACAATTATACTATCCTCATCAAATTATCGATCTCCTTTTCATCCAAAAACAATTAATAATTCATCTTTATTTTTCTCTCTTTTGATAAGCAAATTGGAAGTATCCGTGGTAATAGATTATCCCCTTAAAGGATGCTTCTGCTGTTATCTTCCCAAATATTCTTTCGTATACGATAGCGCTTTTGTCCGCATCTGAATTTATTAATGAATTTATCGTGTAATGTTACTTAATGTTTCTTTCTGTGTGTG
>NC_051417.1:24950460-24950585 GCF_015228065.2 Penaeus monodon | reverse complement strand
GGGTAAAGCTCTAATCATCCCAAATTGTATAAATGCGGAACAAGGTCGTATGCCTCCAGATATTCTATGCTATGGCTTTCTCATATCATCATCACTGTTATCTCATTTAGTTATAGCCATCCTTG
>NC_051417.1:24950101-24950372 GCF_015228065.2 Penaeus monodon | reverse complement strand
TTTTATATCAGGTCGCTCATATTAGTTCGTGGTAACTGAATCGAAAATTTGTTTTCTTTTTCTTTATTTTTGATTTACATCTTTAAGTATTACATACGTTAAGAATTATCTTTTTAAAAAGATAATTTTAAAAAGTTACAATATAATGAAGAATGATTGAACTCAGTACAGATGAAAAATTTTCAGTTCTGCTCTAAAGCAATACATTCTAAACATTCAGTATTTACTGGACTAGCTGTACATTTTGGGCTTCGAGGCGACGTTGCTCCTC
>NC_051417.1:24949564-24949949 GCF_015228065.2 Penaeus monodon | reverse complement strand
CATAAAGAAATTGGATGTTATACACAACTTCAAGCAAATTTGCCTTTGCCTCACCCTATTATCTCATTAGTGGATAAAACGCAGTGCTACACAAACCTACCTGTAGGCACCCTGGACGTTAGTCTGGCCCTCCAAGCCTGGGGCGCCCTCCTCGCTCTGGACGATGCCGTTCTCGGTCTCGATCTTGAAGGAGTAAGCGCCGCCCTCGGGAGCGACGCGCTCATCAAGGAGGATCTCGATTGGCCGAGGCTCCTGAGGGGCGGCGGCGGTGAGAACCAGAGCGGCGGCTAAGATGATCTGAAGTATATTTTGGGAATTACATCTTGGAAAGATATAGCACATCTGTGTTGTTATCTGCTCAATTCCTTAGACACGCACACGCATG
>NC_051417.1:24949237-24949422 GCF_015228065.2 Penaeus monodon | reverse complement strand
AAGTTCACTTACGAATTTCATGTTTACTGTTGTAATGCCAACTGTGTTTATGACTAAAGAAGTCAGCACTTTTATATCACGAAGATCACTGTCATAACCAGTTAGAACAACATACGGGAAAATGATATCTAAAACCGACAGTTACTTTTTGAAAGTAAAGTTGATTTCAAGGATGATATAATAGC
>NC_051417.1:24945317-24946108 GCF_015228065.2 Penaeus monodon | reverse complement strand
TTCCTGAATCACAAATTACTGTCAAAAAATGCGTATGGTGTTACAAATTTCAAATATACCATGGTCACGGTGTTCTACAAAAAAAATATAGCAGAAATGTGCATTACAGAAAAAAAATCACACAAGAACTTAAAAGAACGTTTCACATATACTCTTTCTTGGGACGACAAAATAACATACAAAAATGAGTCCAAAATAAATAACAGCATCTCCCAACCCAGTGGAAAAGCCAGTCTGGTCCTGACGTAACGAAATCCTTCTCAACAACTGTATCCCCTTAATGATCGCCGCCTCTGGTTCAACGGCTTGCTTCCCCTTGGCTATATAAGCCCTAGCAGCCGATTATCCACAGGCAGTTGCTTCTCCACCTTGCATCATGAAGACTGTAAGTGTAATATCTGTCTTGTATCTTTTATGAAATTAGTAGATCAGGAGTACTGATTTTGTAGCATCGCGCTGCCCGAGCTATATGGGTAGTGATTATGTGGTTTCTTTGTGAGGTTAGTCTGTAAATAGGGAATGCTAAGCCTTTCTAGTATCGAGACCAGTGTTTATGAAAAATGTAAGTAATGGAAGCAAGATCCAAGCTTATGGAGACTGTGTACTTGTTTTGACGTTTTTGACGTTATTCAGTAAAATAGAAGTAAAAGCTTTTGGAATCTCTGTATTCGTTTTCATAATAACATAATGGATATTTCCCAAATCGAAATCCTTACTTATGGGTGCTAAAAGTATTTCATAATTCTGTTTTGTTTTAGTGCTACCAGAGGGAAGGAGTTTTAACTAGAGTC
>NC_051417.1:24944685-24945294 GCF_015228065.2 Penaeus monodon | reverse complement strand
TGCTTTGGGGGTCCCCAGTATATTGAAGTCCTTAGTTGTTCTGATAGTCTAACTTGTCTCAGGTAGGGCAAGATCTTCAACCTTTAGAATCTATATCGAACATATGAACTTGCAGTTCAGATGTTAAAAATGTCATTGCATCGTAAAATCAATTGAAATTTTCAATAATATTGGGGGTTGTCTCCTTTTAATGAAATGTCACATTTTAAACGTTCTGAATTCATCTAAAATAATTCAGGAAAATAGGAGATTATAGGATTGTTCACGACTAATAATGCAATTTGTAGATACCCTTAGTCTATTACTGGGTATCTATCCTTATCTGACATTTTCCTTTCATCAAAATTTTATGTTAACGACAATGTTTCTTCAAAATAGATTATTTTAGCCCGCTCTGGTCCTCCCCGCCGCCCCCCCTAGGAGCTCGGCCAATCGAGATCCTCCTCGACGAGCGCGTCCCCCCGAGGGCGGCGTTACCCCTTCAAGATTGAGCCCGAGAACGGCAATCGTCCAGAGCGAGGAGGCTCCCCAGGTCTGGGGGGCCAGACCAACGTTCGGGTGCCTTCAGGTAAAAAGATTGAGTCAGATTAAATATATATGCCCGGGGGG
>NC_051417.1:24944563-24944657 GCF_015228065.2 Penaeus monodon | reverse complement strand
CATTTTCCTTCCTCACTAGCCCCAAATTTTTCATCCATTCCGCTCTGGAAGAAAAAAACGTTTTGCGGATGAACCCTATTTGTCCTCCCAAACT
>NC_051417.1:24944127-24944408 GCF_015228065.2 Penaeus monodon | reverse complement strand
GAGGAGCAACGTCGTCTGGAACCCCAAACCCACAACCACAGCAACTTCAGTAACCCCCCAAAATGAGGCACTACTGAAAAATGTTTTACATTTTATAGGCAAAGCTCATACAATGTGAAAGATGATTATCATTGGTATAGATATCATTTCAACAAGCATTCGCGGATTGTGATAACACTTGTGTGTGAAATAAACGAGTCATTTAAATGCCGTTTCCTTAGCATCTACTTTACAAAACAATGTGACTTTAAATGCAAGAAACATCAAAGAGGGGGATAAAG
>NC_051417.1:24941465-24941763 GCF_015228065.2 Penaeus monodon | reverse complement strand
TTGCGAACCTACCGTCTTTGTGTTTATCAGGTGTCTGCAGCACTAAAACCAATGTCAGTATTGAAGACCTGTGTAAACGTATTAAACTTTATGGAACCACATTCCTCTGGTTCACGCAGATCTAGAGCACCTACTTATGAACCAGTCACTTTCTCCTTTGGCTTCGCTCGCTGCTCCTGGATCCATCTGTCAGCAAAAGGCAAAGGACGATGACCTGATTTCGAGCCTTCGCTGGAGGGTCCCTGGGCCCGCTATCTCCCCGTTTCGTTCATTTCTTTGTTTCCTCTTTTCTGTTTGA
>NC_051417.1:24939496-24939933 GCF_015228065.2 Penaeus monodon | reverse complement strand
CTCTCCTCCCTCTCTCTACGTTTCTTCCGCTCCTAATCGCAATACAATGCGGGGATTTGTTCTTCTCACGAATTATAAAGGAAAACAAATAAACAAACAAAAAAGACATATCTAATAAACTTTTTCACCCAAATACTTTGGTATCAATTTTAAGTTTCTTTTGTTTTCTACGCACAGGCATGACGGATTGCCGATATGATGTATAAAAATTATTACACATTGTTTTCGATTTTTGTTATTGTTGATGTTGGGTATATATTCGGTAATTATCTGAAAAGGTACATTCCTCCTTGTGCTATAACCTGTCCTTCCAGTTTCTTTGATGAAAAATGAAGGTAACCGGACAACTGGATCACAAACAAGTTCCCGATGGATTTTTTTTTTCTTATTAACCGTTCACCTACATAATGGATAGACTTTTTTGCGGCCTTTATTTT
>NC_051417.1:24938803-24939048 GCF_015228065.2 Penaeus monodon | reverse complement strand
TATAATGAAACTGGCCCTACAAGATCAATATTTTTTTATTATATAACATAAAAGACTTTCTTATATGATATGCTTTTATCGCACCAGAATTAATGGAGAGAGTGGTTCTCAAACGAATATATAGCAGGAGGGTCCGAGTCTCTGATCACTTGAGGGCAGACTATAGCGAGTGGAATTGTAACTTATTGTATCACCCTGTGTTGTTCATGACGCAACATCATGTCATGTGAGATTAAATCCGTTTG
>NC_051417.1:24936926-24937050 GCF_015228065.2 Penaeus monodon | reverse complement strand
AATTCAAGTGACAAGTAAGTTAAGCGCCCAAGCTTTACGCTAAGATCCAAGCGTGTTGTTCTCCGAAGTTTTTCGATAAAATTGTTTGGTGAAGAATTTCCATCCGGTAAGGCTTCAAATGTTG
>NC_051417.1:24935281-24936383 GCF_015228065.2 Penaeus monodon | reverse complement strand
ATCAATCATTGTTTTTGTTTTGTTCTTTAGACCTAACGTCCAGATTGTCATAAGAGATATACACTGAGCAGCAGGCCTGGAGTCCAATGATTAGTTAATATAACCCAATAGTTAGTGAGCAAATGCTTAAAAGGTAGAGTGTAAACTGTTAGTAATTATCTCTGAAAGTATAAAATATTTAATTACTGTGATATAATAAATAAGCAAAGAAATGGAATCACTGTTAAAATATAATTAACACACTGAATTCCAGTTTATTAACAGTTCTGCAAAGGAAATTTGAAGCCTGAGGGTATCATTTTTCCGCGGTGTCTAGGCAAGCAGACTTAACAAACCAGTTCGAGGTCTTTTGGGAAGCAACGAAGTGCAGTATATAAGTTCGGTTTGGATTATGCACAGCACTTACAGCCTACTTAGCAGCCATGAAGATTGTAAGTTCTTAGTTTTTACATATATATTCAACAATTATAAAAATTGACAGTTAATTGTTCATATAACATAGAGACAGATTTACACACATATACACAAGCATAACAACATAAACTTGATAAAAAAAATAATTAAAATAAATATGCATACTGATAAGCACTTTCAGGTTCATCATGACAAGAGCTTAGGTAACCCCTGATTTGATGTAACACCGTTAAAAATTTCGGTGCTAATCCTTTATTTTTTCACTCACCATACCACATAATTCTACGTTTTAGTCCATCGATGTATAATGTAACAAGACCCTAGTAAGTTAAACTCAAATTACGAACGAGCAAACTACCACTAAAGACACTAGCCTTCTTCAGATCATCTTGGCAGCCGTTTTGGTCCTCGCAGCCGCCGCCCCTCAGGAGGAACGGCCCATCCAGATCCTCGAGGATGACCGCGTCCAGCCTAGAGACGGCGCCTACTCCTTCAGGATCAAGACCGAAAATGGCATCGTCCAGAGTGAAGAGGGCATTCCAGGCCTTGATGGACAGACTAATGTACAAGGCGTTTTCAGGTGAGAAGCCGTAAGATATCTCTAGCCTCCTTCAGTAGTTTTCTCGAAACAATCACCCCTTTATTCGTTCACTGAAGAAATTGCAGTTCCGAATGGAATCCAATTTTT
>NC_051417.1:24934668-24935062 GCF_015228065.2 Penaeus monodon | reverse complement strand
ATGTAATGGAACCTATGCGTAAGTCAAAGCAAATGCATGTGTTTTGTGGAACAGCGCCGCAGACCAAATATCTTTTAGACATATGTAAATAAAATTACGTACAGAATATTGTATCACTTCCGAGATTTACCTTTCCATAATAACTCATGCCTACGTTTAAGTAGCAATTATTTCCAGAGGATAATACAGAAGCTACAAACATTAATATAGTGTATTATAATACTCAGTAATAGTTTCATGTGCATCAAATAATTAAAAATAAAATAATGTTAAGGTATTCAAAACTATGTTTTTTAGAACATGAAGTATTAGGAATGTTCACACAAATTTGATATGTATTATAAGCAATGATGAGTAATCTGGACGCAGGGACAGATTAACCCCAAGGACTGAA
>NC_051417.1:24930366-24930640 GCF_015228065.2 Penaeus monodon | reverse complement strand
CACTTTCAGTCCGTCGTGTATATCATTTAGTAAGAATTTTTGCCATAACTGTTTGTGGCAAGTAATTCATGTATTATCCATTTAATGTGATAAGAATTATACTTCGATGATAAAAATAAAACCTCCTTTGTGTATCGATTATTTTATATATAGTATCTGATTCACCCTCATTACAGCCACCGCCTTTATTGTATTTACAAAAATGTCAAAAACTCTGTGGTCTCTCGCTTCATTGTAGAAGCTGACCTTGAGCTTCGAGGCGATCCTGCTCCTC
>NC_051417.1:24929789-24930211 GCF_015228065.2 Penaeus monodon | reverse complement strand
TTTTTTTATTGCCAAACATTATCTTCTATAAATTTATTGTTGTGTGTAGACGTCTGTCATACGCTGTGAGACCCACTGCTTTATATTGCGATAAAGAAACTATCTAAGCTATCTGATCAACTTTACCTGAACACTCCCTGTACATTAGTCTGTCCCTCTGAGCCTGGCGTCCCAGCCTCACTCTGCCTGATGCCGTTCTCTGCCTGGAACTGGAAGGAGTAGGCTCCGTTCTCGGGCGCAGATCGGTCGTCCAAGATGATGGCGACGGGCGGCTGCTGCTGCTGCTGGGGAGCGGCGGAGGCCACAGCCAGGACGACGGTCAGGAGAAGCTGCGGAAGGACACTGAAGTAGCGCACGGGTTCGGAGTGGAAAGGTGGAACTGCATTCGTGAGAGAAAGCCATGTAACCACATATGCACTTCC
>NC_051417.1:24929246-24929403 GCF_015228065.2 Penaeus monodon | reverse complement strand
TACAAGTTTCATGATGGATAAGTGTCAGTTAAGTGCCAGTTCGGTGCCTTTGTCGGGGGTTTATATACTGGGCAGTGTGCCTTACCTTCTCTCACCTCAGACTGGTTGTAGGTTTGAACCGCCCTTGCGATTGGCTTTCAGGTACGAAAAAACAATC
>NC_051417.1:24925104-24925472 GCF_015228065.2 Penaeus monodon | reverse complement strand
ATTATTTTGTGAAAACTGCCTTTATGCATTTTTCACATAGTGAAGCAAACCATGGAATGTGAATGCTTGTGAAAGCCAGTAAAAGGGGCAAGTGGCCAGACTCATGTACATGTTTAAGAACTAGTATGAAAAGTGCAAAACAGTATATAAAGGACATTCTATTCGCTTACCTAACCTCAGGCTAACATGGAGCTTGTTTTAAACTTGAAGATAGTTTGCTTTTGACTTCAAGACGAATTATTATTCTTTCTAGAATTAAAGTATAAGTTGTTACAGAACTACTGATTGGAATCTGCCTATTTCTAAACTGCCCAAGGAATATGACAGCGTGCTATAATTATTGTTTTTCTTCTATCGCGCTCATGTTA
>NC_051417.1:24920994-24921147 GCF_015228065.2 Penaeus monodon | reverse complement strand
ATACTTCTCTGCGTCAAGTAAAGTATTTTATATATAATCTCCTTTATGTTAATGTACAGTACAAAAGTAGGTTACATATACACTAGTTTTTTCTACGTTGAATATCATTCTACATTTTTATGACTGGCCATGGGCGGATTATGGAATTTTGAA
>NC_051417.1:24920422-24920629 GCF_015228065.2 Penaeus monodon | reverse complement strand
GAATATGAATGAAGAGAACCAACATAATTATGTGATCATCTATTGACTCTACATGCAATCCCGTCACGGATCTAACAACATGAGAAGAAACTACTAGTCAAGAGGAACCGGCGAACGGTTTGAGGATTAAGTCACAGGATCGCGAAAAGGTTTCATTGTTGCAGTTGCTCACTGAGAAATTGACCTTGAGCTTCGAGGCGATCCTGC
>NC_051417.1:24919659-24920270 GCF_015228065.2 Penaeus monodon | reverse complement strand
TAAATAAAAGAGTTCAAGATTATTACCCGAAAGAGGTCAACCAATATATATATATATTTTTTTTTTTTACTAGATATTCTAGTCAAAGCATGTAGGAAAACATTCGAGTGACGTACGCTTGGAAGTGTGTGCTTTGAAATTCGATTTCATTTTCTATCCGCAAATTATTCAGTGCCAGACAGGACAGATCAATATGTATGGCACAAACAAGATCAATCTGTTATTATTCAGTTGGCCACTATCTTGTAAAGAGGAGTAATTTTCATACTTTACCAAATGTCCTTCCTCACAAATATTTACAACATATTTCGTTTCAACAGAGACATTTCTGACCAAAATTCACACAAATACATGTCTACATTTTTCAACCATTCGGATTCAGTATTACCTCTAGTTGTACAGTGAAATGATACTTTATAGTGTGCCTGTTTATCACATCTAAGTTGTTCAACGCAATGATAAACCTTTCTTCTCAGACTGTTAAGTAACTGGATATGCACATTATTATATAATTCGTTTATATATAATTTACATAATGTGCATATACTTATCTATTTATATCTATTTGATAATTGAGATGAAATTTCTCACCTGAAACACCTTAACCATTA
>NC_051417.1:24918936-24919554 GCF_015228065.2 Penaeus monodon | reverse complement strand
GTAGAGTATGTTTGCATCGTCATGTTGAAATATTTATTTAGATCTGACCCTAATCTTCCTCTTACCTAAAGACACCCTGAACGTTGGTCTGGCCCTCTAGACCTGGGGCGCCCTCCTCGCTCTGGATGATACCGTTCTCGGTCTCAATCTTGAAGGAGTAAGCGCCGCCCTCGGGAGGGACGCGCTCATCGAGGAGGATCTCGATTGGCCCAGGCTCCTGAGGGGCGGCGGCGGCGAGAACCAGAGCGGCGGCCAAGAAGAACTGTAATTGGTAACTAATGATTGTAAGGAACCAAGAATTTCCTTTCTTCTGGTTGTTTAGAACAAAGCAAATGGCATATTTTTCTTTTAACGTCAACTTACAACTCTCATGGCTGACGTAGTACGATAAGCAACTGTCCAATGCATATTGCAATCGCATCTTATATGTTAAGGCAAGTAATACCTTGACCTTCGGAGCAAAGTGGCGTCACATGCATGGGTATCTAGTTACCATGAAACGAGACTCGTCCTTCTCCAGGTTGAAAAATAACCTCTGTCCTTGTTGGCCTGTCGGAGTGGGTTACTTTCTCAGGCAAATGGATGACACCCGTGTCACACTTCCTGCATGACATGTAT
>NC_051417.1:24918081-24918810 GCF_015228065.2 Penaeus monodon | reverse complement strand
TAATAAAAGAAACACATACCATTAGCTTTGTTTTGCATATCAGTCCCCACTTTCCTTTTTTTAAGATTAAATAATTCTCTGTAACCTTAGGTCCCTTTCTCTCCATTGCTACTTGAATAGAAGGAACCGATATTATTTATGCTTTCAAAGTTCCTTTATTTGGAAACATTTTGAACAAGAGATGAAACGAGTTATAAATGAGGTACTATTATCATTGACTGCACTGCAATACTTCAAATGGCAACGCACCCACAAAAGACAAAAATGCATAAAAAGATGAGACCAAAACTGATATTAGCAAGAACGTCCGATCAGGCAAGAGACGAATTGTCAAAAATCTCACAAAGACTCCGCCCTAACCCCGAACAAGGGATTTCCCCGTTTTTGGTTCAGATGAAAATGCGTCTGATCCCATATATATTTTCTTTCTACTGAACAACAACTTTGATAGGAATAACAACCAATAAATCTATAAGCCAAGTATTATCATTATAGGCAGTCACTGTTAAAAGCTGAGGAAATATCTATTTACTAAAACTTGAACGGCAACCTATACTTGATGGTCATCGTGTATTGCTATTTCCTCTGTTTATGTCCCCGAATGTTTTGCGGGTCTGGCTTCCCTCCCTTTCCGTTCTTTCCATATTCGGCATATTGCATGATGTCATCATAATCATGCAAAAGAAGTGATACTGCCGTACAGTACTAGATATTTCTCATAATTAAATG
>NC_051417.1:24917696-24917989 GCF_015228065.2 Penaeus monodon | reverse complement strand
CTGAGGAGTAAGATTATCTGTCTTACTAAAAGGAAGTGCAAGGCTTAGGTCCCCTACCCTATGGTTTCCTCTTTCGACAAAGCATACTAACCATGAGCACCAGACCAGGGAAACATGAAGTCATGGATGCAGTTGGTGGTGGTGGCTTATAGTTGGAATATCAAGATGCTGAGCAGAAGACCGCATTAGCATCAAGTCAATGGTCAGGACACTGCTAACCAGAGCAGCAACAGGAAATCACTCTGGTCATCATTCCCAAGTGAATCAATATGTGAAATGCAATTGGATAATAA
>NC_051417.1:24916958-24917117 GCF_015228065.2 Penaeus monodon | reverse complement strand
AGAACTCGGTAGGATTTCCAATAGCAAGGGAAATTATCATTTTATTGTCATCACTTACTCACATAATACTGCACTAAGAGATTCAAAACCTCCTGTGATCGGGTGATATCAAAAGCTTCACTGGAACTGAAACTGAGCTTCGAGGCGATCCTGCTCCTC
>NC_051417.1:24915607-24916810 GCF_015228065.2 Penaeus monodon | reverse complement strand
CAACGGTTTGATAGTATCAGTTGTTGGGATAAGAATAAAACACATTAAACAAATGTAATAAATTTTAGTAATACAGATGCGAGAGATCCTGGGTACCTGAAAACTCCTTGCACATTCGTCTGGCCTTGAGAACCTGGTGTTCCAGTCTCGCTTTGCACAATGCCGTTCTCTGCTTGGAACTGGAAGGAGTAAGCGCCGTTCTCGGGAGAAACGCGCTCGTCCAGGAGGATGGCGACGGGCGGCTTTCTGCTGGGGGCAGCGGCTGCCACGGCAACGAGGGCGATGAGAACCAGCTGAAGAAGAACGAACACATTCTCATGACTTGTAACACTGATTTTCCACTACATACCAATAGTAAAGTTGTGGAGATTTTCACTGTTATTCAGCAGAAGTATATGCACGTAATGGACTAACGGAATTGTCGATGTCATCACTTATACAATATAAACAGTCGCAATAACTTACGGAGTTCATGTTTGAAGACTGTAGGCTAACTGTGAGTAAAACGGATCTGGCGGCTCTTATATACAACAAAAGGCCCGCCTCTCACCTGAAATCAACAGGTTACGCGAGTCTGGACGTTTTTTTAGGACATCGATCAAAAAAAAAAAGACTTTTACATGGCCGTCATTTAGGATAAAATAACGAAATGAACATGTAACTGACATCTTTTCAAAGCCTGATTTTCCTGTCATTATAACTGATATGTCCATTAACTGGATGAAACGATGGTTTTCCAGGATAAATTTACATTATGTCAATAAATAGTGAAACAACATACGTAACTATTACCACTGGCAATACTCACAAACATCAAATCTTGAAATTTAAATATTTGCCCGTTTCCATATCAATTATGAAATACAAATGTACTTATTGATTATTTCTATCATTATCAGACCTATCGCTTAAAATTCTCTCCATCAAAGTTTTTTTTAAAGTTTTTTTACTTGCAAGAATTACACCAGCGATCAGAAGCTTAAGAAGGGCATTCAGCTGCAGACAGTAAAATATGTAGCTCTACATGTTTGCCTTTCAGAGTTAAAACTCATTTGACTATGAACAACGTTGCTTGCCGTCCCTTTTGGAAGTGTGTCATTTATACAGCCTCACGTAATGTATGGACGCTAAGCTAAAATTAGTTTCGTTATAGTGTTTCCAAATGTGTGTTGAAATGATTCGCCTTCCGTGAAAGGAATATTA
>NC_051417.1:24914212-24914764 GCF_015228065.2 Penaeus monodon | reverse complement strand
TTTTGCGAGGTTAGGTTAGGCTATCTGATAGCATTCACGACCATTATCTGTGATTTGGGAATCTAACAATTTACTCGATTATAATAATATGGATTCCTTCCATTGAGACCTTGGCGTCCCAGCCCAATGCAGCACAGTGCCGTTCTCCGCCTGAAACTGGGAGGAGTATTCACCGTGTCAGGAGGATGGCGATGGCCGGCTGCTGCTGGGGGCGGCGGCTTCCACGGCCTCAAAGGCGAAAAGAGAGCCAGCTGAAGGAGGAACGATATTTCTAATGATTCAGTGTATTCACTTTCATACGTCTAGTACTTGTGCTATTGTCGAGATATTTTTTCAGTTAATATTAGTTTCGCAACATGCTATCGAGACCCAAATTTTAAAAGACTGACTGATGTAATGTATCCAGGACATATTATGTTGTCATCTGACCTTTAAAGGGTTACATGAATAAGAAAGCATTTATGTGTAACATCGATCATTGCAATAGATAATTTCTCAGCACCCAGCACAATCTAGAAATTATATTATGGATATCGATATACACTGAATAGA
>NC_051417.1:24911813-24912026 GCF_015228065.2 Penaeus monodon | reverse complement strand
GGTGAACGAGTTTGACAAGTTATCTTTTCTACACCTTTCATCTCTTTTAGTGTACTTTTCGGCTTTCATAACTATATTCTTATAGTACTTCTAAGTACAATGCTTTTGCATGTTTGTTTTCTGTTGAGATGCATAAATCTTCGACTTACTGCAGCTTTCTGCACTACCCTTTTCTCTATTTTTGCATTTGGTTGAATGGGTACAAAAAACAAA
>NC_051417.1:24911286-24911501 GCF_015228065.2 Penaeus monodon | reverse complement strand
GTGGAAACGATAGTAACATAGCCCTCGTAATCAGACTTCAAAACTTTACCTGATAAAACGCCAAGAAAAGCAAAGTATGGTACGAAGTAGTTTTTCCATTTTAGCCCTTCAAATCAATATGGGATATCCGATTTTATCAATATCTACATATATTATGATAATTAACCAGATATTCAAGACAAAATCCTACATTGCCACTAATTAAAGTACTGTAA
>NC_051417.1:24910156-24911060 GCF_015228065.2 Penaeus monodon | reverse complement strand
ATTTTCATTTTCACGTTGGATGATCTTTTCATCACGGTTACGATATTGTGGTCTGTTGATTTACTGAAAATATTCACAAATGGTAATTATAAAATTATGATATCGTCTGTACATACAAAACAACTAGATTATAGTATTCACATGGAATGCCACGACCAAGTATTAAGAGTGACGGTAGCAATAAGAAAAAAATAGTTGGACAAGGAAAACAGACCTAAGTATGAAGCATTATATATATATATATGTTATCTCGTTATTTTGTCCTAAATGCGACGATGTAATGGTCTTCTTTTTGGAAGGATCGATGTCCTAGACAAGCGTCCAGACTCGCGTAACCTGTTGATTTCAGGTGAGAGGCGGGCCTTTTGTTGTATATAAGAGCCGCCAGATCCGTTTCACTCACAGTTAGCCTACAGTCTTCAAACATGAACTCCGTAAGTTATTGCGACTGTTATATTGTATCAGTGATGACTTTGAGAAATCCGTTAGTTCATTACGTGCATAGTACTTCTGCTGAATGATAGTGAAAATTAGCACAACATTACTCGTGGTATGTATGTGGAAAATCAGTGTTACAAGTCATGAGAATGTGTTCGTTCTTCTTCAGCTGGTTCTCGTCGCCCTCGTTGCCGTGGCAGCCGCTGCCCCCCAGCAGCAGCCGCCCGTCGCCATCCTCCTGGACGAGCGCGTTTCTCCCGAGAACGGCGCTTACTCCTTCCAGTTCCAAGCAGAGAACGGCATTGTGCAAAGCGAGACTGGAACACCAGGTTCTCAAGGCCAGACGAATGTGCAAGGAGTTTTCAGGTAACCCAAGATCTCTCGCATCTGTATTACTAATTTCATTACATTGTTTAATATGTTTTATTTTTATAATCCCAACAACTGATACTATCAAACCGTTGGG
>NC_051417.1:24909570-24910011 GCF_015228065.2 Penaeus monodon | reverse complement strand
GAGGAGCAGGATCGCCTCGAAGCTCAGCTTCAGTTCCAGTGAGCACTAAATGCCTCCTGGTCACAGCTGGTCAGAATTCTGGAGATGATACGTTAATCTGTATCGTATTTAATAAAAACGTGTAAATGGGATTTACATTTTTTGGTTTCTTTGCCTAAAATTGAAGATATTTTCTAGCTGTTATACGTACATACATCCACATCATGCATGTGTGCAACCAGGTTTTTTATAGCCATCAGAAATTGCACTTTTTGAAAATTATTAATTCTAAAAAACTTATTTGAAGGATTGTATTTTTAAGGAATTGAGTGCAGCGCAAGATAAAATCGCTTAATGATTTACTCTCCCCATTTTTGGACCATGATGAGAGAAATATACTATGTGCGTATTACATTTACTTTCCATTACGAAGGTTAATACAATACTCTGTTTTAAAGAAAC
>NC_051417.1:24909367-24909497 GCF_015228065.2 Penaeus monodon | reverse complement strand
TAGTACTTATTTTAAGCGACACAGCTGATAAATTCTGTAGGTGACTGCAAAAAGAAAATAGATTTAACTGTCATCCCCCTCCCCAAACTGCGTTTATACAAAATTGCTTTGTTTTAAAATTTATAACATT
>NC_051417.1:24908200-24909275 GCF_015228065.2 Penaeus monodon | reverse complement strand
ATTTATATAGGAACCAACAAATTAAATAAATGTAACGAGAAAAAAAAATTCAGAGGTTTCCTATCAACTTTTCCCTTTATACTCCTTAGACGTTCTGGCAGGTTCCACGTACCTCGAAAATGCAGGCTCTGATGAAATATTAATTCAATACCATTTCACTATGAAACATGTATGTATTGATGTTGTATATCCCGAGTAATAGTACATGAAACCCAGGACTCACCGGCGGCTTTCGAATAGCTGATTCAACACCGCTACACTCCCTGCGCTCCGTAGAAAAGTGCCAATGGACTCCAGGTCGGGAATCCCTGTATTTGTGAATATCATAATGGTATGTGATCCATTTTATTCTCTCTTGACAGAGATTTGTTTACGTACGCGGGTCAACATCAATTCACGGCTGATTTTAAACAATGCGAAGTCTTTTCTAGACTGATGATCTTTTCAAGAAATTGCTTAGAACGGGAAAAGGAGGGAAGCAGTTAAATTGGGATAAGTGTTTGATAAGGACCTAATTTTGTACTTACTAAAAATGCCCTTTTTGTAAACTGAGTTCTTATGCCATTAAATATATTGAGATATCTAAATTGACATACATTTGCAAAGCCTAATATTACTGATATGACCAAACATAGTTGTGGAGAATGCACCCTGTTGGTGACGTCACCTTCGTCATAAGGGCTGACAGTTGTGAGGCAAATTTCAGGCTGCGATACTGCCCCAGAGTGAATGATGTGTTTTTCAGAATTTGGTGTTAAATGTTAGGCCTGAAGCTATCCAAAACATTGTAAGAATTCACTCTAAAGACGGGATGTTCTATAGTGTGCCCAGTGCAACAGCGAGGTGTCTGTGTGTGCGATTTTTTCTTATATAATATTTTTGTTTATAGGTAAGAGAGAACGAAATAAAAAAAAACGTTTAAAATCAAGGTAGAGCTAAAACTGTATACCTTTCACATATTTTTATTGTATGAGACACAACTTAACGCGTTATTAGAATTCTGACCATCTGTAACCAGGTGACATTTAATGAATCACTGGAACTGAAACTGAGCTTCGAGGCGATCCTGCTCCTC
>NC_051417.1:24907148-24908052 GCF_015228065.2 Penaeus monodon | reverse complement strand
AAATGACTTTGGTTGTGATTTCTGTCTTTTACCGTATGAATTCGTTTGTAGTGATATGTCTTTTACTAGTGTCCACTTCGAGTGCTTCTCTCTTTTAAGAACATTTACTTCTGTTTGAACGTATAGTGTTTAAAAAGCTAGAGTAGAATGATCTTAACTCCATATAAATATGAACGTTTGCGTTATCTTTCAAAAGCATCTAGGTGAGTGGCGTCTTCTTCAGAATTACTACAATTTGCAACTAATACCTGAAGACTCCCTGAACGTTCGTCTGGCCTTGAGACCCTGGCGTTCCAATCTCATTTTGGACGATGCCGTTCTCCGCCTGGAACTGGAAGGAGTAAGCGCCGTTCTCGGGAGGGACGCGCTCGTCCAGGAGGATAGCGACGGGCGGTTGCTGGGGGGCGGCGGCTGCCGCAACAAACAAGAAAGCCAAAAACAGCTGAAACGAATGTAATTAGTAATGTTTATTATTAAAGACTAGAAAAGTAGATATATGGTTATAATACATATATATAGTGTCTTTCTGTGTGTGTCTGTGAGCATTTGGAATATATAAAGAAGGAATTATCCTGCGTGCATAAGAAAAGTGCTTAATATGAGTATCGTTTTCTTTGGTCAGTATCCTAGCATTTCGACGCTTGTTGCTTCTTCGATTACAAAACTGAAAACTGTTTAGATGAAGGAATAAAGAGAAGACCAACTTACAAGACTCATACTGGATACCTGTATGCGAAATGCTACCTTTGGACCTCAGTTTATGCTTATATACAGCATATTGTCCTCCTCTCACTACGCATCGACAGGTTTCGCGAGTTCGGTCACTTTTCAGTTAGAGCCATGCGTTTCGCAAACTATATTCATGTTACGTGAAATATACATTGTTATCAAGTGTCAAATTTGC
>NC_051417.1:24904589-24905176 GCF_015228065.2 Penaeus monodon | reverse complement strand
ACAATAAGCGCAAAATAGTTTTCCAAAGATATTCTATTAAATCTAAGATAAAGAACCACTCCCAAGTTATCCACCTCTAAGATATTTTGCATTTTAAAGTATATGTTGCAGTTCCTTTCCCGGACGCTTTGTCGTTCGTATAATGAAGACTTTAATTTTTGGATTAAGACCAACGAACCAAGATTTCTTCAAACTCCGATGAACAAGGCAAGTCATGTCACTCTTTAGTTTCTTCACGGTCAGTTTTGTTTCATGTTCCAGACGAGTTTTTTTTTCCACCTTATATCCAGTCTCATATTTGCTGTATGTCAAGTAAGTTCTGACTTTCTTTTATTTAATCATTTTGCTGTTATTTCGATTCCTTTTTTAGGGTTTTGCTCAAATATAAATGATGGGTGTTACTTGTATATACCGAATTTCTGTACATTAAGACCTTTTCATACAGACCATTTTAGATTTGTGTCGAATTTCAAGGTTAATCTCGAGTTCTTCATCAGCAAGTCATGTGCTTTTCTCAAAATCACTTTATTCAGTTAAGTTTCGCTGACTTTTTAGCGTTTTATTTTACAGTTAAATACGTTATTTCA
>NC_051417.1:24904042-24904489 GCF_015228065.2 Penaeus monodon | reverse complement strand
TTTAAAGTCAAATTGTTTTATATACCGAACACATATAGTCTTTCTTTATCCCTCTCTCTCTGATGATATACTTGCATTTAAAGTCAAATTGTTTTGTAAAGTAGATGCTAAGGAAGCGGCAATCTATATATTCCCACAGATATATACGAAATACATATAATCTTTCTTTATCCCTCTCTCTCTGATATACTTACGTATGAAGTCACATTGTTTTGTAAAGTAGATGCTAAGGAAACGGCATTTAAATGACTCGTTTATTTCACACACAAGTGTTATCACAATCCGCGAATGCTTGTTGAAATAAACCCTATCCCCCTGTATCATCTTTAAACCCTGTATGGCTTTGCCTATAAAATGTAAAACATTTTTCAGTAGTGCCTCATTTTGGGGGGTTACTGAAGTTGCTGTGGTTGTGGGTTGAGGGCTTCCAGACGACGCTGCTCCTCA
>NC_051417.1:24903150-24903887 GCF_015228065.2 Penaeus monodon | reverse complement strand
ATAATGTTGGTGAGGACAAGTAGGTGTTCATCCGCAAGACGTGTTCTTCCAGAGCGGAAATGGATGAAACGATTGGGTCATAGTGAGGAAGGAAACTGTTTCTGTTTATATTTTTCTTCTTTCTTCCCCGGACATATAGTATTTACATCTGACTCTAATCTTCTTACCTGAAGGCACCCTGAACGTTGGTCTGGCCCTCCAGACCTGGGGAGCCCTCCTCGCTCTGGACGATGCCGTTCTCGGTCTCAATCTTGAAGGAGTAAGCGCCGCCCTCGGGAGCGACGCGCTCGTCGAGGAGGATCTCGATTGGCCGAGGCTCCTGAGGGGCGGCGGCGGCGAGGACCAGAGCGGCGGCTAAGATAATCTATTATGAAGAAACATTGTCGTTAACATAAAATTTTGATGAAAGGAAAATGTCAGATAAGGATAGATACCCAGTAATAGACTAAGGGTATCTACAAATTGCATTATTAGTCGTGAACAATCCTATAATCTCCTATTTTCCTGAATTATTTTAGATGAATTCAGAACGTTTAAAATGTGACATTTCATTAAAAGGAGACAACCCCCAAAATTTTGAAAATTTCAATTGATTTTTTCGATGCATTACATTTTTAACATCTGAACTGCAAGTTCATATGTTCGATATAGATTTTAAAGGTTGAAGATCTTGCCCTAAACCCGAGACAAGTTAGACTATCAGAACACTAAGGACTTCAATATACTGGGGACCCCCC
>NC_051417.1:24902302-24903121 GCF_015228065.2 Penaeus monodon | reverse complement strand
GACTCTAGTTAAAACTCCTTCCCTCTGGTAGCACTAAAACAAAAAAGAATTTGAAAACTTTTAGCACCCCTAAGTAAAGGATTTCGATTTTGGGGAAAAATCCATTATGTTATTATGAAAACGAATACAGAGATTCCAAAAGCTTTACTTCTATTTTACTGAATAAAGTCAAAACGTCAAACAAGTACACAGTCTCCATAAGCTTGGATCTTGCTTCCATTACTTACATTTTTCATAACACTGGTCTCGATACTAGAAAGGCTTAGCATTCCCTATTTACAGACTAACCTCACAAAGAAACCACATAATCACTACCCATATAGCTCGGGCAGCGCGATGCTACAAATCAGTACTCCTGATCTCCCTAATTTCATAAAAGATCAAGACAGATATTACACTTACAGTCTTCAGGGATGCAAGGTGGAGAAGCAACTGCCTGGGATAATCGGCTGCTAGGGCTTATATAGCCAAGGGGAAGCAAGCCGTTGAACCAGAGGCGGCGACATTAAGGGGATACAGTTGTTGAGAAGGTTTTTCGTTACGTAGACCAGACTGGCTTTTCCACTGGGTTGGGAGATGCTGTTATTTATTTTGGATCTTTTTTGTATTTTTATTTTGTCGTCCCAAGAAAGAGTATATGTAAAACGTTTTTTAAGTTCTTGTGTGATTTTTTTCTGTAATGCACATTTCTGCTATATTTTTTTGTAAACACCGGACCATGGTATATTTGAAATTTGTAACACCATACGCATTTTTTGACAGTAATTTGTGATTCAGGAATACGCGAATATGCTAAACGTTCTGTAAAAAACTCTTATG
>NC_051417.1:24897268-24898850 GCF_015228065.2 Penaeus monodon | reverse complement strand
GGGGTTTTTTAAAAAAAACGGGGAAAAGAAAAAAATGGGTTCCAGAGGCCCAGGTTCCCCTTTTTCCCCCCTTTGGGCCCTTTTGGCCCCCTTCCGGAGTTCCCTCCCCCATCCCGCAATTTGTGTTGACCAATAGTTTTTCGAAGAAAAAAGTCGTTTGGGAGGACGCGGGCAGTTTTTAAAATTTCTCGTTTGATGATATTTTGAAACTCCGAAAGGGGTTTAATTTGGCTTGTCGAAATTTAAATAAAGATCCTAAAAGAAAAAAGTTGTTTTACTTTGCTGTGGATAATAATGTTGATGGTGTTAATTTTTGAAATTGCAATAGCAAGGGGTATGTCTGTAACCCGGGAAAGGTGTTTTAATGCATTTTAAAATCTTTGAGGGTGGATCGGGGCCCCTAATTTTTTGTTTAAAAAAATCTTTTTGTAATTAAATTTTTGTGAACCTCTCGTATTAAAGAAAAAAAAAAAATTTATGAACATATTTTATGTTTTAAGCTTTATACGTTTCCCAAAACTTAAAAAAAGTGTTGATAAAAGAAAAACAAAATCCCCCTCTGTAAGACAAGTCGAATCACCTCCCAAGGTTTGATTTAGATGAGAGGTCAAGGTACGCTAAAAAGCATTTATGGGAAAGGGAAATATCCTTTAAAGGTGGATCATTTTGGAGAAAAAGGAACCTAATGAACCTTTAGGATAAAGGACACTAAAAGTGAAAAAACCGCAGTAATTGGAACGCATACATGACATATTGCAAAAAAAGTCTTTGCTAATTTTATTTTATTTTAAAAAAAAAAGCGATAGCTGTGTTATGAAATTTGAAAAAAAAAACGATGCTATGTTTTTTTTAAACTGTAAAAATAAAACGCAAAAAAGTCGCAAAATTTAAACTGAAAAAAGTGATTTGAAAAAAGCCATGATTGCTGATGAAGAACTCGAGTTAACCTGAAATTCCAAAAAAAAAATCTAAAAAAGGTCTGTATGAAAAGGTTTAAGTACAGAAATTGGGATTACAAGAAAACCCCTCATTTTTATTTTAGCAAAAAACCCCAAAAAAGGAATCGAAATAACACAAAAAGATTTAAAAAAAAAGAAAGTCGAACTTACTTAATACAGCAAATTAGACTGGATATAAGGTTTAAAAAAAAAAACCCTCTGGAAAATGAAACAAAATACCGTGAAAAACAAAAAGGGGACGACTTGCCTGTTCATCGAGTTTAAGAAAATTGGTTTGTTGGGCTTAATCCAAAATTAAAATCTTCATTATAGAACGACAAAACGTCCGGGAAGGAACTGCAAAAATATACTTTAAAATGCAAAAATCTTAGAGGTGATAAATTGGGAGTGGTTTTTTTATCTTAATTTAAAAGAATACTTTTGGAAAAAATTTTTCGCTTATTGTTATATATGGGGTTTTTTTCGGGGGGTAGGGGTTGGAGTATCCAATGCCGTTTAAAGTGATTTTTCAAAAAAGCTAAGACTCTAATGCTTCAATATAATTACACAAGGGGTACAACAATTATCACCCTAGAGTAGAAAGATAGATAAAGATAAAATATGCACACACCCCACTCACACTC
>NC_051417.1:24893812-24894515 GCF_015228065.2 Penaeus monodon | reverse complement strand
TTTTAAATAGGTGTGATGGGGGTTGTGGTATTCTATCTTTATTATCTTTCTATCTTGGATTATAATTGTGTGTTTTCCCTTGTGTAAATGTATATTGACATGCATGTGAGTCTATAGCTTCTTTGTAAAAATCATTTTAAAAACGGCATATGGATACTCCTACCCCTCCCCCACCGAAACACACACAATAAAACAATAACGCAAAATAGTTTCCAAAAATATTCTATTAAATCTAAGATAAAAAAACCCTCCCAATTATCCCCCTCTAAGATATTTTTCATTTTAAAGTATATGTTGCATTCCTTTCCCGGGCGCTTTTTCGTTCGTAAATGAAAACTTTAAATTTTGGATTAAGACAACGAACCAAAATTTCTTCAAAATCCGAGAACAAAGGGAAGTCATGCACTCTTTAGTTTTTTCACGGTCAGTTTTTTCATGTTCCAGACGAGTTTTTTTTCCACCTTTTTCCAGTTCATTTTGCTGTATTCAATAAATTTTTGACTTTTTTTTTATTTAATCTTTTGTGTTATTTCATTCCTTTTTAGGGTTTTTTCTCAAAAATAAATGA
Source organism: Penaeus monodon (assembly GCF_015228065.2). Lineage (NCBI taxonomy): Eukaryota > Metazoa > Arthropoda > Malacostraca > Decapoda > Penaeidae > Penaeus > Penaeus monodon. The sequence continues at coordinate 24,893,947 of NC_051417.1, read as the reverse complement.
TGGGGGGTTACTTGTATAACCGAAATTTTTGTCATTAAGACCTTTTTTTACAGCCTTTTTTGAATTTTTGTCGAATTTTAAGGTTAATCTCGAGTTCTTCATCAGCAAGTCATTGCTTTTCTCAAAAAAACTTTA
>NC_051417.1:24893033-24893769 GCF_015228065.2 Penaeus monodon | reverse complement strand
CAGTTAAAAATAACACTAGCTATCGTTTTATTTTCAAAATTACACTAACACTAGCTATCGCTTTATTTTTAAAATAAAAATAACATTAGCAAAGACTTTCCTTGCAATATGTCATGTATCGCGTTCCATATTACTGCGGTTATTTCACTTTTAGTGTCCTTATTATCCTAAAGGTTCATATAGTGTTCCTTCTTCTCCAATAATGATCCACCTTTAAAGGATATTCCTTCCTATAAATGCTTTTTAGCGACCCCTGACCTCTCTCTAAATCAAAACCCGTGGGAGGGGATTCGACTTTTCTTACGAGGGGGATTTTGTTCTTTTGCATTTTATCAACACTTTTTATATGTTTGGAATACTGTATAAAGCTTAATACAATAAAATATGTTCATAATTTGCTTTTTTTTCTTTAATACTGAGAGGTTCACAAATATTAATTACAAAATGATTTTTTAAACAAGAATTAAGGGCCTCGATCTCACCCGTCAATGATTTTAAAGTGCATTAATAACACCTTCCGGATTACTAGCACACTACCCATTGCTATTGCAGATTCTCAAACTTAACACCATCAACATTATTATCCACAGCAAAGTAAAACAACTTTTTTCTTTTAGGATCTTTATTATAAATTACTGCACAAGCCTAAAAAGTAAGCCCCCCTCGGAGTTTCACAAAAAATTTACAAAAGAAAATTTTAAAAATGCAGCTTGCCTCCAAACGACTTTGTTCTTCA
>NC_051417.1:24891855-24892886 GCF_015228065.2 Penaeus monodon | reverse complement strand
TGTTTTTTTGACATTCAATTACGTTCCCTTTTGCCCCGCATTTTGGACTATTCTTTCCCCTTTTAAAGACTCCCACTTTCCACTTTTTTTCCAATTAAAAATCCGTTTTCATCATTCATAAATCATTCAATTATTTTTAAACTTTCCCCGAAGACTCCCTGAACGTTGCTGGCCCTTTGGGAAAACCCCGGGGTTCCGCCTCCTCGGACGATGCCGTTCCCCCGCCCGGGAATGGGAAAGGAGTAAGCGCCGTCCTCGGGGGGGATCGCTCCCCAGGGGGATGGCGACGGGCGGCCCCTGCTGGGGGGCGGCGGCGGCCACACCGAGCATAATGGCAAGTAGCATCTGAAGAGGAACAAGGTATTTCTTGTCAATTTATTTAATTTGCTGGGAAATGAAAAATGCGATTTTTTTTCTTTCTTGGCGTGAAATACTAATAATTTGTTCAGTAGTGAATAACATTATGCAACTTTCTGCAATATTACGGAAAGACAAAGACAAAAATGTTTAGCTGTCTGTGACACTCGGACTTTAGATGTACAATGATTAAGCTGCGCTACTATTACTTTGTGACGCGAATTCCACAATTTCACAAACTTTACTTACAAGTTTCATGTTTGGTTACTGTATGAAAAAGTGTGACGTGAATATGCCCGGCTGTGCTTTTATAGAAGTTATTCGTCCACCTCTCACCCGGCATCGACAGGTTACGCCAGTTCGGCCACTCGTGTGTTATTTTTCCAATTTTGGGCAAAAAGTGACATACAATAATGGAAAGCTAGTTTATGTGTCAGTCAAAATTTTGTAAGTGAATATGAACACATTCTTGTACCAACAAACATTTCTACTGGACCTAAAAAAAAAAAAAAACATAATTCAAACTTAAATGCATGATATTAGGCAGCATCATATCGCAGTGACAAAAAACTGATAGGTTTTATTGTTATATTTTTGTCAATCCCAGATGGTTGGGGTCGGATCAAACACGCAGGATAGAATACAATTTTATGGAAGTATTGCCTCATGTTCGC
>NC_051417.1:24889588-24891709 GCF_015228065.2 Penaeus monodon | reverse complement strand
GTATTATTCCACCTCCCATAATCATCGCCCTTTACTTCCACTTTCACCTTCGCGTTAGTATTCTTATTATTACTGGTGATGCTCATTCTAACCATAATGACTATTATTACAATTACAATACTTAATTTGTATGTGTCATCGTTGTCAGTATGCATGTCTAGGTTCAGTACAACCTCCGAAATTTATTTGTTACTGATTCTTAAATAACACAGGCAAAAAAAAAGAAAAGAAAAGGAGAATGGAAATTTATAGAGAAACCTTCAATATACGTTTTCATGCAATAACTTTCCTAGAGACAGATGGCGTGTAAAGTTTCACTCCAGCTGCAGTTAATGACTCCAGGCGCCACAGTTTATAGGCAAAGGCAATTTCTCGAGATTAGATTCAGGAACTTCAAGAATCACAAGCAGCAAGATGGAAGAGAAAGCATTTCCGTCGCTTTGAAATGAACATTTCAAAAGAAAGAAGATATGGCGGATGTTCCTTCAGAGAATATACCGCTTTATTTTTGTCTTGTTTTATCATTATATGTAAATGTTAAAACAGTCTAGATAAATGCTGCTTGCATTTACTCGTAACATTTTTGTGTTGTAAACCTTTACAGCAAACTCAAGCTAGTTTTTACCTGACATTTCCCTGAATTTATGCTTGCCCTTGAAAACTTGCCTTCACCGCAGATGATGAAAATATATATATATATAATGAACCACTTCGCTGAAATTGCATGCCACTGAAAGTACTTTGGGTTCTCACTACCACTGTAATGTGTGCGGTGAAATGAATAATAACTAAAATAACTAGAAAATGCATAGTTTAGTGATACCTTACTCTGTAAGCAGCGTTGTTTCTCAAATTCATCTTGGAGAATTAATAACAAGTGTTTCTCGAAGGATGAGTGTAGCAATAAAAAAAAAAAGCTTATCAGTATCCTGATATCCTGAAAATTATGTTTAAGGTGTCACTTGCATTAATCTACCATATATTACAAGTTGACTAAGAAGAGGCTCGATTCATCTTTAACAATTTTGTTTATATAGATATAACAGTAGTGTATATTTGTACCATCACCTTTAGTACGAATGTTTGCAAATGCCGAATTATTTGTACAAATTTAATGCAAGGATTTGAGGACGTACTTCGACACCAGCAATATGTGAGTGAAATTCCGTAATGAGTTTAGTATCAGTAAATAATAAAAGGAAGTTGTCTTCAAGAATAAGCCAATTTATGTTGCCGAGATGATGAATTGCATCTTCATTGCGAAGAACAAGAGAACTGAAGAAAGCGATACTGTTCCAGATGCTGCCAAACCACAGAGACCAAAGAGGAATGCCGAGAGTGGAGGAGGACCGCGGAATAGCTCAGCAGTAAGTGGTAATGGTACCCAATGTATATAAAAAGAACGTCAAAATTATTATTGAAATTAGCATTACTAATTGTCTTCCACCAAGTGATAATGTGAGAGGGATCATGAGTAAGAGAGAAGGTTAAATAAAATAGTTATCATATGAGAAGGTTAGGAAAACAGAAACTGGCCAAGCAGGATGTCATTAGAAAGATAGTACTGACATTGGTTGCACACCAAAAATAGTTTGCGGATGGCAATGATATATCCTTATCTGTTATTATTTGGGGGGGAGCCTTAAATTCTCCCGTGAGTTGAATGGTTCACTGCTGGCTTTGGAAGGCACACTAAGAACTGAAGTATTAGTTAACCACTTGAATGTTTAGGACCCAAGTTAGTTTGTTATTGATGTTCTGATGGTGAGTCTCTAAAACAAAAGTTTCGATAATTAAAGATAAAGGGCGGCCTCCAATGCCTACCATGATTATTGCTAGCACTTCAGTGGTAGGACAAAAAGTAAAGACTTTACCTTTTAATAGGACAGAATCAAAACATTTTCTAATGATAGGAGACAGCGTAAACTTACATCTTGATTTTGATAAATAGAAAACTACAGTTCTACGTCGTACTGGCAAGGCTACAGAAATGGTTAAAATGGCCCATTTACAAAGATGATGGTGAAGAGACTGACTTCAAGGTTGAGCCATTAGGCTCAAGAACGTAAATACATTAACTGTAATAACAGGGCTTTAGATATATTACAATACTTGTATTGC
>NC_051417.1:24888754-24889451 GCF_015228065.2 Penaeus monodon | reverse complement strand
GTGGAAGTAACATAGGTGCTTGAGGAAGCGCCTAAAAGAGGTCAGCCACCCATGTCTATAAGATGGGTTTGTTCTGAGAAACATGTCAATAATGATTTGAAGATAAAACGTGGACTTGAAAATCCCCATCGCGTCGGAACAGGTTTTTCCACTGAAGGTACACCATGTCTCAGTTAATCATGACCTCAAAGAAATAGAGATGTAGCTTTTTTATATGAAAGTTTCCTTTTTCAAAGGGATGTTTCAAAGAGATGTATCTTAAGACCACGCTATGAAGCTAATTGTTCCGAGGATTTAAGGAACCTGAAAAAAACATTTTATGGGCCTTAACAATGCAGCAAGGGTTAGGTATTTCGCAGTTTGTTCATTTCCACCTACCTGGCACATGCGCAGCTAATCCTGATGCAGTTTAGTCAGGAATTCTAATACATATGTATCGTTTTTATATGATATGGAACAAGAGAATTTGAAAATATGGTTACTGAAAATATTAAAACTCTTTCAAATGCAGAAGATATTGTAGCTAGGTGTTATTATTTTAAACTTGTAAAAAGTAGATGTGCACATCAATATTTATTCATTGTGATTTTAATAATTATTATATTAGAACCATAACAAGTACGTCTTAGAGTATGGTTTCGTCTCTTCATTGTAAATCTTATTATTTTATTGCTATTTATGTAGTAGTAAACATTTC
>NC_051417.1:24888371-24888680 GCF_015228065.2 Penaeus monodon | reverse complement strand
CTCATCTCATTTTAATATTTTGCTTCATGACTAAAATGAATAAAATTTCGTGCCTGAGGATTACTTCTGTTGTGAACCATTGTAGAAATTATGATACTACAAAATAACATTTCTAAAAGTGTGCTCCAAACTACGTAATAAGAAACATTATAATAAACCCATGAACCTTGAGGAAAATTGAACCGTTTTTAAGTAACATAACGACGGATTCCAGTCTAACAACGCATTTGACATGCAGAAAATGAGGAAAATTACAGATAAATAAAAAAAAAAACATCGTTAATTGAGCTGCTATGGCGTTTCTTTTTG
>NC_051417.1:24887060-24887609 GCF_015228065.2 Penaeus monodon | reverse complement strand
CTTTTATTGCTGTCATTTTTACGATCGTAAAAAAAGCGTGAAATATCCTTTTTATTTTTTTTTCGGATATGTATTAACTATTCTTCCTAGCTTTTCGAATAATTTTTATTTCCCCTTTTTTTTCTTCGTTTTATATTTTCTAGTTTCTCGGTCTTCTCAATCTCTATATTAATCTCTTCCCATTATCTCTTTAATAATCTTTACATTTGCATAATTCTCTGGTGGTTCTGTAAATGTGGTTTCCATCATACACATTCTCCTTAGCGAAAGGAGTCAGACCGAAGGCAGGATCGACTGATTCCTCTTATATAGAATGCAAATGAACTGGAATTAGGTTTGGAATTCATTGTTTTGTATCATCAATAAAACAGCATTGACTTTTTTCTCTCACTTAGATACATATATCATCGAAGTGAGCATATATACCATATCACTGCTTGTAATGATGCTGATAAGAATTGCAAGGTAGTGATCTAGAGGATAGATATGGCTACTTTTAATGCTCTAATATGATAATGATAACATACATTTTGATGATAGCAACAATTC
>NC_051417.1:24884689-24884988 GCF_015228065.2 Penaeus monodon | reverse complement strand
AAAAAATAACATCAAAATAGATCTTGCCACATGCATCTATTAAAAACCAGTAAGTAACTTTGTGAATCCTTCCATCTTCACAGAAGATATCCATAAAGCAATATAACCTGTTCGGTGACGACGAAAGCTGAAGCACATAAGGGTCAGTTTCTTATCCTGGTATATGGAATACCACCTTTACAACATTTTTATTTGGATCTTGCCCTAAAAGGCATTTTGTTCTTGCGGCTTGTTTACCTGACCGTAAACAAGCACATGGAAAAGATACATTTGTCTGAACAATATTCATGGGAAGATTG
>NC_051417.1:24884449-24884579 GCF_015228065.2 Penaeus monodon | reverse complement strand
TATTTTTTTTACTTTTTTATTAATCTTCATTTATATTCATTATCATCTAGTTATTTCCGCATGATCATTCTCACTTTTATTTGCATTTTGTGTCTTCAGTGGATAGTGGATTTTATTATGAATAAATAAC
>NC_051417.1:24883648-24883722 GCF_015228065.2 Penaeus monodon | reverse complement strand
GTCAGAAATAATCTTTGAGCGAACCGAAATGTAAACAAGCCTGTGACTTGTCGAGAAGGAATCTTTAAACCTCG
>NC_051417.1:24882132-24882729 GCF_015228065.2 Penaeus monodon | reverse complement strand
GTTGTTTAGTGTTATTAGGTAATAATTATAAGACTATATTGATAACAATATAAATGGTGATAATGGTAAGAATTAATTATGAAAATAATAAGGATAATAACTAGATTGAGAACAGTGATGAAGAAAATGAAGATGCGAAGTAAAACAGTCAACAACAACAGTATTAGTGATAACAATAATAACAAAAGCAAAAGACGATATTTCAATAAAAACACGATAATTTTACTTCCTTCTGCTTTATATGCACGTGTGCCTGTGTTTGTATTTAAATGCATGTGATCTTCCTTATCAGCGTGTAAATATTCACTCTGTGAATTAAAACATTAGACATTTCTTTACCCAGGGTAGTCCCTTCGCGTCGAGTTATAGTACAGCATATCGTATGACTAATCTCTGACCTGCAGCTCTGACCTCAGCGCGAATGAAAGGGAGGCAAGATTTACTCATTTAGGCCGGGTTCTCGAGGTTGAAAGGCGAGTCTCTGACCAGGAGGCAGAAGAAGAGTATTTAAAGTCCCCGCGTCTTTTATCTGCACGCAGTAACTTCCTCCTTGCGACTTCAACATGATCTTTGTTAGTACTTATGTCTCTGGGGTGC
>NC_051417.1:24881697-24881938 GCF_015228065.2 Penaeus monodon | reverse complement strand
GAGATAAACTAATTTGTGTGTTGCAGACTATCCTTGCACTGGTGGTGGCGGTCGCGGCGGCAGTGCCCCAGCAGGACCGTCCTATAGCTATCCTGAGAGACGACCGCATTGCTCCCGAGGGCGGGTCCTACTCCTTCCAGTACGAGACCGAGAACGGCATCCGCCACACGGAGGACGGCAGCCCCGGCGAGAAGGGCCAGACCAACTCTCAAGGAGTTTACAGGTAAGTGGAATAAACGTG
>NC_051417.1:24880892-24881630 GCF_015228065.2 Penaeus monodon | reverse complement strand
TCCGATTTGCCATAATATTTCCCTCATCATATAATGACAAATAGTTCGTTTGTCGCAGCCTCCTTTGCTAAAGATTTGTGTCTCACTAAACTCCATCTGAAAATAATTCTTTTTCCAATCATATTCTAGTAATTTCCTTTCTGACGTTACAACAAACCCTTACTATAATAATTCTCCGTCTAAAAGCGTTCGATTTGTTTTCGTTGTTGCATCTTTAGTTCCATCACAGTTCTATAATCATGTATCAATCAACTCTCATCTTCCAGCTAACTAACGCCACGATCTTAAGATAAAACATGTCTATAATAATTCTCTATCAAAACGTGTTATAAGCTAAACATTGTATAGATATAGATGCAATAGTCAATAGTTACATACTATATACGTTATCTATGTCTTGCAATAGTTATAAAGGTTAAATAAAAAGATTGCATCAATAACTTTACATCTATGTTCGGTGTCTATCACTTATGATAGTTATAAGTGAGAGATAAATAGGTATAGAAATTGCTGTCCGTCTATCAATCAGTTTACTTATTCTACTACTTGCTTCTTGGTTTGCGACGTTATAACAAATCCTGAAATAGTTGGTAGTATAATTTTCATTATTTTTGCCAGTTTGCTTGCTTATTTCCGTGTTTTTAATTATTATTGGTTCATTGCTCTGATCATTTTTTTCTCTTCAGCTCCTTTTGATTATATTTGCTTGTTTTTATGTATTTTCCAGATACTACTTGC
>NC_051417.1:24880468-24880643 GCF_015228065.2 Penaeus monodon | reverse complement strand
AGCAACAGGAGAATCTATAAGAGAGAGAAAGATTCTTTGGTCGATGTTCTAGGCTTACTCTGTACTTTGGTTTGTGTAGCTGTTTGATATTATTATCTCTTTTTTTTGTGTGTGTTTTCTCATGTAATTTGGTTGACTATGTTGTAGTTGTATTTAATAAAAGCATTGATGTACG
>NC_051417.1:24879969-24880159 GCF_015228065.2 Penaeus monodon | reverse complement strand
AGGTTTTGAAAATTACAGCCCCTTTGACGCAAATATACATCTAAGAATATAGTCAATGTAAAAATGAACACGACTTGCATTTTCCGGTCTCTTCATTTTTTTCTGATAACAGAAAAGCTAACGTCGTGAATGCAAGAATTTCTGAGACATCGGTATGTCATATAGATAACACAAAGATGTATTTTATTTT
>NC_051417.1:24878919-24879076 GCF_015228065.2 Penaeus monodon | reverse complement strand
ATCGTCAGGAATTATTCAGGCATCGCTCAAAGATGCTCGCCAGAATAATTCATCTTCTGATATTGACAGCGCAAGACTCAGCTTTCTTACAGATAATTCTTTCCTTTTAGGAAAATCCTTGCCTTTACTAAATATGATATTAAATTTTATGTGCAAA
>NC_051417.1:24877158-24877502 GCF_015228065.2 Penaeus monodon | reverse complement strand
AATTATTTTGTGAAAACTGCCTTTATGCATTTTTCACATAGTGAAGCAAACCATGGAATGTGAATGCTTGTGAAAGCCAGTAAAAGGGGCAAGTGGCCAGACTCATGTTACATGTTAAGAACTAGTATGAAAAGTGCAAAACAGTATATAAAGGACATTCTATTCGCTTACCTAACCTCAGGCTAACATGGAGCTTGTTTTAAACTTGAAGATAGTTTGCTTTTGACTTCAAGACGAATTATTATTCTTTCTAGAATTAAAGTATAAGTTGTTACAGAACTACTGATTGGAATCTGCCTATTTCTAAACTGCCCAAGGAATATGACAGCGTGCTATAATTATTG
>NC_051417.1:24873386-24873535 GCF_015228065.2 Penaeus monodon | reverse complement strand
CTTCTCTGCGTCAAGTAAAGTATTTTATATATAATCTCCTTTATGTTAATGTACAGTACAAAAGTAGGTTACATATACACTAGTTTTTTTCTACGTTGAATATCATTCTACATTTTTATGACTGGCCATGGGCGGATTATGGAATTTTG
>NC_051417.1:24872805-24873017 GCF_015228065.2 Penaeus monodon | reverse complement strand
GAATATGAATGAAGAGAACCAACATAATTATGTGATCATCTATTGACTCTACATGCAATCCCGTCACGGATCTAACAACATGAGAAGAAACTACTAGTCAAGAGGAACCGGCGAACGGTTTGAGGATTAAGTCACAGGATCGCGAAAAGGTTTCATTGTTGCAGTTGCTCACTGAGAAATTGACCTTGAGCTTCGAGGCGATCCTGCTCCTC
>NC_051417.1:24872046-24872658 GCF_015228065.2 Penaeus monodon | reverse complement strand
TAAATAAAAGAGTTCAAGATTATTACCCGAAAGAGGTCAACCAATATATATATATATTTTTTTTTTTTACTAGATATTCTAGTCAAAGCATGTAGGAAAACATTCGAGTGACGTACGCTTGGAAGTGTGTGCTTTGAAATTCGATTTCATTTTCTATCCGCAAATTATTCAGTGCCAGACAGGACAGATCAATATGTATGGCACAAACAAGATCAATCTGTTATTATTCAGTTGGCCACTATCTTGTAAAGAGGAGTAATTTTCATACTTTACCAAATGTCCTTCCTCACAAATATTTACAACATATTTCGTTTCAACAGAGACATTTCTGACCAAAATTCACACAAATACATGTCTACATTTTTCAACCATTCGGATTCAGTATTACCTCTAGTTGTACAGTGAAATGATACTTTATAGTGTGCCTGTTTATCACATCTAAGTTGTTCAACGCAATGATAAACCTTTCTTCTCAGACTGTTAAGTAACTGGATATGCACATTATTATATAATTCGTTTATATATAATTTACATAATGTGCATATACTTATCTATTTATATCTATTTGATAATTGAGATGAAATTTCTCACCTGAAAACACCTTAACCATTA
>NC_051417.1:24871318-24871935 GCF_015228065.2 Penaeus monodon | reverse complement strand
GTAGAGTATGTTTGCATCGTCATGTTGAAATATTTATTTAGATCTGACCCTAATCTTCCTCTTACCTAAAGACACCCTGAACGTTGGTCTGGCCCTCTAGACCTGGGGCGCCCTCCTCGCTCTGGATGATACCGTTCTCGGTCTCAATCTTGAAGGAGTAAGCGCCGCCCTCGGGAGGGACGCGCTCATCGAGGAGGATCTCGATTGGCCGAGGCTCCTGAGGGGCGGCGGCGGCGAGAACCAGAGCGGCGGCCAAGAAGAACTGTAATTGGTAACTAATGATTGTAAGGAACCAAGAATTTCCTTTCTTCTGGTTGTTTAGAACAAAGCAAATGGCATATTTTTCTTTTAACGTCAACTTACAACTCTCATGGCTGACGTAGTACGATAAGCAACTGTCCAATGCATATTGCAATCGCATCTTATATGTTAAGGCAAGTAATACCTTGACCTTCGGAGCAAAGTGGCGTCACATGCATGGGTATCTAGTTACCATGAAACGAGACTCGTCCTTCTCCAGGTTGAAAAATAACCTCTGTCCTTGTTGGCCTGTCGGAGTGGTTACTTTCTCAGGCAAATGGATGACACCCGTGTCACACTTCCTGCATGACATGTAT
>NC_051417.1:24870447-24871192 GCF_015228065.2 Penaeus monodon | reverse complement strand
TAATAAAAGAAACACATACCATTAGCTTTGTTTTGCATATCAGTCCCCACTTTCCTTTTTTTAAGATTAAATAATTCTCTGTAACCTTAGGTCCCTTTCTCTCCATTGCTACTTGAATAGAAGGAACCGATATTATTTATGCTTTCAAAGTTCCTTTATTGGAAACATTTTGAACAAGAGATGAAACGAGTTATAAATGAGTGTACTATTATCATTGACTGCACTGCAATACTTCAAATGGCAACGCACCCACAAAAGACAAAATGCATAAAAAGATGAGACCAAAACTGATATTAGCAAGAACGTCCGATCAGGCAAGAGACGAATTGTCAAAAATCTCACAAAGACTCCGCCCTAACCCCGAACAAGGGAGTCCCAGTTTTCGGTTCAGATGAAAATGCGTCTGATCCCATATATATTTTCTTTCTACTGAACAACAACTTTTGATAGGAATAACAACCAATAAATCTATAAGCCAAGTATTATCATTATAGGCAGTCACTGTTAAAAGCTGAGGAAATATCTATTTACTAAATCTTGAACGGCAACCTATACTTGATGGTCATCGTGTATTGCTATTTCCTCTGTTTATGTCCCCGAATGTTTTGCGGGTCTGGCTTCCCTCCCTTTCCGTTCTTTCCATATTCGGCATATTGCATGATGTCATCATAATCATGCAAAAGAAGTGATACTGCCGTACAGTACTAGATATTTCTCATAATTAAATGTAAATATATACAGATAG
>NC_051417.1:24870149-24870373 GCF_015228065.2 Penaeus monodon | reverse complement strand
GAGGAGTAAGATTATCTGTCTTACTAAAAGGAAGTGCAAGGCTTAGGTCCCCTACCCTATGGTTTCCTCTTTCGACAAAGCATACTAACCATGAGCCACCAGACCAGGGAAACATGAAGTCATGGATGCAGTTGGTGGTGGTGGCTTATAGTTGGAATATCAAGATGCTGAGCAGAAGACCGCATTAGCATCAAGTCAATGGTCAGGACACTGCTAACCAGAGC
>NC_051417.1:24869344-24869485 GCF_015228065.2 Penaeus monodon | reverse complement strand
AATAGCAAGGGAAATTATCATTTTTATTGTCATCACTTACTCACATAATACTGCACTAAGAGATTCAAAACCTCCTGTGATCGGGTGATATCAAAAGCTTCACTGGAACTGAAGCTGAGCTTCGAGGCGATCCTGCTCCTC
>NC_051417.1:24867976-24869196 GCF_015228065.2 Penaeus monodon | reverse complement strand
CAACGGTTTGATAGTATCAGTTGTTGGGATAAGAATAAAACACATTAAACAAATGTAATAAATTTTAGTAATACAGATGCGAGAGATCCTGGGTTACCTGAAAACTCCTTGCACATTCGTCTGGCCTTGAGAACCTGGTGTTCCAGTCTCGCTTTGCACAATGCCGTTCTCTGCTTGGAACTGGAAGGAGTAAGCGCCGTTCTCGGGAGAAACGCGCTCGTCCAGGAGGATGGCGACGGGCGGCTGCTGCTGGGGGGCAGCGGCTGCCACGGCAACGAGGGCGATGAGAACCAGCTGAAGAAGAACGAACACATTCTCATGACTTGTAACACTGATTTTCCACATACATACCAATAGTAAAGTTGTGGAGATTTTCACTGTTATTCAGCAGAAGTACTATGCACGTAATGGACTAACGGAATTGTCGATGTCATCACTTATACAATATAACAGTCGCAATAACTTACGGAGTTCATGTTTGAAGACTGTAGGCTAACTGTGAGTAAAACGGATCTGGCGGCTCTTATATACAACAAAAGGCCCGCCTCTCACCTGAAATCAACAGGTTACGCGAGTCTGGACGTTTGTTTAGGACATCGATCAAAAAAAAAAAAGACTTTTACATGGCCGCATTTAGGATAAAATAACGAAATGAAACATGTAACTGACATCTTTTCAAAGCCTGATTTTCCTGTCATTATAACTGATATGTCCATTAACTGGATGAAACGATGGTTTTCCAGGATAAATTTACATTATGTCAATAAATAGTGAAACACATACGTAACTATTACCACTGGCAATACTCACAAACATCAAATCTTGAAATTTAAATATTTGCCCGTTTCCATATCAATTATGAAATACAAATGTACTTATTGATTATTTCTATCATTATCAGACCTATCGCTTAAAATTCTCTCCATCAAAGTTTTTTTTAAAGTGTTTTACTTGCAAGAATTACACCAGCGATCAGAAGCTTAAGAAGGGCATTCAGCTGCAGACAGTAAAATATGTAGCTCTACATGTTTGCCTTTCAGAGTTAAAACTCATTTGACTATGAACAACGTTGCTTGCCGTCCCTTTTGGAAGTGTGTCATTTATACAGCCTCACGTAATGTATGGACGCTAAGCTAAAATTAGTTTCGTTATAGTGTTTCCAAAATGTGTGTTGAAAATGATTCGCCTTCCGTGAAAGGAATATTAATAAATTATTTATA
>NC_051417.1:24866634-24867167 GCF_015228065.2 Penaeus monodon | reverse complement strand
GCTATCTGATAGCATTCACGACCATTATCTGTGATTGGGAATCTAACAATTTACTCGATTATAATAATATGGATTCCTTCCATTGAGACCTTGGCGTCCCAGCCCAATGCAGCACAGTGCCGTTCTCCGCCTGAAACTGGGAGGAGTATTCACCGTGTCAGGAGGATGGCGATGGCCGGCTGCTGCTGGGGGCGGCGGCTTCCACGGCCTCAAAGGCGAAAAGAGAGCCAGCTGAAGGAGGAACGATATTTCTAATGATTCAGTGTATTCACTTTCATACGTCTAGTACTTGTGCTATTGTCGAGATATTTTTTCAGTTAATATTAGTTTCGCAACATGCTATCGAGACCCAAATTTTAAAAGACTGACTGATGTAATGTATCCAGGACATATTATGTTGTCATCTGACCTTTAACGGGTTACATGAATAAGAAAGCATTTATGTGTAACATCGATCATTGCAATAGATAATTTCTCAGCACCGAGCACAATCTAGAAATTATATATATGGATATCGATATACACTGAATAGA
>NC_051417.1:24864188-24864438 GCF_015228065.2 Penaeus monodon | reverse complement strand
CATTCGAGTATTTTGTGCGAGATAGAAGAAGAGGGTGAAACGAGTTTGACAAGTTATCTTTTCTACACCTTTCTCTCTTTGATTGTACTTTCGCTTTATAACTATATTCTTATAGTACTTCTAAGTACAATGCTTTTGCCATGTTTGTTTTCTGTTGAGATGCATAAATCTTTCGACTTACTGTAAAAGCTTTCTGCACTACCCTTTTCTCTATTTTTTGCATTTTTGTTGATGGGTACAAAAAAACAAA
>NC_051417.1:24863375-24863618 GCF_015228065.2 Penaeus monodon | reverse complement strand
TGAAACGATAGTAACATAGCCCTCGTAATTCAGACTTCAAAACTTTACCTGATAAAACGCCAGAAAAGCAAAGTATGGTACGAAGTCGTTTTTTCATTTAGCCCTTCAATCATATGGGATATCCGATTTTATCAATATCTACATATATTAATTAATTAACCGATAATTCAAGACAAAATCCTACATTGCCACTAACAAGTACTGTCATTCCTAATCTCCACGAGTGTTAATGCATGATACTAT
>NC_051417.1:24862278-24863193 GCF_015228065.2 Penaeus monodon | reverse complement strand
GAAAAGGAGTTCATGATTTTCATTTTCAACGTTGGATGATCTTTTCATCACGTTCCGATATTGGGTCTGTTTGATTTACTGAAATATTCACAAATGGTAATTATAAAAATATATGATACGTCCTGTACATACAAAACAACTAATTATCGTATCACATGGAATGCCACGACCAAGTATTAAGAGTGACGTAGCATAATAAAAAATAGTTGGAGCAGGAAACATACCTACGTATGAAAGCATTATATAATATATATGTTATCTCGTTATTTTGTCCTGAAATGCGCCGATGTAATGGTCTCTTTTGGGAAGGATCGATTGTCCTAGACAAGCGTCCAGACTCGCGTACCCGTTGATTCTTCAGTGAGAGGCGGCCTTTGTTGTATAATAAGAGCCGCCAGATCCGTTTTTCACGCACATTAGCCTACCGTCCTTCAACCTGGAACTCGTAATTATTGCGACTGTTTATATTGTAATGCAGTGCTGACTTTGAGAAAATCCGTTTAGTTCATTCGTGCATAGTACGTCTGCGAATGATATTGAAATTACACAACGTTACCTCGTGTATGTATTTGGAAATCATGTTACATCATGAGAATGTGTTCGTTCTTCCTTCATCTGGTTCTCGTCGCCCTCTGTTGCCGTGGCAGCCCGCTGCCCCCCAGCTACAGCCGCCCGTCGCCATCTCCTGGACGAAGCGCGTTTTTCCTCCGAGAACGGCGCTTAATCCTTCCAGTTCCAGCAGAGAACGGCATTGTGCAAAGCGTAACTGAACCCAGGTTCTCACCCAGACGAATGTGCACGGGAGTTTTCAGGTAACCCAAGATCTCTCGCATCTGTAGTACTAAATTTCATTACCTTTTTTTATATGTGTTATTTTTATAATCCCAACAACTGATACTATCAACCCGTGCATTT
>NC_051417.1:24861691-24862139 GCF_015228065.2 Penaeus monodon | reverse complement strand
GAGGAGCAGGATCGCCTCGAAGCTCAGCTTCGTTCAGTGACACTAAATGCCCTCCTGTCACAGCTGGTCAGAATTCTGGAGATGATACGTTAACTCTGTATCGTATTTAATACAAAAACGTGTAAATGGGATTTACATTTTTTGGTTTTCTTTGCCTAAAATGAAGATATTTTTCTAGCTGTTATACGTACATACGTGCCACATCATTCATGTGGGTGCAACCAGGTTTTTTATAGCCATCAGAAATTGCACCTTTTTGAAATTATTAATTCTAAAAACTTATTTGAAGGATTGTATTTTTTTAAGGAATTTAGTGCAAGCGCAAAGATAAAATCGCTATGATTTACTCTCCCCGTTTTTGGACTCATGATGAGAGAAATATAACGATGTGCGTATTACATTTACTTTCTCTTACGAAGGTTTTACAAATACTCTTTTTAAAGAAACC
>NC_051417.1:24860351-24861617 GCF_015228065.2 Penaeus monodon | reverse complement strand
TAGTCTTATTTTAAGCGACATCCAGCTGATAAATTCTGTAGGTGACTGCAAAAAGACAATAGATTTAACTGTCATCCCCCTCCCAAACTGCGTTTATACAAAATTGCTTTGTTTAAAATTTTCACATTTTGTATTTTTATATCATTTTATTACGCTTATCAGTATTCTTTTAATGGCCGTCATTATTATCATTACTATTTATAAAAGATACTCGAGTTATAAGGAACACACAATTAATAAATGTAACGAAAAAAAAATTCAGAGGTTTCCTATCAATTTTCCCTTATACTCCTTAGACGTTCTGGCATGTTTCCACGTACCTCGAAAGGCAGGCTCCTGATGAAATATTAATTCATACCATTTCACTATGAAACATCTATGTATTGAGTTGTATATCCCGAGTATAGTCCATGAAACCCAGGACTCACCGGCGGCTTTCGAAGCTGGAATTCAACACGCTCCTCCCTCGCCCGTAGAAAGTGCCAATGGACTCCAGGTCGGGAATCCCTGTATTTGTGAATTCATAATGGTATGTGATCCATTTATTCTCTCTTGACAGGTTTGTTTACGTACGCGGTCACATCAATTCACGGCTGATTTTAAACAATGCGAAGTCTTTTCTACTAGACTGATGAGCTTTTCAAGAAATTGCTTAGAAACGGGAAAAGGAGGGAAGCAGTTAAATGGGATAAGTGTTTGATAAGTACCGAATTTTGTACTTACTAAAAATGCCCTTTTTAAAGCTAGTTCTATGCCATTAATATATTTGAGATTCTAAATTGATCATACGTTGTTGCAAAGCCTAATATTTACTGATATGCCCAAACATAGTTGTGGAGAATGCACCCTGTTGGTGACGTCACCTGTCGTCATAAGGGCTGACAGTTGTGAGGCAAATTCGGCTGCGATACTGCCCAGAGTGAATGATGTGTTTTTCAGAATTTGGTGTTAAATGTTAGGCCTGAAGCTATCCAAAACATTGTAGATAATTCACTCTAAAGACGGATGTTCTATATGTGCCATTGCCCCAGCGAGTGTCTGTGTGTGCGTTTTTTCTATGATAATATTTTTGTTTATAGGTCGAGAGAAACGAAATAAAAAAAACGTGTTTAAAATCAAGGTAGATCTACAACTGTATACCTTTCACATATTTTTATTGTAGAGACACACTTAAACGCTTTTATTAGAAATTCTGACCATCTTTAAACCAGGTGACATTTAATGAATCACTGGAACTGACTGAGCTTCCAGTCGATCCTGCTCCTC
>NC_051417.1:24859052-24860207 GCF_015228065.2 Penaeus monodon | reverse complement strand
CAATGACTTTGGTTGTGATTTCTGTCTTTTACCGTATGAATTCGTTTGTAGTGCTATGTCCTTTTACTGTGTCCCTTCGAGTTCTTCTCATTTTTTAAGAACATTTACTTCTTGTTTGATACGTATAGTTGTTTCAAAGCTAGAGTAGAAATTCTTAACTCCATATAAATATGAACGTTTGCGTTATCTTTTCAAAGCACTAAGTTGAGGTGGCGTCTTCTTCAGAATTACTACATTTGCACTAATTCCTGAAGACCCCTGAACGTTCGTCTGGCCCTTGAGACCCGTCGTTCCATCTCATTTTGACGATGCCGTTTCTCCGCCTGGAAATGGAAAGGAGTAAGCGCCGTCTCGAGGGACGCGCTCGTCCATAGGATAAGCGACGGGCGGTTGCTGGGGGGCGGCGGCTGCCGCAAACAAACAAGAAGCCAAAAACATCTGAAACGAATGAATTATTAAGGTTTATTATGAAAGACTGAGATTAGATATGTTGTTATAATCATATATCTAGTGTCTTTCTGTGTGTGTCTGTGAGCATTGAATATATAAAGAAGGAATTATCCTGCGTGCATAAGAAAGTGCTTTAATAGAGTATCTTTTCTTTGGTTCCAGGGATCCTAGCATTTCGACGCTTGTTCTCTTCGTACAAACTGAAAACGTTTAGATGAAGAATAAGAGAGAAGACCAACTTACAGACTCATACTGATCTGTATGGGAAATGCTACCTTTGGACCTCAGTTTATGCTTATATACAGCATATTGTCCTCCTCTCACTACGCATCGACAGGTTTTTCGCGAGTTCGGTCACTTTCAGTTAGAGCCATGCTTTTTCGCAACTATATTCATGTACGTGAAATATACATTGTTAATCAATTGTCAAATTTGCAATATTTACGCATAAAGATGTGCGTAAAAACGTCACATTTACATCTATAAACATATAAAAACTATAAATGTAGATTATGTGGTAGAAAAAGCACAATCAAAAACTAGAATTTCCTGAAGCGAGACCAATGGAGTGTCTTTTCATTAATCTAGTTTCTTCCATTGTGGCATTTTGCATTGATACAACACGGAAACGTGTTTTTAACCAGTCTTCATCTATACATGTTCGCTGTGCATATCGAACATATCTTAGTACTACTCATTTATTAG
>NC_051417.1:24855544-24856955 GCF_015228065.2 Penaeus monodon | reverse complement strand
TGACATGCATGTAGAGTCGATAGCTTCTTTTGTAAAAATCACTTTAAACGGCATATGGATATCTCCATACCCTACCCACCGAAACACACACATTAATAACAATAAGCGCAAAATAGTTTTCCAAAGATATTCTATTAATCTAAGATTAAAGAACACTCCCAAGTTTATCCACCTCACGATATTTTGCATTTTTAAGTTTATGTTGCAGTTCCTTTCCGGACGCTTTGTCGTTCGTATATGAACTTTATTTTTGGGGGGGAAATTAAGACCAACATAACCAAGATTTCTTCAAACTCCGATTAACAATGCAAGTCCATGTCACTCCTTTATTTTCTTCAACGGTCGTTTTGTTTCATGTTCCAGACGAGTTTTTTTTTTCCACTATATCCCGTCCTCCTATTTGCTTAATGTCAAGTAAGTTCTGACTTTCTTTTGTTTAATCATTTTTGCTGTTATTTCGATTCCTTTTTAGGGTTTTGCTCAATATACTGATGGGTTGTTACTTGTATATACCGATTTTCTGTACATTAAGACCTTTTCTACAGACCATTTTAGATTTGTTGTCGAATTTCAAGGTTAATCTCGAGTTCTTCATCAGCAAGTCATGTGCTTTTCTCAAAATCACTTTATTCAGTTAAGTTTCGCTGACTTTTTAGCGTTTTATTTTTACAGTTAAAAATAACACTAGCTATCGTTTTATTTTCAAAATTACACTAACACTAGCTATCGCTTTATTTTTAAAATAAAAATAACATTAGCAAAAGACTTTCCTTGCAATATGTCATGTATCCGCGTCCTATTACTGCGGTTATTTCACTTTTAGTGTCCTTATTATCCTAAAGGTTCATATAGTGTTCCTTCTTCTCCAATAATGATCCACCTTTAAAGGATATTCCTTCCTATAAATGCTTTTTAGCGTACCCTCTGACCTCTCCATCTAAATCTAAACCTGTGGGAGGTGATTCGACTTGTCTTACAGAGGGGGATTTTGTTCTTTTGCATTTTATCAACACTTTTTATATGTTTGGAATACTGTATAAAGCTTAATACAATAAAATATGTTCATAATTTGCTTTTTTTTCTTTAATACTGAGAGGTTCACAAATATTAATTACAAAATGATTTTTTAAACAAGAATTAAGGGCCTCGATCTCACCCGTCAATGATTTTAAAGTGCATTAATAACACCTTCCGGATTACTAGCACACTACCCATTGCTATTGCAGATTCTCAAACTTAACACCATCAACATTATTATCCACAGCAAAGTAAAACAACTTTTTTCTTTTAGGATCTTTATTATAAATTACTGCACAAGCCTAAATGTAAGCCCTTCTCGGAGTTTCACAAATATCATCAAACGAGAGACTTTTAAAACTGCAGCTGTGCCTCCAAACGACTTTGTTCTTCA
>NC_051417.1:24855111-24855394 GCF_015228065.2 Penaeus monodon | reverse complement strand
TGTTTTGTTGACATTCAAGTTACAGTTCCATTTAGCACTGCATTTAGGACTATTCTTTCCCTTTCAAAGACTCCTACTTCCACTTTTTTCCAAATTAAATATCCGTTTTTCATCATTCATAAATCATATCAATTATATTTAAACTTTACCTGAAGACTCCCTGAACGTTCGTCTGGCCTTGGGAACCCGGCGTTCCGACCTCACTCTGGACGATGCCGTTCTCCGCCTGGAACTGGAAGGAGTAAGCGCCGTCCTCGGGAGGGACTCGCTCGTCCAGGAGGAT
>NC_051417.1:24852084-24855075 GCF_015228065.2 Penaeus monodon | reverse complement strand
CACACCGAGCATAATGGCAAGTAGCATCTGAAGAGGAACAAGGTATTTCTTGTCAATTTATTTAATTTGCTGGGAAATGAAAAATGCGATTTTTTTTCTTTCTTGGCGTGAAATACTAATAATTTGTTCAGTAGTGAATAACAATTATGCAACTTTCTGCAATATTACGGAAAGACAAAGACAAAAATGTTTAGCTGTCTGTGACACTCGGACTTTAGATGTACAATGATTAAGCTGCGCTACTATTACTTTGTGACGCGAATTCCACAATTTCACAAACTTTACTTACAAGTTTCATGTTTGTTCTTTACTGAAAAAAGTGGTGACGGATAGGCGGCTGTGCTTTTATAGAAGTTATTCGTCCACCTCTCACCCGGCATCGACAGGTTACGCCAGTTCGGCCACTCGTGTGTTATTTTTCCAGATTTTGGGACAAACAGTGACATACAATAATGGAAAGCTAGTTTATGTGTCAGTCAAATTTTGTAAGTGAATATGAACACATTCTTGTACCAACAAACATTTCTACTGGACCTAAAAAAAAAAAACATAATTCAAACTTAATGCATTGATTTAAGGCAGCATCGAGATCGCGTAGACAAAACTGATAGGTTTATTGTTATATTTTTGTCAATCCCAGATGGTTGGGGTCGGATCAAACACGCAGGATAGAATACAATTTTATGGAAGTATTGCCTCATGTTCGCCATCTGTGATTTCCTCTTTGTCATTTCTTATCGACATCCTAATCTTCATCTTCCATTTTCCACAACCTCGTCCGATCTTTATCTTCCATATGCATATCCTCGTTGTCCATCTCATTTTCATATGCAAGTTTGTCACTTTCAATCTTCGTATTATTCCACCTCCCATAAGCATCGCCTTTACTTCCAATTTCACCTTCGCGTATTAGTTATTCTTATTATTACTGTGATGCTCATTCTAACCATAATGACTATATTCAATTACAAACTTAATTTGTATTTGTCATCGTTGTCAGTAGCATGTCTAAGGTTCCGTACACATTCCAAAAATTTTATTGTTACTGATTGCTTAAATACACAGGCAAGAAAACAAGAACAAGAAAAGGAGAATGGAATTTATAAGCAAGAAAACCCTTTCAAATATACGTTTTTCATGTCAATACCTTTCCTAGAGACAGTGGCGTGTACAGTTTCACTCGCAGCTGCAGTTAATGACTCCAGGCGCCACAGTTTAAGGCAAGGCAATTTCTCGAGATTAGATTCGGAACTTCAAGAATCACAAGCAGCAAGATGTGAAAGAGAATAGCATTTCCGTCCGCTTGAAATGACATTTTCAAAGAAAGAAGATATGGCGGATGTTTTCCTTCAGAGAATATACCGCTTTATTTTTGTCTTGTTTTATCATTATATGTAAATGTTTTTTTTAAAACAGTCTAGTAAATCTGCTTGCATTTACTCGTAAACATTTTTGTGTTGGTAAAACCTTTACTAGCAAACTCAGCTAGTTCTTTACCTGACATTTCCCTGATTTATGCTTGCCCTTGAAACTTGCCTTCACCGCCAGATGATTAAAATAGATATATATAATAATACCACTTCGCTGAATTGCATGCCACTGAAAGTACTTTGGGTTCTCACTACCACTGTAATGTGTCGGTGAAATGAATAATAACTAAAATAAATAGAAATGCCTAGTTTAGCTGATACCTTAACTCTGTAACGCAGCGTTTTTTCTCAATTCATCTGGAGAATTAATAACAAGTGTTTTCCGAAGGTGAAGTTTAGCAATAAAAAAAAAAAGCTTATCAGTATCCTGATTCCTGAATTATGTTTTAAGGTTCACTTGCATTAATCTACCATATTTACCAGTTTGATAAGAAGAGGCCGATTCATCTTTCAATTTTGTTTATATAGATATACATATGGTATATTTGTACATCACCTTTTAGTACGAATGTTTGCAAATGCCGATTATTTGTAAATTTAATGCAAGGATTTGAGGACGTACTATCGACACCAGCACTATTTGAGTGAAATTCCGTATGGAGTTAGTAGCAGTAAATATGAAAGGACGTTGTCTTCAAGAATAAGCCAATTATGTTGCCGAGATGATGAATTTTGCATCTTCATTGCAAGAACAAGAGAACTGAAGAAGCATAGTGAGGAGATTCGGTTCCAGATGCTGGCCAAACCACAGAGACCAAAGAGGAATGCCGAGAGTGGAGGATGACCGCGGAATAGCTCAGCATTAAGTGGTAATGTACCCAATGTACTATAAAAGACTCAAAATTATTATTGAAATTAGCATTAAACTACTGGTCTTCCACACGTGATAATTGTGAGAGGGGATCATGAGTAGAGAGAAGGTTAAATAAATAGTTATCATAATGAGAAGGTTTAGGAAAACGAAACTGGCCAAGCAGGATGTCATTAGGAAAGATAGTACTGGACATTGTTGCACACACCAAAAATAGTTTTGCGGATGGCAATTGATATATCCTTATCTGTTATTATTTGGGGGGAGGCCTTAATTCTCCCGTTTAGTTTGAATGTTCACTGCTTGCTTTGGAAGGCACACTAAGAACCTGAATTAGTTACCACTTGAATTTTAGGACCCAGTTAGTTTGTTATTGATGTCTGATGGTGAGTCTCTAAAACAAAGTTTTCGATATTAAAGATAAAGGTCGGCCCTTCCAGCCTACCATGATTATTGCTAGCACTTCATGGTTATGACCAAAAGTAAAGACTTTTAACTTTTATAGGAACAGAATCCAAACATTTTTCTAAATGATAGGAGACAGCGTAAACTTACTCCTTGAATTTTGATAAATAGAAAACTACAGTTCTACTTCGTACTGGCAAGGCTACAGAAATGGTTTAAAATGGCCCATTTACAAAGATGATGGTGAAGGACTACTGCAAGGTTGGAGCATTAGGCCTCAGAACGTAAATACATTAACTGTAATAACAGGGCTTTAGATAAAAATATTACATATACGTGTATTGC
>NC_051417.1:24850868-24851934 GCF_015228065.2 Penaeus monodon | reverse complement strand
GACGTAACATGCTTGTGCTTGAGGAAGCGCCTAAAAGAGGTCGCCACCCATGTCTATAGATGGGTTTGTTCTGAGAAACATGTCCAATAATGTTGAAGATAAAGGTGGACTTGAAAATCCCATCGCGTCGGACAGGTTTTTTCCACTGAGTACACATGTTCTCAGTTAATCATGACCTCAAAGAAATGAGAGATGTAGCTTATTTTTATATGAAAGTTTCCTTTTCAGCAGGATGTTTCAAAGAGCTGTATCTTAAGACCACGCTATAAGCTAATTGTTCCGAGGATTTTAGGGAACCTGAAAAAACATTTTATGGGCCTTAACAAATGCAGGCAAGGGTTAGGTATTTCGCGTTTGTTCATTTCCACCTACCTGGCACTGCGCAGCTAATCTGATGCAGTTTAGTCAGGAAGTCTAATACATATGTTATCGGTTTTATATGAATATGGAACAAAGAATTTGAAAATATGTTATGAAAATATTAAAACTCCTCAAATGCAGAAGAATATTTGTACTAAGGTGTTTTATTGTAAAACGTTGTAAAAAGTAGATGTGGCCCATCATATTTATTCATTGTGAATTTTTAAATAATTATTTATTAGAACCATAACAAGTACGTCCTTAGAGGATGGTTCGTCTCTTCATTGTAAATCTTATTATTTTTTGATTGGCTATTTATGTAGTAGTAAACTTTCATTTATCCTCATGACTATCTATTATTATTCATGCGGTTACTATTTATCAATATAATAATCGTTAGTGTCAGCATCTCATCTCATTTTAGATTTTGCTTCATGACTAAATGAATAGAATTTCGTGCCTGAGGATTACTTCTGGTTGTGAAACCATTGTAGAACTTAATGATGCTACAAAAATACATTTCTAAAATGTGCTCCAAACCTACGTAATAAGAAACATTATAACTAACCCATGAACCTTGAGGAAATTGAACCGGTTTTAAGTAACCATAACGACTGGATTCCAGTCTAACAACGCTTGACATGCAGAAAATGAGGAAAATTACAGATAATAAAAAAAAAAACATCGTTATTGAGCTGCTATGGCG
>NC_051417.1:24849972-24850081 GCF_015228065.2 Penaeus monodon | reverse complement strand
AAGTAATCCCTTTTTTTGCTGTCATTTTACGATCGTAAAAAAAAGCGTGAACTATCCTTTTTATTTTTTTTTCGGATATGTTTAACTATTCTTCCTAGCTTTTCGAATA
>NC_051417.1:24849528-24849923 GCF_015228065.2 Penaeus monodon | reverse complement strand
CGGTCTTCGCAATCTCTTAGTAATCTCTTCCCATTATCCTCTTTAATAATCTTTACTTTGCATAATTCTCTGGTGGTTCTGTAAATGTGTTTCCATATACACATTCTCCTTAGCGAAAGATCAGACCGAAGGCGGATCGACTGATATCCTCTTAATATAGAATGCAAATGAACTGGAATTAGGTTTGGAATTCATTGTTTTGTATCATCAATAAACGCATTGACTTTTTTTTCTCTCACTTAGATAGCATATATCGTCGAAGTTGAGCATATATACCATATCACTGCTTTGTAATGATGCTGATAATAAAGAATTGCAAGGTAGTGATCTAGAGAGTTAGACATATGGCCCATACTTTTAATGCTCTAATATGTAATGATACCATAGCATTTTGA
>NC_051417.1:24846576-24846898 GCF_015228065.2 Penaeus monodon | reverse complement strand
TATTTTGTATGCAGTTTCTATATTACCTAAAAAAATACATCCCAAATAGATCTTGCCACTGCATCTATTTAAAACCAGTAAGTACTTTTGTGAGTCTTCCATCTTCACAGAAGGATATCCCATAAGAGCATATAACCTGTTCGGGACGACGAAAGCTTGAAGCACATAAGGGTCAGTTTCTTATCCTGGATATGGAATACACCTTTACAAACATTTATATTTGGATCTTGCCCTAAAGGCATTTGTTCTTGCGGCTTGTTTCCGACGTCGTAAACAAGCACATGGAGATACCTTTTTTCTGAACAATATTCATGGAAGATTG
>NC_051417.1:24846246-24846547 GCF_015228065.2 Penaeus monodon | reverse complement strand
TTATCTCTATATATTCACAAGCTTTGAGTGTCGACGTATACGTAGATGTATACTAAAAAGTTAAAATTATAACTATCGGATATATTTTTGTTTACGTTTTGTTATTAAATCTTCATTTATCATTCAATTATCATCTAGTTCTTTCCGCATGATCCTTCTCACTTTTATTTGCATTTTGTTCTCCAGTGGATAGTGGATTTTATTATGAATAAATACCCTCAACACGGCGCGAGGAGGGAGCCGTGGTTTTCACCACTCTTGTAAAAAACCCCATCCTCTTTTTATTTTCATTTTCATGTTT
>NC_051417.1:24845358-24845476 GCF_015228065.2 Penaeus monodon | reverse complement strand
GCTGCCGGACATATTTGGTCAGAAATAATCTTTGAGCGAACCGAAATGTAACAGCCTGTGACCTTGTCGAGAAGGAATCTTTTAGACCTCGAGTATGAGATTTTACAGGTTTGACACT
>NC_051417.1:24843747-24844473 GCF_015228065.2 Penaeus monodon | reverse complement strand
ATCCCTAACAGCAACAAAGATAAGATAATTAGAATGATGATAAAAGTTGTTGTTAGTGTTATTAGGTAATAATTATAAGACTATATGGAATACCAATTATAATGGTGATAATGGTAAAATTATTATAAAAAAAAGGGATAATACTAGATTGAGAACAGTGATGAAGAAAATCAAGATCGGAAGTAAAACATCAACAACAACAGTATTAGTGATACCAATACTAAAAAAGCAAAAGACGATATTTAAATAAAAACAACGATAATTTTACTTCCTTCTGCTTTATATGCACGTTTGCCTGTGTTTGTATTTTAAATGCATGTGATCTTCCTTTCAGCGTGTAAATAGTTCACTCTGTGAATTAAAACATTAGACATTTCTTTACCCAAGGTAGTCCCTTCGCGTCGAGTTATAGTACAGCATATCATATTACTAATCTCTGACCTGCCGCTCTGACCTCAGCGCGAATGAAAGGGAGGCAAGATTTACTCATTTAGGCTCGGGTTCTCGAGGTTGAAAGGCAGTCTCTGAACTCAGGAGGCAGAAGAAGAGTATTTAAAGTCCCCGCGTCCGTTTATCTGCACGCAGTAACTTCCTCTTGCGACTTCAACATGTAATCTTTGTTAGTACTTATGTCTCTGGGGTGCTAGTAGTTATAATGTGTTGTAGATAGAAAAAATGAAGCAATGGGCAGTAACCTATGTGGAGGGTATTGTAGTATTTTGTCTA
>NC_051417.1:24842587-24843637 GCF_015228065.2 Penaeus monodon | reverse complement strand
TTATTGAATAACTAATTTGTGTGTTGCGAACTATCCTTGCACTGGTGGTGGCGGTCGCGGCGGCAAGTGCCGCCAGCGGGACCGTCCTGTAGGCTATCCTGAGGAGACGACCGCATTTCGCCCGAAGGGCGGGTCCTACTCCTTTCCATACGAGACCGGAACGGCATCCGCCCACGAGGACGCAGCCCCGGCGAGAAGGCCAGACCACTCTCAAGGGATTACAGGTCAGTGGAATAAACGTTGGGGGGGGGTATTGTAAACAGATATTAATATAAATATAGAGATATAGGTGTATATGTGTCTTTATGTGTATGATTCCGATTTGCCATAATATTTCCCTCATCCATATAATGACAAATAGTTCGTTTTGTCGCAGCCTCCTTTGCTAAAGATTTGTGTCCTCACTAACTCCATCCTGAAATAATTCTTTTTCCAATCATTTCTAGTATTTCCTTGCTGACGTTTACACAAACCCTTACTATAATAATTCTCCGTCTAAAAGCGTTCGTTTGTTTTCGTTGTTGCATCGTTAGTTCCATCCAGTTCTATAATCATGTATCAATCAACTCTCATCTTCCAGCTACCTAACGCCTAGCGATCATAAGATAACATGTCCTATAATAATCTCTACAAAACGTGTTATAAGCTTAAACATTGTATAGATATAGATGCAATAGTCAATATTACATACTATATCCGTTACTATGTCTTGCAATGTTAGAAAGGTTAAATAAAAAGATTCATCTAACTTTACATCTATTCGGTGTCCTATCACTTATGATAGTTATAAGTTAGAGAATAAATAGGTATAGAAATTGCTGTCCGTCTAGCAATCATTTTACTTATTCTACTACTTGCTTCTTGGTTTGGCGACGTTATAACAAATCCTGAAATAGTTGGTATAAATTTTCATTATTTTTTGCCAGTTTGCTTGCTTATTTCCGTGTTTTTTTAATTTATTGATGTGGTTCATTGCTCTGATATTTGTTTCTCTTTCAGCTCCGTTTGATTATATTGCTTGTTTTTTATGTTTTTCCAGATACTACTTGC
>NC_051417.1:24842183-24842532 GCF_015228065.2 Penaeus monodon | reverse complement strand
CACTGCCTACCTACTTTCACTGATTGGCTTTTGTTTTTCTTTTCAGCTACTTACTCGCCGACGGGAGTGTTGGTCGGGTAAACCTACGTTGCTCACGGAACGCTTTCCAGGCCCAGTCCCCCTCTGCTCCCCGTCGACCTGCTTCTCCCCCACCCATCCCTGCATACGTGTTGAAGCAGATTGAGTTCGCTAGCAACAGGAGAATCTATAAGAGAGAGAAAGATTCTTTGGTCGATTTCTAGGCTTTACTCTGTCTTTGGTTTTGTGTGCTGTTTGTTTTATTATCCTTGTTTTGTGTGTGTTTTTCCTCATGTAATTTGGGTGACTATGTTGTAGTTGTAATTTATAA
>NC_051417.1:24841718-24841887 GCF_015228065.2 Penaeus monodon | reverse complement strand
AGGTTTTGAAAATTACAGCCCTTGACGCAAATATACATCTAGAATATATGTCATGTAAAATGAACACGACTTGCTTTTCCGGTCTCTTCATTTTTTTCTGATAACAGAAAGCTGAACGTCGTGATGCAAAGATTTCTGAGCCATCGGTATGTCGTATAGATAACCAAGA
>NC_051417.1:24840487-24840685 GCF_015228065.2 Penaeus monodon | reverse complement strand
AACTAGGCCTTCTTTTTTCAATCGTCCAGTATTATTCAGGCATCGCTCAAAGGTGCTCGCCAGAATAATCATCTTCTGATATTGACAGCGCAAGACTCGCTTTCTTACAGATATTCTTTTCTTTTGGAAAATCCTTGCCTTTACTAAATATGATTTAAATTTTATGTGCAAATTAGCATATGTCATGCTGTTGTGCGC
>NC_051417.1:24838242-24838774 GCF_015228065.2 Penaeus monodon | reverse complement strand
ATTGAGCAATATATAAAAGCAATTTGAAATAAAAATGATTCTTACTCTGGGGGTATTGGCATATCTTCATCAAAGCAAAACAATGGTCATGATTTATAGAATGTATAATGTATAATGTATAATATAAGAAATATAAGAGATAGAATGAGAGGTGGAACAAAAGAAGAAAAGAAAATGTATATGGAATCTAAAATCTGTAAAAATGTATGAACTTTGGTGTCGTTTAATAGAAAAATAATTAATAGCTCTATCTATATATCACCTGCACTCTAAATTGCACAGAAATTTATCTTGCTATGCATGGGCAGACAGCTTACAGACTATTGTGTACAAACTTGTTGAAGATGTACCTCTCATAGGACCGGAATAGATGAGCAAGCATAAAAAAGAAATACAAATAAACTGTGGAGGTTAAGTAGTGTTAATCCGTACTGATGTTCGTAAGGCTTATTTGGATATGTATCTTTGGACTATTGTCTTTCTTTCACTTATTCGTACATTCATTAACAGCAAAACACAGTTATTTAATCTT
>NC_051417.1:24837466-24838129 GCF_015228065.2 Penaeus monodon | reverse complement strand
AGTCACTGAAATTGTGAGATACCAAGTAAATTGATAAGACATATATATTTAATGATGATAATTCTAGACCGAGATATAGATACACAGATATAAAGATACGTTAATGCTGCCATAACTGATTCCACGATTGCCACATCTACTGGTTGTGATACTTCTAACTTCAATAAAAGTTGGTATCAAATCTAGTCTTACAACTTTAAGGAAGTGAAAGTGAGGCGCCATGCCCTTGTCCTGGGCTGCGGAATCTCCAAGACTAGCGAATGAAAGCGGTTTTCTTGTGCTAGAATGGGTCGTTGCTTTAATATTATATAATAGACTCTAATGTGTATAATGTACTATAATACACTCTTATGGGATCGTTAACAGGTCATTCGGTCATCTTTATGGGTTTGAATGGGGTTTCACGAGTAGATTTTTATGGATATATAATAAAGGGGCTGCAGCCGCGACTGGATCTTTTGAACCTCCGAGAAATCGAAAGATTGTCTCAGAAGAATGGTACGTGTTTCAGCGTGATGTCAGAAGAAGGCGCAGGATATGCCAAGGAGATTTTCCTGACGTTGAACTCTTGCAGGATACTTCTGAGAAAGCACTCTATTAATAACTCTTACTCTAGTGATACTTTCCCGATCGGTACCTAATGAGTATTATATATATTACGGG
>NC_051417.1:24836069-24836429 GCF_015228065.2 Penaeus monodon | reverse complement strand
TTTGAACAATACAAACTTTCATCATTACGTACTTTCATAAACCCAGCAAGAGAGCCGAACAAGATAACACTTAACAAAAGAAATAATCACATGGTTCCGTGCAAAGAACTCGACCAGGACGTCGAGAAGGGAAACGTGGATGTTTCCACGTGAAGCAGAAGGGTCTGTCACTACCGCTCTTTCGAAAAGGGTGATCGTCCTTTTTCAGGATTCCTGGCTTCTGGATCAAGGCAACACTCAGTCCGCGCCTACAAGATGCCCTTTAAGAATTTACTCTTACGGGAAGCCAGAAATTGAGAGCAAGGAATGTGGAGAAAAAAAAAGACAGAAAAGTGTTTTATGGCAGATTCAGGCAATATG
>NC_051417.1:24835905-24835974 GCF_015228065.2 Penaeus monodon | reverse complement strand
AGATGGTAGATAAATAGATAAATGTAGTCATTAGATATTAATTTTCGCCTTCTCCACTCAGGGGGTCGC
>NC_051417.1:24834134-24834655 GCF_015228065.2 Penaeus monodon | reverse complement strand
TGCAGACTTTCTGTATAGAAGGGGGAACGTGGGGCGCCACAAGTGTTGCACTCGATTGTTCAATGTTATCATGTAACGTTTCTTTCTCTTTTTTGCATCAGCTTATTAAACTTTTTCCAATCATTAAAAACTCATTTCCGCCGTGGAAAGTCCTTTCTCAAATCATGAACTAAAACCGACTGCAGCGAATTTACAAATTCCTTAACGCAGGATTTCATTCTTTCATCGCCCTCTGATATTAGTACCACCTCCTCCACGCCCCGCCCCGCTCAAGAAATCCAGTCGTTTATTGAAGCCGACGGTGGCATTCCCGGCAGCATTCCTGTATATTCTTGTGCTTGCTACCATTCCTAACCTTGTTCGAGGGTGTCTTACTTCCTTGCTCCTGAGGCAATGCACTCTGAAATGAAACTGTGCTGGATCTTGCTTTCAGTGAGTATGGATTGATATGCTGTATATAGGGGTAAGATATCTTGCGTTTATCTGCTTGTGTGTAGGTGTTATTTGTTTTGGTCTGGGTC
>NC_051417.1:24833622-24833927 GCF_015228065.2 Penaeus monodon | reverse complement strand
ATAATTTTAATATATAAAATATAATATAAGTTTTTATGTATATATAAAATTATATTAAAAATATATAATTTTTATAAAAAATATATAGATATATTTATATTTATTATATATTTTTATTTAATTTAATTTTTTATTTTTTTTTTATTATTAATTACATATATATATATATATATATTTGTTTTTATGTTATTATATTATATTTATATATTTATATATATACTATATATTTTTTTAAAACAAAAATTATATTTTGTTTATTATTTTTTTATTTATATTATAAAAATAACATATATTTATATTTAAAA
>NC_051417.1:24833316-24833395 GCF_015228065.2 Penaeus monodon | reverse complement strand
CCCAAAACACCATATATTAAAATATATAATATATATAAAAAATTATATTTTTACATACATACAACATACATGGACAAAT
>NC_051417.1:24832996-24833251 GCF_015228065.2 Penaeus monodon | reverse complement strand
CACCAAAATATAATAAATACATATATATATATAATTTAAAAATTTTATATATAAAAAATATAATTAAAAATAAATAAATAATATATATACACAACACACTAATAAATTTATATAAATAAAATATAAAAAAATATAAAACCGGGTGATTGTAAATTTTATATATATTAAAAATATAATATATTATTTAAATATAAATTTTAATATTTTTTATATATAAAATACACAAACACACTAGTAACATATTAAATATTATTA
>NC_051417.1:24831896-24832115 GCF_015228065.2 Penaeus monodon | reverse complement strand
TGGATGTTTCCACGTGAAGCAGAAGGGTCTGTCACTACCGCTTCTTCGGAAAAGGTGATCGTCCTTTTTCAGGATTCCTGGCTTCTGGATCAAGGCAACGACTCAGTCCGCGCCTACGAAGATGCCCTTTAGAATTTACTCTTACGGGAAGCCAGAAATTGAGACAGGAATGTGGGAGAAAAAAAAGACAGAAAAGTGTTTTATGCAGATGCAGGCAAT
>NC_051417.1:24830031-24830494 GCF_015228065.2 Penaeus monodon | reverse complement strand
GGCTCCACAAGTGTTGCACTCGATTGTTCAATGATTATCATGTAACGTTCTTTCTCTTTTTGCATACAGCTATTAAACTTTTTCCAATCATTAAAAACTCATTTCCCCGTGAAAGTCCTTTAGCAAAATCATGAACTAAAACCGACTGCAAGCGAATTTACAAATTCCCTTAAACGCAGGATTTCATTCTTTCATCGCCCTCTGATATTAGACCACCTCCTCCACGCCCGCCCCGCTCAAGAATCCAGTCGTTATTGAAAGCCGACGGTGGAATTCCCGGCAGCATTCCTGTATTAGTTCTTGTGCTTGCTACCTTCTAACCTTGTTCGAGGGTGTCTTCTTCCTTGCTCCTGAAGGCAATGCACTCTGAATGAAACTGTGCTGCATCTTGCTTTCAGTGAGTATGGATTGATATGCTGTATATCTGGGTAGATATCTATGCGTTTATCTGCTTGTGTGTAGG
>NC_051417.1:24829387-24829785 GCF_015228065.2 Penaeus monodon | reverse complement strand
GAGGTTTTTTCACGTAAATGCATAGAAACATGCTCAGGTAAGACAGGACCGATGCCGTAAAGGAAAGGTTGAATGACCTCAATATGCTAACATTTACAGTTTTTTTTCTCCACACTTGTTTACCGCGTGTTTCTTAACCATTTATGATAAAAGCAGATACCAAACAGGTTATATAACAGAAGCAAACGTTCTGCAAAATGAAATTACAATGTAATTAGAAAGTGAAAGATAGGAACCAAATTATTCGTCTGACATAATCCAAGACAAAAAGCCGACGTCCCTCAAGACAAGTGCTCTCAAGTCCCCTTCGTTCCGTCCGCAGGAAGGCCGCTCCCCCTTGCGACGCCGACGGGCTCAGGCGGGACGCTTTTCACGTCGGCTTCAGCACAAGAGGGATA
>NC_051417.1:24829019-24829145 GCF_015228065.2 Penaeus monodon | reverse complement strand
AACAGTAAAGATATTGTTAGTCTTAGTAATAATAACATTAATGTTAACTTTGACATCAGAGTAATGAATGACTAAGCTTCATTTGTGAAATTAATGTTTTGATAGTCAATCATAGGGATGACCAGC
>NC_051417.1:24828669-24828812 GCF_015228065.2 Penaeus monodon | reverse complement strand
TGTCAATGAGGTTAATCAAATGCTTAAGCAAGTCAATTTAGCTGCAACCTCTTTTCAGAATCCAGCAGCCTTGACTAAACAACAGATGTAAATGGCAATAAAAGATCACTCAGTTCGCTTAAATCCTTCACTCTATCAAAGAA
>NC_051417.1:24827526-24827839 GCF_015228065.2 Penaeus monodon | reverse complement strand
TCAGACCTCCCGGTTTCGGACACGACTCCAAGCAAGCGCTCTCCCCAGTCCCAATTGCAACCGCAAGGCATCCGAAATGGCTATCCCTTTAGCGCCAACCCTTGGTATTTCACTCCCGCGGTTCCTTCGCCGAGTGTCAACTGGCCACACTCCCTTGCTAGGCCATGGTCGACTCCCACAACGAGGCCAGTGACCGCCTTTTTTGGGCCACTTGCATCGCCGTATGAGCCGGTGGCTGGGTGACTTCGCACTGCTGATGTATTTGAGCTTCACTTTTTATAATGGGTAATGTTTAAATATTATTTTGGTAGAA
>NC_051417.1:24823887-24824059 GCF_015228065.2 Penaeus monodon | reverse complement strand
ATGTGAAAGAATTCGATGGCTTCCATGAAAAATCAATTTTGAAAATATATATATATCAGAAAGGAAATTCTTATAGAATGTCTTCATACATATTTCAGTCAGGTTCTAAACTTGTGAACCTTTGGCCTTTTTCGAAAGGTTCACCTGCTCGGATGCAAAATAACATCCTCTC
>NC_051417.1:24822372-24822468 GCF_015228065.2 Penaeus monodon | reverse complement strand
GTACTCTTAAGCAAGCTCCTTGGTAGGGTCTCCTTGTATCTGACAGCTAACATTATCTTGAGGACGATTTAGAAAACACGATAGTGTCATCTTTAG
>NC_051417.1:24822214-24822329 GCF_015228065.2 Penaeus monodon | reverse complement strand
AGGTTTTAAATGTTGAAATATTACTGTATTCATTCCAACTATGATGTGTTAAACTGTCTCTCATGACTACTTCATATTTCCTTGTTTCCTATCTAGCTTTTTACATACGAATGTA
>NC_051417.1:24818043-24820824 GCF_015228065.2 Penaeus monodon | reverse complement strand
GGAATTCGATCTCATGATATCAAAGCGACACATGATACATTCTAGCTGTTGCTACGTAAGCCATTTCCATATCTCAGAAATAAGAATGAACGTGTAATGAAATGAAAAAATCGGTACCAAGTTAGACTGTTGGAACTATAATGCTTTATTCTTATTATTCAGTGAGAAAAGGGAGTCTTGGTTCCTCTGGGTTAAGTATATTTAATTCTATGATATCAAGAGTTGCCTGTATGTATGTCCGAGAGATATTTGGCGATGGGTCTTGAGTTACTCTTTTGTCGTGCTATGTTTAGTTCCACCACTGATATGTTATTATCGTACTTTCGTGCTGTTCAGGTTAAGTATAATTTTGCAGTTTGTTCCTGATTATTTTTGCTGCTGATATTGCTGCACTTGATTCGGGTGTATGTGCTTTATCATGCTGTTTTGGTGGTTTTGAAGGTCGAGAGCTCCTGTTTTGCCGTGTAATTTCGTATGGTTCTCAGTATCTGTCGTTTATGCGTAGGAGTACAGGAGTATGTACATGCAAACTAGTGTACTTGCAGGATATAATAAAAAAACAGGTTTATCTGACCCAGTAAACATGCATTGGATATTGCTTTCCTTTCACCTATCAAACTACTACATACAAATGTACATTTATATGTATCCATGACTATATATCATAATCAGACCTCTATCAGGACGTCAGCATCTTAACAGTAAAACATACATTTATTTGCCCGTCAGACCACTATCATTTTCAGTGAAGACGATGCTGGTTCGACCTTCACTGAGCAAGGTGTTCCCGGCGGCCATGAGTAACGGAGTAAATGTACTTGTTTGCTTATGGCAGACTCTCCATGTCTGACGGACGTATGTGTCTGTTGGTCTGTATCTGCTTGTGAGTGTCATCCTCTCTGATTTTTATATTTAGATGTCATTTTTTCATGTGAATTTCCCTTTTAACCTAGAAGCATCTATATTGTCTTCAAGATGTGTACACGACGAGCACGACAATATGGTCGTGACCTACTTATGTCGTATCTCCCTGTTTTGTTTATATTATTGCATATATTTGGTGGCCAAGACATAAATAAAGAATAAATAGTAAAGAGAAAATATGAAATATATGTATTGTTAAGGGATGAGTCCGTCTGTTCAGATAGCCTAATGGGTTTACCATATGCACGAGGTTCTAAATAGGATAATGCATTCGCGTGTTGAGTTTTATTACTGTAGAGTTTCCAAGACTGTTTTACGGTGTGGATGGTTGACATCCCAACGTCCGCGACGAACTTGCTTATTTGAAATTTTGTTCGGAGCTTCACGGAGAGAGACCTTTGCTCCTCGAAACGACTTTTGACATCTTTAAGTACGTTTTTTTATGGCTTGGAAATTTTGAAAAGAGTTATATCTGTGTATATTATTTTTTTCATTTATTGTTCGAAATTCTGATAGATATCTCATTGTCTTATATCGGTCGCTTTCAACAACTACCAAACAAGATACCTGTAGGTTCACCTTCAAATGTTTGTTCTTCAATATCCGTTATGACAAGAAAACAACTCTCTTCCATCCTCACAATATCCAGGATCTCCCCATGCCTTCCCAACCGGAGGAGTGCTCCCCCTTCCCCCATTTGTTGGTTTAGAGTGCCAGTGAGGATATATAAACCTCTCACCCACATGCAAGCAGCATCATTACACAGACACCATGAAGCTGGTGAGGACTAAGGAAACTTAGTTGAGAACAGTCGTCTTGCTTGCAAAGATTTTTTTCTTATAATGTTTAGGGAGATCGATCAGTAACGTAGTAAAATATCTTGGATGAAATCTTTGGGATTGCTTTCGGTACTTGGTCTTTAAAAGGAAAAATTAATGTGAGAAAATTCTCAACCCACGTGAAAATTATTCTGCAGATGCGTTATGCGTTACGTATCGATGGTAAACAGTTTTGGATATTTGTGCGACGTAAAGTATACGAGCGGCTGAGTTAATAGAAATCTTTTTCCATAGATCGTTCTCGCTTGCCTGGCCGCCGTCGCCCTCGCCCGCCCTCAGAAGGACTCTGAGGCCGAGACCGTTTTGGACGAGAGGTCCGACAACGGCGACGGCAACTTCCAATACACTTTCGAGACCAGCAACGGCATCAGCTCCTCCAACACTGGCACTCCTGGATCTGAGGGCCAGAGCAACATGCAGGGATCATTCAGGTAACATGAAGAATCTGTACTATGAGACATGTTTTCAAGTTAATAATCATTTTCAGTTCAAGCTAAATTCTGGACTGCAGAAAAAGATCTGTTAAAAGTCTGATCTTAGACACTAACTTCCACCGTCACAGTTTCCCCCTTCCCGAGGGCGGCGTCGCTGAATTCACCTTCGTCGCCGACGAGAACGGCTACCAGCCTTCGTCCGACCTCCTGCCCGTCGCCCCGCCGCTGCCCGACCACGTGCCCGAACTCCTCCGAATCGCAGAGCGGCAACGCGCCGAGGGAATCACTTTCGATTAAAGTACTTTTTGGGAGACGCATGTACACTTCACTTCGGTTCTCATAACAGCATTCATGTAGATTGACATGGCAAATGTATGCAGTGCATGTACATTATACGCTTGAACATTAAAGGAGTCTATGATAATGCCTTATTATTTACAATTTCGATTTCATGTGAGATATATGTGTTGAGAATTGATAATAGGGTTGAAGTTCAATTGATTACAAAGAAATTAATTAAAAAGTGTGGGTGATCAAATGCAGAATTATAAGGAAACAGGAGAGGCAGCACAAGGAAATTTAAA
>NC_051417.1:24817736-24817938 GCF_015228065.2 Penaeus monodon | reverse complement strand
ACATCATTAAATCAGGGGAAAATGATAGGCATCCAAACATTAATGAAGGCATAAACATTATATTCTCGCACAGAAGCACATATACACATTAACTGTTTATATATACAAATATTCACACATACACAAAAAGCAACATGCATTTTGCATTTAACATCCATTCATGCATACGCATAAATACAAAGCTGTCATAGCATAAAGGTAG
>NC_051417.1:24817453-24817556 GCF_015228065.2 Penaeus monodon | reverse complement strand
TGGTGCTGAACATAATGTGCTCCTGTTTAAAAGGAGGAAACGTTCTGGGATTTCTACAGGCGGGATAGAGAGAGATTCGATGTGATGTGCGATATGGTGGAGG
>NC_051417.1:24813902-24814890 GCF_015228065.2 Penaeus monodon | reverse complement strand
AGCGTCTTCATCCTAAAGTTGTTCTGGACCTCAAGGACAGACTAGTCCATTCCTTCTATCCGGAGAACTTGTCAGGAATGCACGTGGGAGCTGGTCTCTCAGTCATGGTCTGCTCAGGGATATATAATCAAGTGCACCACTTGCCGTAGCATCATTTTCTCAGTCATCATGAAGGTAGTAAGTACAGACGCAGTACTGGCGCTGCTAGACCACACGTATATTGTGAAAACGTCTTGGCTAGTGAATCTTGTGAACCATCATGCTCTCAGTACTTAGTTGATATTGTGAATCGTCAATATCGTATCCTATAAGACAGAGGTTCCCTACTCCCCTAGGTACTTTTTGTCTGCTTGATCGCCGTTGCCTTCGCTCGCCCCGATGGCGACGCCGAAGTGCTGCGTGACGAGCGCGAGGACCAGGGTGATGGCAACTTCAAGTACGCCTACGAGACAAGCAATGGCATCTTCAAGGAAACCATCGGTACCCCAGGATCTGCGGGCCAGAGCAACATGGTGGGATCTTACAGGTACGGCTTGCTGAATAGCGTAAAAGGGGTGTATCGCCTGATTTACTTTACTTAGGGCTTTGCCGTTGGACGATAAGAAATTCTACCTGTTGTTAATGATAATCTTGTTTCTCTGTATTCTAGATTCACTGACCCCGACGGCAACGTCGTAGAAGTCAGGTTCACCGCCGACGAGGAAGGTTTCAAGCCCGAATCCGACGCCATCCCCCAGCCGCCCCCAGTCCCTGAGTTCGTGTACGAACTCCTTGCCATCGCCGAGCAGCAGAGAAAGAGCGGCGTCCAGTTCGATGATCAAGGATTCGAAATCTAAATGAGTTCAATCTGTGAAACGACACTTTCAGTAACCCTTCATGCCAGCCCCTTAATTTGTATTTTCCTCCCTCCCTTATTCAATAAATGATGTTCATATACTATGGGTATGCATTTGATACTTGAGATGTCTTGCTGAAAGCGAAATGAATC
>NC_051417.1:24808987-24810374 GCF_015228065.2 Penaeus monodon | reverse complement strand
CCGGCGGGCGGAAGTTTAAAGGCGAGGATCGCAGGAAAGGTGGAGGGAGTGTTCGCAAGAGGGGGGGGCGACGACAATCATTCTGTCCATCATAGAGTTATGACTTCGATATGAAGGTTGCTGGGGAGGATGGTTGTCAGCATTGACCAAAATTATGGAAACAGTTTTAGATTAATAGAAAGGAGCGCGGAGGGTCGGGGCGCCGGGGAGAGCAGGGGTCCTGGGGCAGGAGGAATCTCGAAGGAACTGGCCTGCCTGCAGTCGCGGCCTCAAACAGGGATATATAATGTGCTGCAAGTGAGGCCTCAGCATCATTCGCTCACAGTCAACATGAAGGTGGTGAGTACAATCCGAGATCTGTGCTTCTGCTCACGTCTCAGTAATCCGTTTGGATGTGCTCGTACTTACTGTGTCCAGGCTATTGTTTACTATTTGCAGAATCTGTTAGCTATCTGACTAACAGATTTTTCGTTAAACACGGAATCTTCGCTAGCTTCTGATGTTTAAGTGCTGGGATATGTCATTCCAGGTACTCTTTGCTTGCTTGATCGCTGTTGCCTTCGCTCGCCCTGACGGCGACGCTGAAGTGCTGCGTGACGAGCGCGAGGACCAGGGTGATGGCAACTTCAGGTACGCCTTCGAGACAAGCAATGGCATCTTTAAGGAGACCATCGGTAGCCCAGGATCTGTGGGCCAGAGCAACATGGTGGGATCTTACAGGTGAGGCATACGGGGCAATGTCATGCCATACTTTATCTACTGAAGATACAGTTTATTTGGTTCAGTCTATAAGTAAGACCCCGAATGCATGTTACAAAACATGGCGCTATCTGTCTCCCATTATAGGTTCTCAATCTCTAACGGCAACGTCACAGAAGTACGTCATAGGATGTCGTAAATAGCGTGTAGTACCTAATGATATACTTTACTTAGGCCTTTGCTGTTGGTCACTAAGAAATTCTACCTGTTGGTAATGATAATCTTGGTTCTCTGTATTCTAGATTCACTGACCCCGACGGCAACGTCGTAGAAGTCAGGTTCACCGCCGACGAGGAAGGTTTCAAGCCCGAATCCGACGCCATCCCCCAGCCGCCCCCGGTCCCTGAGTTCGTCTACGAACTCCTTGCCATCGCCGAGCAGCAGAGAAACAGCGGCGTCCAGTTCGATGAACAAGGATTCGAAATCTAAACCGCAAGACGACGAGACTTAGGACCTAGCCATCATTTTCTCTCTTCATTTTCTTATGCCGAGGAAAGCAAAACTTGTGACCGCAGTTTTAGGATATTCTCCAGCCTACACAATCCAATAAATATGGTTCATGTACAGTACATTATATTGTTTTAAAAGAAAAAGATATTTTCTTTCCCTGTACATTCCAAAATCGAAA
>NC_051417.1:24806226-24806339 GCF_015228065.2 Penaeus monodon | reverse complement strand
AGCAGCCACTAGTAAAAGTGACTCGTACCGTTGCAAAGAGGATTTTAGGACATCACGTGGAGGGAAAGACCTTCAACCCCTTTACGTTTTCTTCAAATATCCACACGTTGGCG
>NC_051417.1:24805731-24805844 GCF_015228065.2 Penaeus monodon | reverse complement strand
GCGACGCGCACAAGAGGGCAGTCTTTGGCCCTTTGGAGTGTCCTTCTTTCATTTCTTTTCTCCACTCCGCTACACCTCTTTTTCTTCTCTTTTATTCAATTTGCCTTTTTAAG
>NC_051417.1:24805120-24805362 GCF_015228065.2 Penaeus monodon | reverse complement strand
GCTAGATCTACCTTGCAAAAACCCAACGATTGTTCAATTCGAACTGATGAACAAAAAACACGTCCTTTGTGTATCTTCTCTCTGTCTGTACTTACCTTAGTGAATGTGTACTTGTGTGCATGAATCTCTATTATAAATACATGCCTGTGCGTGTGTACAATTAAGTTTATTTGTGTGTAGTATTCCTGGAAGCTTATTTTTATCTTTAATTATACCTTAGATCAACTTATATCCCCCTCTGC
>NC_051417.1:24803387-24804107 GCF_015228065.2 Penaeus monodon | reverse complement strand
TGGGTGCTTGCATCATGAGCAAGCAGCCAGTCAGCGATGTCCTGAACGGGCCCCGCAGCACGTATATATAGCGTGTGACCAGCGACAAGCATCATCCACATACAGACACCAAGATGAAGCTGGTGAGTTCTCAGACTACGGGACTGCGACCGCTTTTGTATACAGTACCGGTGATTTCCACTGTTCGGTTTGAGATTCTAGAAACAGGAGATTCGTTTTAAATTTACTTTTCGCAATTTACATAACAAAAAAGAAAATTATTACTTTAAAAGTTTATGTTCTCAATGCATCCGAATATGCTTAAAATATTACGGTTTGCTGTTTCCCTTTGTATCGAGGATACGGACGATTTTTTTAAAATCTATTTATGGTTTTCATAAATAGAACTATATTTTCCATCTTATGCTTACACATTTTATTATATATTTCTGTTTATTTTGCATTTTCAACAAAACATAAAACCGCTCTACTCCCCCCTCCCCCTCTTTCCCCGCAGATCCTCTTCGCTTGCCTGGCCGCCGCTGCCTTTGCCTTCCCTCAGAATCCTGAAGGGGACGCAGAAGTAGTATACGATGAGAGGACCGACCAGGGCGACGGCAACTTCAGGTACGCGTTTGAAACGACCAACGGCATCAAGGCAGAGAAGACTGGTGCCCCAGGATCAGCTGGACAGAGCAACATGCAGGGATCGTTCAAGTAAGGCTTTGAGCTTTTTGTACT
>NC_051417.1:24802607-24803346 GCF_015228065.2 Penaeus monodon | reverse complement strand
CAGCGCAAATGTTTTGCCTTGCAGAGAGGACATTTTTCTTTTGTTTCGAATTTCACGCAACCATTTTCTAAATATGGGCCTGTATAAGCCGTAGGTTCATTCCATCCCAGAATCACAGTCAAATGCGAAACATCCTGACTGCAAAGCTTCACACTTCCTTGTCCATCATACACACTGGAAGGAATACTTAGAAAAAGCTAAATTCCCTTTCGACATGACTCTCGCTTTCCCAATTGGCTAAAGTGCGTGTCGTTTCTTGTGCCCCGATAGGTTCCCCCTCCCTGAAGGTGGATTCGTTGAAGTCACCTACATTGCCGACGAAGCAGGTTACCGACCGGAGTCCGACGCCATCCCCACCCCTGGCCCCCTCCCCGCACACGTATACGAACTCCTAGCCATTGCCGAGCAGCAGCGAGCTGCGGGAGTGAAGTTCGATGAGCAAGGTTTCGAGATCTAGTGAAAACTCTGCGGTATCATCACTAACACATCCACGACAGTCACCATCTCTACCCAACGTCCTCTTTCCCATTATTTAACCTCTGTAGATAATGACTTTCTGAACGCTGCTTCGGGATATCCACCAGCATACACAATCCAATAAAATGCATGTACATTATATGTGCCCATACTATATAATAATTTTCACTCACCTTGTGTAACTGTACTACGTTATGTACTGGGCACTTAACCACACTGATGTAACTCTATGTATTATACCATGTGTTGCCTTTAATATCAC
>NC_051417.1:24798317-24801145 GCF_015228065.2 Penaeus monodon | reverse complement strand
AACGAAAAGAGAGACTGTACATTCACCAATCCACGTAATAAATGATGAGTATGAGTCATATTGATTATGACTCGAAAGTATGCTTATGACGATGTGTTTAAGAGTTCCAGTATGTCA
The DNA here is from genome assembly GCF_015228065.2 of Penaeus monodon. NCBI lineage: Eukaryota > Metazoa > Arthropoda > Malacostraca > Decapoda > Penaeidae > Penaeus > Penaeus monodon. The sequence goes on along the minus strand of NC_051417.1, from coordinate 24,801,028 downwards.
ATAATGCTAAGATTAGTCAAAGGGCATGTAACAGTATGTAATTATGTATCCCGTTATTTGTTATTCTTGTATTCCCGCATTCATAAAAGTCTTGTACAACCTGCAATATGCATTAAACGAAGTGTACTTCCCAGACCTTAAAAATAGTAACTTCTGGTGTAAGTGTACCCCCCCCCCCTTTCCCAGGCCGCATCCTTGCCCCGAGCGGAGATGAAAACATTTCTGAAACCTGATGCTGTTCTCACAACGGGCACCCGCGCTCTCTTTGCTTGTTTGCACATTACGCTTGTGGAATGCTTTCATATATTAGCCACAAGTAAAGTATTAACGGATACACAGTGTAACGAAATTCCTGCATATTTACTTGGAATGTTGGGTTGCATTTGATTGTTTGATTATCAGTATAAACACCATAGTGGTGCATGTATGTAATGTAGGTTATTATAAAATATTACTGATGTATTCAATAGACTAGTGTTTAATCTATTATGAAATGGTACTATGTAGCTTACTGACATGCCTCTCATCATATACCTCTACAGCTACACTACAAAACGCAATGCATTATAAATTGGTGTATTTATGAGAACTCCAAATCAAACATACAAATAAATTTTACTAGCTGTCCTGTCTCTGAATTTTACACATACCAGCCAGCACTATACCAGGCTTTTGCTCTGATGGCGCTGTGAAATCATGGAAATTCCACAAGTGTATTGAATATTTCTTTCTCGTTTACCGCATGTTACCATATACTTGTCCATTCCAAATACTTAAACCTCCCCTCCCCCCCAAAAAAATTAAATCACACCAACAAAGAATGAAAGAAAAAGACACTAACATGCATGTATCTACGTGCTCATCGTGTTTCAGAAAAAGTTGACCCCCGAAAAAAGAAGAAAAAAAAGGCCTCACACAGAAATCTACTCGTACTGTCTGCTCATCATGTCTCCCCGCCGTGATTGGCCCCACCTCAAGCCACACCCATCCCGCTCCCCTCTCCAAGGGCGAACCAGTCTGTTCACGCCCCGTTTTTAGGAACGCCCAGGTGAATGGAGTTTGTCCCTACCCTCTCGCTGGTATATAAAGGCTCGTAGCTACACCCATCACCATCACACACATACACCCACAGTCATCATGAAGTCTGTGAGTATAACAGGAGCTGCTTATTCATTGCCAGCATTTTCAGTGAGAAGTGAAATTGTTGTCTGGTATATTCCAACAGTTTTATCTGCTCTGCTAAGAACTTAGTTGTTTGAAATAGTGTCGATTTACCAACTTTGCTAAGTTGCTTTAGAGACTAGTTTCCTAGTATCAACTTGACGTGCCACATATTCGTTCGATTGATTTCAGTATATTCTAAAGTTTGTACTTCGTTTCATAGTTTCAAAATTGTAATACATATTAATCGCAGGAATGCCCTTAGATTCCATCATTGATGAAAGAGAAGTAATGAATATATCATTTATATTAACAGAGCGTTTTGTTTGATTAAAGAGAACTAATAATTATATAATTTATATTAGGATATTTTCTCCATCATAAACATATATTGGTAATTTATTATCATGAGAAACTGCCATCAGTTGGAAAATCTACGAACACCCTTTATAAATTCTAGAAGTAAAAGAAGTATCTGACATCTGACATTCACGGATGACCTCTGTGAACTTAGCGTTTGTTCAACGTCGTGGGGAAAGCGATGTCCTTGACAGGCTTCATTTCATTCACGAGATTAGAAGACGGTCGTAAGAATTCCCACACCTCTAATTTCACGAAATGACAGACACTCATAGCATTGTCTTGTCTTCCTTGCAGGCTATCTTCGCCTGCCTGTTCGCCGTCGCCCTTGCGGCCCCCCAACAGAACCCCCTGGGTCTCGCTGAAGTTCTCGTCGACGAGCGAGTGGATAACGGTGACGGAACCTTCCAGTACAACTTCCAGACCAGCAATGACATCGCCGCACAGAGGACCGGCTCCGTCGGCTCAGCTGGCCAGAGCAACCACCAGGGAGTCTACAGGTAAATATCGTATAAAGGAATGATTTAGTCTCCCATAGGTGTATCTGAGTCGTATGTTATGCCTTTTCACAGGGGAAGGTTATGGCCAACCTAATAACAGCTTTCTCTAGTTTGCATATTCTACCCCGATATTAAAGCCCCTAAACCTGAGCCCTGGAGACATGAACATCCTTTCCCTTCTGCAGGTTCCTGACCCCCGAGGGCGAGACCGTCGAAGTGAGCTACACCGCCGACGAGAACGGCTTCCAGCCCCAGTCCGCCTTCCTGCCCACCGAGCACCCCATCCCCGCCCACGTCTACGAGCTCCTCGCCATCGCAGAGCAGCAGCGCGCACAGGGCATCCAGTTCGACAACAGGGGTTTCCGAATTAACTAAAAAAAAGAACAAAAATATGCCATAACGACAATTCTATACTACAATTTTCTGTAGATGAAAAACACTTACTTGCAATTTCGAGATAGCAACCAGATAATACACATTACAAAAACTCAAGTCACATTTTGCATTTAAAAATGATACATACATTTGAACATTGAAACACGGACCATAAAAATGCTACTCCCTGGATGTTATCTTCAATTGTACTCTTTAGCAATAAAAACTTAAAGAAATTTTTATAGTCTAATTTAAATCCTATTATAAACATTAGTTTTCAATCATTAACAAAATATTATGGAAAGCCAAAAGAAA
>NC_051417.1:24790333-24790450 GCF_015228065.2 Penaeus monodon | reverse complement strand
TGAAAATATATTAGGTTTGTTTGAACTTAGATAATTTTGCTGCGTCATTGACGTGGATGCCAACAAGCTGATCTTTCGAAAATACACCTTGTTTCACATTCACAAACACGCAGATAC
>NC_051417.1:24785593-24785678 GCF_015228065.2 Penaeus monodon | reverse complement strand
GTGTCCATCATCCTCACTCGTATATTGTGTATTCTTGATAGGTAATTGAAAATATATGGCACAATTCGAATCATTGAATTATTTT
>NC_051417.1:24783801-24784025 GCF_015228065.2 Penaeus monodon | reverse complement strand
TCATAATTTGATACTGTCATCCCTGATTAAACTTTCAACAGTTACCTCCTTTTGTCCCTGCAGCCATAAACACACTACGCGGTGAGCTTACCAGGTTGGAAAAAAGCGACGATTCGAGAATCACTAAATCACCACACTCAGGAATCTGACTGAAGTGAGATTGTTTATCTATATCTCTAATAACCTGTAATTTTTGCTGCGGGATTAAATATGTGAATTCTAAA
>NC_051417.1:24783376-24783461 GCF_015228065.2 Penaeus monodon | reverse complement strand
TAAACAGACTTAACAGAAAAAAAATAGCTGATGTCATGTACATAAGCTTCATACGGTTCAAATATGAAACCTAATATAGGTTCTG
>NC_051417.1:24782571-24783349 GCF_015228065.2 Penaeus monodon | reverse complement strand
AGACAAGTTGGATGTTGATGCATAATTGTCTGTCTTTTTCAAGCATGCTCTGGAAATTATCCCCGTTTGGAGTCCAAACTGAAACGAATAGAATAGATAGATCAATGCAATTTAGAAGAACAATTCTTAATGCTTGGAGAAAAAGTTCATCTCATGTTGGAATTCCCTTCCATGGATCCTAGTATTTATCCAGTCACTGGGGGTGCAGTTGTTCTTACCCTGAGAACACTCTTGCTGAATTCTAAGCATTGCAGTGACAATGCAATCTGACAGACTCGTAATGCCCGGTAAAATACAATACAAAAAGAAAAAAAAACATTCTTAAAGTGCGTGGGAGAAGCATGGTCAGGACTGTCTATTACACAGTGTTTGGAATAAAAGATTTTGTAATGTTAACAAATACATATATTATATAATACTAACGGTTCAATTTTCTTTTGATTAACAATGATTAGTGTTATGTTGGCATTTTCACTACAGAATGAACCAATGCGTCTGAAGGAGAAAGTATGAAACTGCATGTAAATAAACAAGTTTCAGTCCCTACCATAAATGCCTAAAGCGTGCCATGCGGATTCACAGCGCTTGTCTTCCTGTTTATTTCGGAAATTAATTTACACAAACGTCGTCCAAATATTCAGGATAAGTTCCACGTTAGAAGGTACACCGGCTAATGCTTGAATAGTAGATCCTTTTATTCGCATACTCTCACTCTCTGCACATACACAAAAACACACTGATAAGCTTACAGTACAACACATACATGAGGGTTGGTGTG
>NC_051417.1:24781244-24781458 GCF_015228065.2 Penaeus monodon | reverse complement strand
CGTACTATTATCACTTGATGTCATGAAAAATGCATCCAGGGGCTACTTCCAAGCGCATCTTTTCTCTTCCCCTTTTAACATCCTGTACAATGTTCGTTCCGCTTTTTCCTTTCCTCTGACTTGCATTTCCCCGCCAGAACTCTCCATGGCCTTGGCGGTTTCTTTATGAATAAGACTCATGATGAGCCATGAGGAGCCCAACGCCTCATGGCAG
>NC_051417.1:24780214-24780415 GCF_015228065.2 Penaeus monodon | reverse complement strand
CCCGCCACCTCCTCCTCCCTGAGCAGCTGCAATTGCCCCAGCAACCCCGACTCAACCGCAGGGTGATTATTTCCTATTCGCTGGCCGATGCGCCTAAGAGGCACGGGTATATATACAACTGTTTGGCTGCCTCTCGGCCAACACAGTCTTTCAAGCATTCAAGCACGATGAAGCTGGTAAGCTAAAACATAATCTCACCTG
>NC_051417.1:24776476-24777846 GCF_015228065.2 Penaeus monodon | reverse complement strand
CTTCTCTATATAACTGTGTGTGACAGTGCATGCATGTTTCGTAATATCTCGAAGACCTTTACCATCTTTCCTCTCCATCCATGCAAGTCAAAGGAAGCCAAATCTACCCTTGCAGACCCTCCTCCTTTGCCTGGCCGGTGTCGTGGCCGCCTCTGCGCTCCCCCAGCTGCAGGACCGCCACCCCGAATACACCGCCGAGACCGTGGTGGACGAGCGCGAGGACCAAGGCGACGGCAACTTCAGGTACCGCTTCGAGACCAGCAACGGCATCAGGACTGAGAAGGTTGGCGCTCCAGGCTCCGAGGGACAGAGCAACATGCAAGGAAGCTTCAGGTAAAGGGACGGGGAGTGATGGCCGGCAGGATGGGTTTTCATGATGAATTACTGGGATTCATTCCGTACTATGCATGGTCATGTAGTAACGTGAATGAATGAATTTAGTTTCATCAAGTAGTAAATCGACATGCTATAAGGGTCTATGCATCAGTGTTTTATGTACAATGTGATTTATTTCTCCCAATAATTCGATATATAATTTTCTCGTAGCTTCCCCTTGACCGATGGAGGAGTCGCTGAGTTCACTTACGTCGCCGATGAGTTCGGTTACCAGCCTTCCTCCGACCTCCTGCCCGTCGCCCCCCCTCTCCCCCCTCACGTCCACAGACTCCTTGAGATCGCCGAGCAACAAAGGGCTCAGGGAATCACCTTCGAATAATGATCAATGTTCTGAGACTCAACAAGCACACCATGTTCATAATATCTGTCTCCCCCTCAAAGAAAATCTGTTGTCAATATAAGTGCATAGATACGAACTTCATTGTCAATATATATGAATAAATACAATGCATGCTAAGCATTTGTTTTCCGAGTGGACAGGAAAACATCATCTAGAATCGCTACGTTGGCGTGATAATGCCACTGCAGAAACATGGACTAACATCTTGTTCCGTTACCCATTCTTTTCCCAAGGCGCTCACAACACAATGTTTCTTCGTTTTCTTTCCACACACACGTCATCAGCTATACCTTTCAATGAATTTCGCTTATTCATTTCACTTTTTACGGCGCTATAACTCCTTCACTATAAGAAATTATACAATACATTACTCATATACATGGCGTGGAACATTCTTTTATACAACAAACAAACATTACCTTATACCATTCATGAAACATTATACGTAATTCATGCATGATATTTAGGGAAGCAGATAAGCGGATTGTTAAGTAGGCACGGAGACGAACCGGATAAATATGTAGACAAGTGAAGAGATTATTAAGACGATAGAAAAACGGATATTATTATATTCTATTGCGTTCTTTCTGTTTTGTTTGCCATATTTTTTTCTTTACTTCTACCTCTCTTTTTT
>NC_051417.1:24774776-24774961 GCF_015228065.2 Penaeus monodon | reverse complement strand
CTTTCAGGCTATTTCACTCGTCTTTTGGCTTTATCACCAGTTCGTGACCGTTTCACTTTTCCCTTTTAGCATAAGGCCATAATTTTAGCTTGAATTCCGCCACGGATAGCTTGCCGTGACCTTCAATTTGTATCTCGCTATTGACTTCCTGGGCGAATATTTATGACGTGGGGATGTGAATGTTC
>NC_051417.1:24772691-24773281 GCF_015228065.2 Penaeus monodon | reverse complement strand
TCCATCCCCGCTACCGCTTCCTGAACGGCCCCCTGCGCCCTCCTCTTGCTGCAAAAGCCCTCAATCATGCCACGCCCCAAGGCTCAACCGCGGGCTCAGGCGTTTAGGATTCGCGGGTGTATATAAGCTCGATCAAAGCGCTGGAGGCACCATTGTCCTACAGGGGTTCAAACACAATGAAGCTGGTAAGTACAGGAGCCGGATCTTGCCTTGTACAATGAGTGCTGGAACAGTATTGGTTATTCAGTAAGAAAACCCAATGCTGTGTTTTAGCACGTAGTTATTTGTTTCCATTTTGCTCTTACTCCTATAGTTTCCGTTGGAGATTTGAGCTAGCTGATATTCGACTGCTAAAGTGAAAAGTTCTTTCCAACCGACAGCTTACAAATTGGAGGGACCCTTGGTTTTGTTTTCCCTCTTATCATATCTACAGGAATCCTCACCTACCGTGTGCGCATAAGGAACTACATAACAAGTATAATCTACATAAAGATAAACCAGGAAATGTGTTTCACTATTTAATAAATGAACCAGATAATTGTGTACAATTCCTAAACGTGATACTTGCTTTCCTCAAACCAAACTAAAAG
>NC_051417.1:24772025-24772633 GCF_015228065.2 Penaeus monodon | reverse complement strand
CTTGGTTACTCGTAGAACCCTGATAATTAGTCGGCGGAAGTTTGATATGAAATATGGTTATTTTTTTCTCTGAAATTGCATCAGTAAGCCTTAAATGATAGGATTTGCACTTATAAAGATGAAGCATAGCAATAGTTTCGTCTGGGAGGCCTAAGAAAGACTAACTCTGTCAACTTTTTTCTAAAATCGGTTTTTCTGTTTTCCCAGACCCTCTTTGTCTGCCTGGCTGGTGTCGTGGCCGCCTCGGCGCTCCCACAGTTCCAGGAGCGCCACCCCGAATATACCGCCGAGACCCTGGTGGATGAGCGCGAGGACCGCGGCGACGGCCACTTCAGGTACCTTTTCCGGACCAGCAATGGCATCAACACCGAAAAAGTTGGTACTCCCGGCTCCAAGGGACAGAGCAATATGCAGGGAAGTTTCAGGTAAGCTGTTTCCTTTGTGAATTTGTAGTCCCAAGTGTGATTTTGAATTAGAAAATATGAATATGTTACTGAACTTACTGTGCTACCAGGTGCTTCAAAAAAAAACTTTTTACCTACAGCTTCCCTTTGACCGATGGCGGAGTCGCTGAGTTCACTTACGTCGCCGACGAGAACGGTTACCAG
>NC_051417.1:24771526-24771991 GCF_015228065.2 Penaeus monodon | reverse complement strand
ACGTCTTCAGACTCCTTGAGATCGCGGCTCAGCAAAGGGCCCAGGGAATCAGATTCGAATGAGGACTTGATACTGCGGCTCGATAAGCATACAACAACACACGATCTGGCATTTACAGATGTACATAACTTTTGCGACCACACGAAATTACACGAAGTTGTCAGTGTGAGTGAATAAATGAGAAAGTTGTAAAATGTGCATTTCTTATCCAACTCTTTAAGATTCTTAGTAGCTTAATTCTAATCCATCTTCCTCTCGCTTTCCTCCCTCCTCCCAAGCGTACTCCTCACAGCGCCACTGACCTGCCCCGACCCCTCCCCCTACGTCTGGACTTTCTTCGTTTTCCTTTGTGCTTGTACATTCTCCTCATTAGATGCACTGCACTCGGGTACTTCCTTTACATACAATACAGCATTTGGTTCCCACGCAGTGATGTTGGTTTGTCTTCCTGTAATTCCTACAGAA
>NC_051417.1:24770927-24771407 GCF_015228065.2 Penaeus monodon | reverse complement strand
TGTACAAGGACACATTCAAACATACACATGTACAAGGACACATACAAACATACACACATATTTTTCCGTTAAAGGTTTATAATGCTAATATTTTCATCAACAGCTTAACTTGGTATCTGACGTATATTCATAATAGAAAAAAAAAATCTCTAGGCATATTTGTCTCTTATTTAAGTTTCTGGGTCTGAGCTCGTGCGGATTTTCACGTTTCTCTTAAAGCATTAGGCAATATCTCTGACATGCATATCGTCATGACCACCTCCCCTCGGCCTTGGATTTGTGCCTTTATTAATGGCTTCTGCGCGTCTCACGATGGGCGGCGAAGGGCCCGTGACACCAATTCTGTCCTCTGTTGTTTTTCTCTCGGATTTCCCGTGTGATTGTGCCTTATCTTGGCTTCCTTGCATATCGATAGGAGTCTCCGATGTACACTCTCTAGGTACAGTACAGCTGTGTCTGTGAATTTGAATGCTTATGTAT
>NC_051417.1:24767346-24767982 GCF_015228065.2 Penaeus monodon | reverse complement strand
TCCCATGAGCGGCTCACTTTCCCCCGAGAGCCTGCAATTACTCCTCCAAGCTCAACCGAAGGGACGGTGTCCTTTCTCCATTGGCTGGGTCGCTCAGCAGGGACGGTATATATACGGCTTGGCATGCGACCACAGGCACCTTTGTCCTGCAAGCATCCGCGAACCATGAAGCTGGTAAGTCGAAACCGATTGTGGCATTCGCACAAAGAGCTTGCGACACTTGATATCCAATGGGGACTCTCGGGGAAAAATCACGAAAGGGCATAAGAATGTCTTTTTGTTAAGAAACCTTGTTTTCTCCTGAAGATCTTCCTCGTCTGCCTGGTCGGTGTTGTGGCCGCCTCCCCAAGACCGCAGAGCCAGGGCCGCCACCCCGAATACACCGCCGAGATCCTGGTGGACGAGCGCGAGGACCAGGGTGATGGCAACTTCAGGTACCTTTTTGAGACCAGCAATGGCATCAAGACCGAGAAGATTGGCACTCCAGGCTCTGAGGGCCAGAGCAACATGCAAGGACGTTTTAGGTATGTCTCTGTTGATCACGGTCAAGTGAAGAGAGAGTTTCACTTTGAAAAATGTTTGTAATCATATTTAGCAAAACTACAAAAAAAAAATCTTAATATTCTTCGTACCTTC
>NC_051417.1:24767166-24767263 GCF_015228065.2 Penaeus monodon | reverse complement strand
GTTCAGAAATATAACTTTCTTCTATACCTGCAGCTTCCCCTTGACCGATGGCGGAGTCGCTGAGTTCACTTACGTCGCCGACGAGAACGGTTACCAG
>NC_051417.1:24767044-24767132 GCF_015228065.2 Penaeus monodon | reverse complement strand
ACGTCTTCAGACTCCTTGAGATCGCGGCTGAGCAGAGGGCCAAGGGAATCAAATTCGAATAATGATATATCTGACCGAATACATACAC
>NC_051417.1:24766597-24766893 GCF_015228065.2 Penaeus monodon | reverse complement strand
ATTACAAACACACTTATTTAAATACACACAAAAACATTAAAGACTATGTGTGTGAATGTATATGATATAAGACAAAATTTAAAGTATCACTATTGGTGAATAATAAATACTGTAAATTGCATGACGCATTTCTTTGCAAGCAAATAACCTGTTCTGTAGAAATGCCACGTCGATTTGATAACATGATCTGAGGGACAAGCCTTTATCTTATTTCATTTCCTTCTTTCTCACGAATACTAGCCGGTCTCTCACCATCCTTTCCTTGCTCTATCTTACTGTCTCTCTCCGTCTTCCTA
>NC_051417.1:24765288-24766269 GCF_015228065.2 Penaeus monodon | reverse complement strand
GTTTCTTTTTCTCTTTGTCACATCCCCCCCCCTCACTCCTTGGGCTTTCTTCCCTATTCTTTTTTTGAGCTTAAAAAAAGTCTAATATCTGCGACTAGTACTGTACATCCGGATTCTTCTTCGCCGCGTGTACATCGTTCCATGTACACCTTTCATCCCAGCGCAGTAAAGTTCGTTCAAGGGTCCCTTTAGTGTACCACACCTGGCACCTTCTAGGATTTTACTTTCTCCCATCTGGTGGGATATCCATGACCTAAAGGCATATTTTCCCCCACGAATTTATTTTTCCCCTTTATCAATTTCTTCCCAGTGTTATGGGGACTATTTTCGTACAAGATGGATTCCCTTTGGATGCCTTCCCTTTGATTTAGTGATCATGTATACTTTGCTTCCTTTTATGGGGTGATTTCAAAGCTAAAAAAATCTGTAAATATTTAGTCAGAATCAAAGGACATATAGAGAAAGATGGGTTGGGCAAATAAAATGAATAAAATCGTACATTAAAAATTCAACTTTATCTCGACTTGAGCTGGGATTAACTTCCCAGAGATATGAAAATCAGAGAAAAAAAATAAACGGAAATTATCATCTTTATGTTAGACTTCGTTGCAGGATATGTTATCATAATGCCATCTCTGAAGCAGTAAGGATATATTAACCATAAAAAAGTTCATAAACTGAAGAACACTACAGACTAAATAGATATGGAAAAAATCTGAAAGCCTTTGGGAATAGCTTCAATAAGAGGCAGGCTGGACTTCCCATGCTTTCTTGAGAATATTATTGCTCACTGCGCTCATGTCCTGCATTGCAGACACCGAAGCACTTGCAGTCCTAAAAAGATAACTAGGAAAAGAAAGGGAAATATAAATACAATGGAGAGGTAAAGTTAAGATACAATATATACAGTCTGCACGAACAAAGGATAAAATAAAAGCAATGACAATTTAGAAAATAAATCCTGCTCTGGCGTCTAGTATA
>NC_051417.1:24765034-24765243 GCF_015228065.2 Penaeus monodon | reverse complement strand
TTATCCGTACATATATTTCTCTCTTTGTTTATCCTGCTTGCTCGGCAATTAGTTAGATATTCAGTTATCAATGTGTTTATTTGTCTATGCCTATATAATAATTCGTCAATTGGCTTATTCGTTCCCTCTATATGGATTTACCTACTCGTTTCCTATTTAATAAACTAATCTATTTATTCAGGTCTATTATCATTTACTGACTTGCTGAT
>NC_051417.1:24764416-24764557 GCF_015228065.2 Penaeus monodon | reverse complement strand
TGCAAGTAATGGGGGGGTTTATATGTACAAATCTAATTACATTTCACCTATGTTGTTCTTATGGCTAGTCTTTAAAACTTTCACTGATACAATCAGCATTATCAGCTTGACCTAACTCCATAATCAATTTGAGCACATACC
>NC_051417.1:24764032-24764393 GCF_015228065.2 Penaeus monodon | reverse complement strand
GCGATTACTCCGCACATTCTCGTTTTTTCATACCTTCTTCATTCATTTGTCTTTCGCTAAACTCCATTCGTATCAGATACCACAGTATTCGTAACGGGGAGATAGCATCGCTATTTCCAGCGATAACGGTAATGAGGAAGTGTCATGAATCATCCCTTTTATCAGGAAAGATGGCAAGCAGGGCGACCGGGCGAGACAAAGGACTTTCCAGAAGGGTCTTTGTAAGGTGGTTGACCCCAGGGCGCCGTCGGGAAAAGGGCAACCAAAATCCATTTCGATTTTTCATTCCACGTGTAGAGCTTTCCAGGTATTTTTTTCAGTGTTAGATTCTACGTTTTTATCAATGTGCTTAAAGGCACAA
>NC_051417.1:24763532-24763792 GCF_015228065.2 Penaeus monodon | reverse complement strand
GTGTACATCGTGGCCTGTGATAGCAATTCATCTTCATCAAGTGAAAGAAATCTTCAGTGAAAGAAATGTTCGGCGAAAGAAATCACTGTTATTTTCTGAACCCCGCTTCTGGAACCTTGGGAGAGACTCAGGCAAGGCAGGGATTCTCGGCAACCAAGAAATGCCTGGACCCTCGGTTATTTCCTAGAGTTCCTGTAGAGTGAACTGGAAGTTATAGTAGGTGCTGTAAATTATTATCACTTATGCATAGTTGATGTTAC
>NC_051417.1:24762373-24762786 GCF_015228065.2 Penaeus monodon | reverse complement strand
CTTACAAGCAAGACCCCTCCCCGCAGGATCATTCCTTCATCCTCACATCATCCCGCAACCGAACAAAAATTCGCTTTTTAAACCGTTCGTGACGTCTCCTTCCGGCTTCTCTTCCACCAAATGGCTCCGACGGATTTTACCAGGAACGGCTCCCAGTGACCTTGAAAGTGCATCTCTACGAACGTCCGCCATCATTGCACCTCTCATAACCAGCCATAATATCTGTGTTTTTTCGTGCCTTTTTAGCACACTCACTACCCAGCGATGCCCTCTCCCACGTAATTACATTAGCGTCGTGATCGTAATGTTCACGGCGCACGCTCGCAGCTTCACAGTCAGGTGCTCTTGAAATGTGGCAGAGGGAATTACGGAATACCGCGTTGCCGGCGTTTTTGTTTAAGGCTTAAACCCCG
>NC_051417.1:24760995-24762290 GCF_015228065.2 Penaeus monodon | reverse complement strand
AACAATTACCTCACCAACCCCAGCTCCAACTGACATCCTCCACCCACTGGCCGGTGCGTTGGGAGGGGCAGGTGTATATAAAGCTTGAACGTTCCCCCACAACCACCATTGTCCCACAAGCACTCGAACATCATGAAGCTGGTGAGTAGAGAGTCTCCAAAGGGGGAGGCTTCACCGCGAGATGAATTATTTCGAAAGATTCGAAGGAAGATCCTTTGACGTTATCAAAGCTCCTTTCAAAGGACGTTGGATGGCTTGATGATAATGCATCCTAAAAGAGACGCTCAATGCGGTCTTGATGACAAGAAGATGAGTCGACGATGGAAATTATCTTCAGTTCTACTTTTCCCTCAGACTCTCCTCGTCTGTCTGACCGGCATCGTGGCCGCCTCGGCGCTCCCACAGTTCCAGGACCGCCACCCCGAATACACCGCCGAGACCGTGGTGGACGAGCGCGAGGACCAGGGCGACGGCAACTTCAGGTACCGCTTCGAGACCACCAACGGCATCAACGCCCAGAAGATTGGCACCCCTGGATCCGAGGGCCAGAGCAACATGCAGGGAGCCTTCAGGTAACAAATCGTGTTGCTTTAGAGCGGCATAAGGTCAATTGTTCGGAAAGAATATATAAATATCTAAGTGTCGAGCATTGTAATTCTTTCTTAATTGTTTAGTTTGATGGTCGGCAGCTTTCGAAATCAATTATTTTCACACATGATTTATTTACAAAACACAGAAATGTTCATAAGCCTCAAGGTTAAGTGTAAATTACCTTCTCCGTTTATTGCTTGTCACGACTTCCTCCTGTCAGGATGTTAACAAAGTCATTTATACTGATAATATAGAAAAAGAGAAATTAGCTAAGAGGACCCCCCCCCTCCTTTCCTCCTCCCTCCCCAACAGCTTCCCCTTGCCTGAAGGAGGCACCGCCCAGTTCACTTACGTCGCCGACGAGTTCGGTTACCAGCCTTCCTCCGACCTCCTGCCCGTCGGCCCTCCTCTCCCCCCTCACGTCTACAGACTCCTCGAGATCGCCGAGCAACAGAGGGCTCAGGGAATCACGTTCGAGAAATAATTCTTCCTCTACAACTTCACCTGCCTTCAACAACAACACACTTAGATCACAAGAAGGACTGTTTTGGTCTTCACTAAAACACAATCTACAACAATGGATACGTATATAGAAATTGTACATAATATATATTCCTGAGACAGAACGAGCAGCCTGGCTAGTAAATGAGATGCAAGAACACGTTCTTTTATTTAAACATAATTAAAAATTCACTTCCTTTGCT
>NC_051417.1:24760852-24760939 GCF_015228065.2 Penaeus monodon | reverse complement strand
AATGCACGCACAATACTTGCCCAAGGCTAGATGCCAATAGTAAGATATAGTGTTGAATGTCACACGGAACCTAATGACTTCTCAGTT
>NC_051417.1:24759870-24760477 GCF_015228065.2 Penaeus monodon | reverse complement strand
TTTTCCAGTACTGAATGAAGTTTTTCCACTACATGTATTTTCAAAATGGCGATAAAGGGCTACTAACAAATAAAATCAATTATTAGAAAAATATATAACAACAATCATACATAAACATTGATACATGATTTTCTCTCCTTTCCTCTAACTTCACAATTTTAACATACGTAAAATCTTCCCTCCCCCTTTACCTAAATTCCCAATAATACCGTCTAGCTTTTCCAATATTAGATTTGTTTCCCATAAATCGGTAAAGCTGTTTATGGAAAAAAGACATTTTTTTTTCTTTGCTTTTGTACTAGGCGTTACCCAGAAAGTAAAAAAAAAAGCAAAGTACATGGATATTCGCTCTTTCCCAAAAAATAAATTCATACGCACACACACACACGACCCATAGAATTAGCATAGTTATGTAAAAAAGCATGAGTAAGTAGGTTATGGCAAGTTTTTCATTCTTCTTGACGTTTCTAGAAAAAAATTCAAATGAACGACGATTTTGCCATGGTCAGTTTTCATTCATTTCAACATGAAACGAAGCCACGAAAGAATCAGCATAAAAACGTGACGTCAAGATCTCCTCAACAGGTGTAGTTAAAACCAGAAAAAT
>NC_051417.1:24759361-24759590 GCF_015228065.2 Penaeus monodon | reverse complement strand
GATAGAGAAGAAAAGTACCATTTCAGAAATAAATGTTGCCTTTTCTCTCTCCAGTGCAAAATATTACACATTCAGTTTCCTTTGCCAAGATGTATGGAAAACGACTTTCTGCAATGAGCATTAATCTTCACACCACGAACCCCGCGACCCAAGCTGGGAGTGACCTTTGACCTCAAAAAGACAGCTGAATACGAGTCTCATGGGATACTGACATGATCAATGCATACAG
>NC_051417.1:24756999-24757384 GCF_015228065.2 Penaeus monodon | reverse complement strand
TTATTACACATGCTCGTATGACACCCTTCGCCCTTCCTCGGCCCCGCCCGCTCTGCAAGAGAAGGTAGGTATATATACAGCTCGAGCGTTCACCCCAAAGCACCAGTGACCCACAAGCACGCAAGCAACATGCAGCTGGTGAGTCTCCGCCCAGAGTCTGGAGGAAAGGGAAACGATATCCCATGTTTCCTTTACGCTTATATGAAACTTCTGACACTTGTTGAAGTTTGAAAAAGAAGTCGACAATTTGTAGATTTGGAGGGGACATGTATCCTGGTTGAAGGAGAGTGATGGGTTTTTCATTTCGTGAAATCCCTTGTTCCAAAGATGCGTTGAAATTTTATCTGGAGGAAATGATAGTAATAATTATTATCAAGATGTCTGC
>NC_051417.1:24756052-24756598 GCF_015228065.2 Penaeus monodon | reverse complement strand
GCTCTTCCCAGATCCTCCTCGTCTGTCTGGCCGGTCTGGTGGCCGCCTCCCCGATGCCTCAGTCGCAGAACCGCCACCCCGAATACACCGCCGAGACCCTGGTGGACGAGCGCGAGGACCGCGGCGACGGCAACTTCAGGTACCGCTTCGAGACCAGCAACGGCATCAGGACTGAGAAGGTTGGCACTCCGGGCTCCAAGGGCCAGAGCAACATGCAGGGGGCCTTCAGCTTCCCCTTCCCCGAAGGAGGAGTCGCTGAGTTCACTTACGTCGCTGACGAGAACGGTTACCAGCCTTCCTCCGACCTCCTGCCCGTCGGACCTCCTCTCCCCCCTCACGTCTACAGACTCCTCGAGATCGCCGAGCAACAGAGGGCTCAGGGAATTACTTTTGAGAAGAAGTAATAAACATCATTTTACCAACCTTCATCGTCATCACTAAAACAGAATATACAGTTATGCATTACATTAATAGAAAATGTACATAGTGTATGTGTGGATATTCGTGGACTGTATAGGCAGCATGTTTAATAAATGAGTTGCATGA
>NC_051417.1:24755367-24755691 GCF_015228065.2 Penaeus monodon | reverse complement strand
GCTTTTCTCAGAACGTGTGGGAGTCACGACTTTTGTCCCATGACTCCCGCCCCCTCGGTTCTAAACGCCTTCAGTTTCCTTGTGTTCAAAAAAAAAACAAAGATTCGTAGATCGTATAAGACAAAACTCTCTAAACTTGAGCTATTTTCCATTTTCCTGCTTACAAAATACTGATACATCATTCAGAGTCATGGTATCTGAACAAACTTAAGTTGGCAGGTGAGGCGGCATGTTGCAAAATATCTCATATTCTATCCTTTTGTTAAAATGTGTAATAAGACTAAAAAGTCTGAATGAACAATCCTTCCTACTTCCTACATTTCT
>NC_051417.1:24752530-24753337 GCF_015228065.2 Penaeus monodon | reverse complement strand
CGAAAAGTTAAGGGCGCGTATCCGAGTTCACGCGTGTTGAGCAATACATTCAGGAAGGGTGGGTATATATAGGGAGAACGTTCAACCAAAAGCACAATTGTTCCATAAGCACTGAAGCATCATGCAACTGGTGAGTCTTAATCCGGTGTCTACAAGTGTTATACGGAAAGTTTTGTTAAGAATCTTTGAAGAAATAATGGTGCTCACGACTGATTCATCTAGGTGTGGGATTTCAATACGATACCATCTAAACCAGAGCCATTAATCTTCTGGATGGAAAAAACGCAGTGAGAGTTCGTCTTGAGGGAAATAATTGGAAACTTTTTTCACTTATTTACAAAGACCCTTATCTGCCTATCTGGCATCTCTCGCCATTATTACCAGTATCGTTTCCAAATCCTTCCCGTGACTGTCTGCTTGTTATTACTCTCCGTGGTCATTACTAAATCCTCTTGGTCTCTCTACCATTACCATTTCCATTATTGTTATCCGTAACAGAACAACCTTGTCTGTCTTTTCATTATATTCATTACCAGATGCTTAACGTCTGTGGCTCTCTTATCAGGATTATTACATTCATCATTACAGATCCTTCTCGTATGTCTGGCCGGTCTGGTGGCCGCCTCCCCGATGCCTCAGTCGCAGAACCGCCATCCCGAATACACCGCCGAGACCCTGGTGGACGAGCGTGAGGACCGCGGCGACGGCAACTTCAGGTACCGCTTCGAGACCAGCAACGGCATCAGGACTGAGAAGGTTGGCACCCCAGGCTCCAAGGGCCAGAGCAACATGCAAGGAGCTTTCAGG
>NC_051417.1:24752241-24752510 GCF_015228065.2 Penaeus monodon | reverse complement strand
GTTGCTTCACAATGTTTTACATTTAGTTCTGCATAAATGTCATTATTTACTACATTCTCATCTCATAAGCTCCATCTATGTATAACGATCATTCTAAACCGAAACCTCGACGTGAATAGTTTCATTCATTATCAGTGTTTACACAAAATTACTTTCCAAGTTCCTTAACACACCCAGCATTAACCCGCCCTCTCGTTCCCCACAGCTTCCCCTTCCCCGAAGGAGGCGTTGCTGAATTCACTTACGTCGCCGACGAGTTCGGTTACCAG
>NC_051417.1:24751924-24752198 GCF_015228065.2 Penaeus monodon | reverse complement strand
ACGTCTACAGACTCCTCGAGATCGCTGAGCAACAAAGGGCCCAGGGAATTACTTTTGAGAAAAAATAATTCTCGGCGCTTAACTTCCCTGCATTGTCATCACTAAAATAGAATAATCAGTTGTGCATTACACAAATAGAAAATGTACATAGTGCATGTGTGGATATTCGTAGAATGTACAGGCAGCATGTTTAATAAATGAGTTGCATGTATATATTCTTTCATTTTACTCACTTCTCTCGGATGATCAATAATAACATATAACGGTAATCAGT
>NC_051417.1:24750736-24750816 GCF_015228065.2 Penaeus monodon | reverse complement strand
ACCGTCTTTCAACTGTACGGCATAAACAAACGTCTAAGAGACCGCACTTGCGCAGAGATGCCACGCGCATCTCCAAGCGC
>NC_051417.1:24750342-24750689 GCF_015228065.2 Penaeus monodon | reverse complement strand
TGAGCTCGGGATGGCGTCCATTCGGGTGCTCTTCCCCCGACGCTTCCACCTGCCAAATAATATAATATTTCGTCCCTTGGAATTCATTACTTAAACTAGATTGTCAATCCACTGACTGGATACACTTGACGTAAGGAACGGCAGGACATAAAACACCTCTATTAGTTTCGTTTCCCTTTTACTGATAAGATCTTAAACGACAAAATGAACTACCCTTCCGCCGTTAAAATTCATCTCCTGTATTCGTATTTCGATTCCTGTATACGTATATGTACATATAAACTAATAGATGAAATTATCTATTAATTCACTTTTTTTTTAATACGGTATGTGTAATGAACAGAGAT
>NC_051417.1:24748559-24749082 GCF_015228065.2 Penaeus monodon | reverse complement strand
AAGCAATACGTTCAAAGAGGGTAGGTATATAAAGGATGAACATTCACCGAAGAGCACCATTGTTCCACAAGCACTCGAGCATCATGAAGCTGGTGAGTGTCACAAAGCTTTAAGGAAAGGTCATTCCTCTCGCCAAAGAATATTTCAGGAAATATTGACCTTCCTGATCTTGCATTGATGAATATGTGTTTTACGTTGAAATAAGAATATGTTTAACCTGAAATGATCAATGTGCTTTGCTTTCTGGCATTCGTGATTCTACATTGATGAATCATTACCACCATCATTACTGTTATCATTACAGATCCTTCTCGTCTGTCTGGCCGGTCTGGTGGCCGCCTCCCCGATGCCTCAGCCGCAGAACCGCCATCCCGAATACGACGCCGAGATCCTGGTGGACGAGCGCGAGGACCGCGGCGACGGCAACTTCAGGTACCGCTTCGAGACCAGCAACGGCATCAAGACTGAGAAGGTTGGCACTCCGGGCTCCAAGGGTCAGAGCAACATGCAAGGAGCCTTCAGG
>NC_051417.1:24748272-24748517 GCF_015228065.2 Penaeus monodon | reverse complement strand
AACATTTTACGTTTAGTTCTGTATAAACGTCACTATTTACCATATTTTTACTATATTTACTATCTCATAGGGTCTGTCTGTGTATATCGATTATTCTAAACAGAAGCCTACACGTGAATAGTTTCATTTATCATAACACGTGTCCGTGAACTGTGCATGTATAAGAGATTGCCAGTAGTGACCAATTCCAGCATCAGTGTTTACACAAAATTATCTTGCAAATTCCTTAACACACCAAGCACTAA
>NC_051417.1:24747880-24748230 GCF_015228065.2 Penaeus monodon | reverse complement strand
GAAGGAGGCGTTGCTGAGCTCACTTACGTCGCTGACGAGTTCGGTTACCAGCCTTCCTCCGACCTCCTGCCCGTCGGCCCTCCTCTCCCCCCTCACGTCTACAGACTCCTCGAGATCGCCGAGCAGCAAAGGGCCCAGGGAATCACCTTCGAGAAGTAATGCTTACTTGCTCCTTGCCTGCACTAACATCGCTAGCCAGGATATATACTATACATAGTGTACATAATATTTGTCTCCGGATATATGAGGACTGGATATGCAGTCTGACTAGTAAATAATATGCAAGAACCGGTTTCTTTTATTTGAACTTAATACTATGAACATTTTCCTTGCTAATATCTTGCATGCAT
>NC_051417.1:24747705-24747799 GCF_015228065.2 Penaeus monodon | reverse complement strand
CTTAACCCAACCAGCCATAATGTAAGGGACATGTATCATTTATTGCTGTATAACCAAGTCCTATACATAGGAGTTCTGTAGTTTATTAAGGTAA
>NC_051417.1:24747526-24747592 GCF_015228065.2 Penaeus monodon | reverse complement strand
ACAACCAAACGGGACGCCAAGGACAATGATTAAAAATTGGGAGGGTAACAAATCCTGAAAAATTAT
>NC_051417.1:24747357-24747437 GCF_015228065.2 Penaeus monodon | reverse complement strand
GTTTGTCTTAAAACCAAACTGGACTCCAGGACAAGGATTAAAAATCGAGACTGTCCCGGTTAATTGGAATTACTATTTGC
>NC_051417.1:24746387-24746641 GCF_015228065.2 Penaeus monodon | reverse complement strand
ACAGAAACTGAAATTATGGCATTGGGTAGAAGATAGAAAAAAAACGATATAGCAAAACTAAACTGGCGACAATGTATGAAAAATGTTTCATTTATCATTGTATAACGGTGTCCTATACATGGCAGTTCTATAGTTCATAAACTTAAATAAACATACATAAATGAATAAATGTAAAGGTATCTATCGCGGAGGATAACACATCTTGAAATGTTTGTCGCTCTGTTTCTTTCTTCCTTCTTCTCCCCTCCCCCCCC
>NC_051417.1:24745826-24746289 GCF_015228065.2 Penaeus monodon | reverse complement strand
TACAACCAAACGGGACACCTGGACAAGGATTAAAATTCGGGATTGAATTACTTTTTGCTTGCCTTAAGCCCCGAAGACAGTCAGCTCGGCAGATTCTTGCCTGTCAGACGAGATCACTCTGCTTGCAATCATGAAACTTACCTTATGCATTGTTATCATTATCCTTATCAGTATTAGAGGAATTACAGCAATGACAATAAAATGTTTGAGATTAACAACAGACTCGACACCCTTCAAAACAGTGATGCCTACGAAACAGTAACCGTTCTCGATCCAAGGTACAAAATTCAGTTTTTTACCATATATTTTGCAGTGGGTTAAGATCAATTTGGTATCGTAAAATGTAAAATTTGTGACTTAAACTCTCTCTCTCTATATATAGACATTATATTTATGTGCATATATTCATCCAGAGCTAGAAAATAACGCCAATGTTTTTTAGACTTCAAACATTTTATGAATA
>NC_051417.1:24744845-24745519 GCF_015228065.2 Penaeus monodon | reverse complement strand
TGAGCAATACGTTCAAAGAGGGTAGGTATATAAAGGATGAACATTCACGTAAGAGCACCATTGTTCCTCAAACACTCAAGCAGCATGCATCTGGTGAATGTCACATAGGTTTAAGGAGAGGTCATTCCCCTCGCCAAAGACTATTTCAGGAAATACAGGCATTCGTGATCTTGCATTGATGAATCATTACCACCATCATTACTGTTATCATTACAGATCCTCCTCGTCTGTCTGGCCGGTCTGGTGGCCGCCTCCCCGATGCCTCAGCCGCAGAACCGCCATCCCGAATACGACGCCGAGATCCTGGTGGACGAGCGCGAGGACCGCGGCGACGGCAACTTCAGGTACCGCTTCGAGACCAGCAACGGCATCAAGACTGAGAAGGTTGGCACTCCTGGCTCCGAGGGTCAGAGCAACATGCAGGGAGCCTTCAGGTAAGATAAAAGATCCAGCTGCTTCATAACGTTTTACGTTTAGATCTGTATAAACGTCATTCTTTACTACATTCTTATCTGCTGTTTATTCTAAACAGCAGTCTACGCGTAAATATTTTCATTTATCATAACACGTGTCAGTGAACTGTGCATGTATAAGAGATTGCCAGTAGTGACCAATTCCAGCATCAGTGTTTACACAAAATTACCTTCAAAGTTCCTTAACACACCAAGCATTAA
>NC_051417.1:24744452-24744803 GCF_015228065.2 Penaeus monodon | reverse complement strand
GAAGGAGGCGTTGCTGAGCTCACTTACGTCGCTGACGAGTTCGGTTACCAGCCTTCCTCCGACCTCCTGCCCGTCGGCCCTCCTCTCCCCCCTCACGTCTACAGACTCCTCGAGATCGCCGAGCAGCAAAGGGCCCAGGGAATCACCTTCGAGAAGTAATGCTTACTTGCTCCTTGCCTGCACTAACATCGCTAGCCAGGATATATACTATACATAGTGTACATAATATTTGTCTCCGGATATATGAGGACTGGATATGCAGTCTGACTAATAAATAATACGCAAGAATCGGTTTCTTTTATTTGAACTCAATACTATGAACACTTTCCTTGGTAATATCTTGCTTGCATA
>NC_051417.1:24744179-24744341 GCF_015228065.2 Penaeus monodon | reverse complement strand
ACCTAACCAGCCATAATGTAAGAAACATGTATCATTTATTACTGTATAACCATGTCCTATACATAGGAATTCTGTAGTTTATTAAGGTAAATAAACATACATAAATGAAGAAATGTAACGATATCTATCATAGAGGATAACAAATCCTGAAATGTTTATATG
>NC_051417.1:24744073-24744140 GCF_015228065.2 Penaeus monodon | reverse complement strand
TACAACTAAACGGGACGCCAAGGACAAGGATTAAAAATCAGGAGGGTAACAAATCCTGAAAATTTAT
>NC_051417.1:24743834-24743916 GCF_015228065.2 Penaeus monodon | reverse complement strand
GTTTGTCTTACAAACCAAACTGGACTCCAGGACAAGGATTAAAAATCGAGGCTGTCCCGGTTAATTTGGAATTACTATTTGC
>NC_051417.1:24743362-24743630 GCF_015228065.2 Penaeus monodon | reverse complement strand
ATTCCTTAAACTAAGACAGAAGCATCTGAAATTATGACATTAGGTAGAAGATAGAAAAAAAACGATATAGCAAAACTAAACTGGCGATAATATATGAAAAATGTTTCATTTATTATTGTATAACGGTGTCCTATACATGGCAGTTCTATAGTTCATAAACCTAAATAAACATACATAAATGAATAAATGTAAAGGTATCTATCGCGGAGGATAACAAATCTTGAAATGTTTGTCGCTCTGTTTCTTTCTTCCTTCTTCTCCCCCCCCC
>NC_051417.1:24742920-24743279 GCF_015228065.2 Penaeus monodon | reverse complement strand
TACAACCAAACGGGACACCTGGACAAGGATTAAAATTCGGGATTGAATTACTTTTTGCTTGCCTTAAGCCCCGAAGACCGTCAGCTCGGCAGATTCTTGCCTGTCAGACGAGATCACTCTGCTTGCAATCATGAAACTTACCTTATGCATTGTTATCATTATCCTTACCAGTATTAGAGGAATTACAGCAATGACAATAAAATGTTTGAGATTAACAACAGACTCGACACCCTTCAAAACAGTGATGCCTACGAAACAGTAACCGTTCTCGATCCAAGGTACAAAATTCAGTTTTTTACCATATATTTTGCAGTGGGTTAAGATCAATTTGGTATCGTAAAATGTAAAATTTGTGACTT
>NC_051417.1:24741751-24742424 GCF_015228065.2 Penaeus monodon | reverse complement strand
CAATACGTTCAAAGAGGGTAGGTATATAAAGGATGAACATTCACCGAAGAGCACCACTGTTCCTCAAACACTCAAGCAGCATGCATCTGGTGATTGTCACATAGGTTTAAGGAGAGGTCATTCCCCTCGCCAAAGACTATTTCAGGAAATACTGGAATTCGTGATCTTGCATTGATGAATCATTACCATCATCATTATTACTGTTATCATTACAGATCCTTCTCGTCTGTCTGGCCGGTTTGGTGGCCGCCTCCCCGATGCCTCAGCCGCAGAACCGCCTCCCCGAATACGACGCCGAGATCCTGGTGGACGAGCGCGAGGACCGCGGCGACGGCAACTTCAGGTACCGCTTCGAGACCAGCAACGGCATCAAGACTGAGAAGGTTGGCACTCCTGGCTCCGAGGGTCAGAGCAACATGCAGGGAGCCTTCAGGTAAGATAAAAGATCCAGCTGCTTCATAACGTTTTACGTTTAGATCTGTATAAACGTCATTCTTTACTACATTCTTATCTGCTGTTTATTCTAAACAGCAGTCTACGCGTAAATATTTTCATTTATCATAACACGTGTCAGTGAATTGTGCATGTATAAGAGATTACCAATAGTGAAAAATTCCATTATCAGTGTTT
This sequence comes from Penaeus monodon, assembly GCF_015228065.2. NCBI lineage: Eukaryota > Metazoa > Arthropoda > Malacostraca > Decapoda > Penaeidae > Penaeus > Penaeus monodon. The sequence continues at coordinate 24,741,794 of NC_051417.1, read as the reverse complement.
ACACAAAATTACCTTCAAAGTTCCTTAACACACCAAGCATTAA
>NC_051417.1:24741340-24741709 GCF_015228065.2 Penaeus monodon | reverse complement strand
GAAGGAGGCGTTGCTGAGCTCACTTACGTCGCTGACGAGTTCGGTTACCAGCCTTCCTCCGACCTCCTGCCCGTCGGCCCTCCTCTCCCCCCTCACGTCTACAGACTCCTCGAGATCGCCGAGCAGCAAAGGGCCCAGGGAATCACCTTTGAGAAGTAATGCTTACTTGCTCCTTGCCTGCACTAACATCGCTAGCCAGGATATATACTATACATAGTGTACATAATATTTGTCCTCGGATATATGAGGACTGGATATGCAGTCTGACTAATAAACAATACGCAAGAATCGGTTTCTTTTATTTGAGCCTAATATAATGAACAATATCGTTACGCACATCTTGCATGAATAATGAATCTTCATTTTAAA
>NC_051417.1:24741062-24741214 GCF_015228065.2 Penaeus monodon | reverse complement strand
ACATTTATTATTTTTCAATAATTCCTTAAACTAACACAGAAACGTCTATAATTATAACACTGGGGTGAACAAAAAACGAAATAGCAAAACTAAACCAGCCATAATGCAAGAAACATGTTTCTTATGCATGACAGTTCTATAGTTTATAAAGC
>NC_051417.1:24740379-24740891 GCF_015228065.2 Penaeus monodon | reverse complement strand
TAGACTAAATACGGGACTCCAGAACTAGGATTAAAAATCGGGGCTGTCCCGGCTAATCTGGATTTACCATTTGCATGGTTGAAGCCCTGAAGACCGTCAGCTCGGCAAGTTCTTGCCTGTCAGACGAGATTCCTCTGCTTGCAACCATGAAAGTTAACTTATGCATTGTTGTCATTACCCTACCAGTATTCAAGAAGTCACAGCAATGGGAAACTAATGCTTGAGATCAACAACAGATTTGACACCCTTCAACACAATGATTTCAATTATCCGGTACTTAAATTCTTGAAGGCTAAAAGTATACGCACCCACATACATATTCGCAAATTAAAGGAACATTGGCTCTTCCGGCTATCAGCTGATCATTCATAACAAAGGAAAAACAGTGCTAAGTATCACATGTGCGGTGTTGCCACTTTCAAAATTGTGCATGAATAACATGAAATACTTACCATGCCAACTGAATAGTTTATTCGTAGTCATCACACACAGATCGCTCCACAAGTTTACCG
>NC_051417.1:24739332-24740087 GCF_015228065.2 Penaeus monodon | reverse complement strand
CAGTGGACAGTACATGTACAAGCTATTCTAATCACCATCCTAGGAAATTATTTCAAATAAATATGCAAGTAAAGTAAAAACTATTTATAGAAATATTATCACTTGCCCAAATGTAAAGCTCCATCAATTGCAAAGATACCATCGAAGGGAAGCATTGGCATCAGCACTCCAATCAAACAAGTAATCTCGTACAGCTCCTGTGGGCTTCTGGACACCAACTCAACCTGAAAATACACATACAGCTTTAGCTATTAAGTCCCAAGTCACTTCACTTGAACATATACACGTGATGGATAACATTAGCCCTACACAGCACCCCCACTAGTAGCAACGGCTTCGTCTGAATTCAATGGCATGGTCATAGCAGGGGAATCCTGACCAGAACGAGACTCCCCACGTAGAGAATGGTGATCACTGAGTATGTTTTGGGTGCCAGGAGTAGGTGCAAGAGTGCGTGTGTGAGTAATATATAGTCACTGTATGTACAATATATGCAAATGAAGTATTACTGGAAGCATTATATTCCCGATAAGCTTTTATCGTGCAGCCTCAACACCTAACTACAATGCCGCAGATGTACAGTAAAGCGATCATATACTAATGTCTATTTTAGCATTTGTTTCACCTTTAACCTGATTCCTTTTAGATATCATATACATTTTTTTTTTTTTTTTAATACTATATACAACTAAATCTATGGCTACATGGTTATGACAGTGAGTTAGGCACTTCGAGTAACCATGGTTTTGTGATAA
>NC_051417.1:24738934-24739302 GCF_015228065.2 Penaeus monodon | reverse complement strand
CACTTTCCCTGTATGTAAAACAAGTAATGAACTGAGCATCTGATGTGAATCCATAGCAATTTAGACGAGGCATTTGCAATCAACGACAGAAGAGACATAACGGATTATGTAAATTACGTGCCTAATAGAAGAAATGAAAAAAGTGCATAAAACCTGTTTGCAAGTCGAACCTCTTGACAGAGATCCAACGTGATAAACAATGCCAATAACATAGCTAAGGTAAAGTGAATTGGAATTCCCACAATGCAGAAGTGAAAACAAAAGACTCGCATTAGGTAAACCACAAATTGACGGGAATTTCAGATAAAAGGGTAGTTTACAAAATTGACATTGTTTCCTTTGTTTCCTAATTATGTGAAAAATTGTAG
>NC_051417.1:24736171-24736324 GCF_015228065.2 Penaeus monodon | reverse complement strand
TTCTATACCTGGCGTACAAATTGTAATTGCTCTCTGCACGTTATCAACGCCAGCAATAACGCAAATCCATCTAAAATATCTCGAAACCGAAACTCGAAAAAAAGAAAAAAAGAAATAGAAGACAGAGAGTATTGCTTTGATTGCATGAATGCC
>NC_051417.1:24735238-24735966 GCF_015228065.2 Penaeus monodon | reverse complement strand
ATGTAAAAATATTTCTTACATGCTATTTTTTCTCACTTGTTGCAAGGGTTACATGACATCATAGAGCCAATCGAAAATTACACACAAAACCAGAATCCAGAGTCACTGTTTACACATTACGCATTTGGGTACACAAGCTGGACGCGTGACATTGATGTGAATGAGTATTACCTTTTGCATTCATGGAACTCTTGGAAAGGCTAGAAAACTGTCGAAATATTATATCACCCGACTTTTATTCTCTATGGGAAATGAGCAATGCAAGAACGATAACAATTGAAACGATATACCAACGAAAATTATGAATCAAAATTGTTGATGTTGTTCGAAACAATTATGTTCATTCAGGAAACTTCTTTCGTGTACAGTGGGATTAGAGCTGTTTCATGAACACGGTAGAGTGTGTTGGCAACCATAGAGATCAATCAAATTTAAATATGCATAATTTTTGGAAATTAAATATATGCAAGCCTATTAGGCATTAAACTTGTACATATACTAGATAATATACAAATAAGATTTTAGTGGATACTTGTATACGTATTTCATATTAGGAGAATTAATAGTATGCGTGATTACTGGAATTAGATTTCATGCATGAACATTCGACAGTGCATGTATGATACACATCGGGCATAGATTATTTGCATACTTATTAGACGATGGCTTTGCCTATTTTCAGCGTTATAAGATGTGTTGAAGGGGAAAACTTCAATAAGAATGGCATG
>NC_051417.1:24734736-24735118 GCF_015228065.2 Penaeus monodon | reverse complement strand
TCTATTATCTTAACAGAGAATTTGTGGATTCCTGCCGAATGTACATGAGCACTTTCCTGTTCATGTGATTAATTGTGCAACTTGTAAACATCAGTGTAAGACTTTACAATGATTCTTAGTGCTTGATTGGTCACACTTGATTGCCTATGCATTTATAACATTAGTTATTTCGTTTATACTGTTAATATTGTATTCATTTATGTAATATCTGCATATGGGTATATCATAGTATATTGCACATACAGACAGATAAGAAACACATGAAATAAAGTCGCTTTAACAATTAACCACAAAAAAAGAAAAAAGAAAAAGCTACTTGCTTCTTGTTTACGAGATGACGGTCACGACGTTTCAATTGATGGGTAAGGAAGCCACTGTACTT
>NC_051417.1:24734586-24734698 GCF_015228065.2 Penaeus monodon | reverse complement strand
TTGACAGTAGGGCAAGGGAGGTGAGGCTTCCGGTGACATTAAAAATATCAGCTTGTGAAAGATGCCCCATGTAACTGGTACGATAGAGTGCGTGCAAACAGACAGGCAAAAA
>NC_051417.1:24734298-24734424 GCF_015228065.2 Penaeus monodon | reverse complement strand
GTTGGGTGGGTGGGTGGACTCTGATTACCGATGATGCCTAGCTCATATTTGTCCATTATACTACTGATATTTTTTATCGTCCGCACCAAGCTTTTATGTAAGTAACTCCCGCACCTGTTGTCTTTA
>NC_051417.1:24733625-24734205 GCF_015228065.2 Penaeus monodon | reverse complement strand
TTTTTATCTTAATCTCATTTTTCTTTTTATGTTCATTTATTTTTATCTTTCTTTGTTTTGCTTCCCCGTTTTAATTCATTATAAAATGCCAGAACAGTAAGATTGTATGATATAAGAGAGTGCAAAGCTCTAAACACACCACACAAAATCGTAGTGACAACAAATGTACGTCTATAACATTTTGAGGACCACTATAACGATCGTGAAATTATCACTAAGAATCTCAAATATCATAGAAGAGTTTATTCTAACTTTATGTATCTACTTTTCTATTATTATTTGTAATTATTTATCAGTTATTGGAGTAGATACTTCATACACATTGTTGACGAAGCACTTACCAGCCACAGAACTTGGCATACTGCTTTCGTCTTTCGTAGAACCATGTCTGCTTTTCCAAATTCCTCAGTTCTTATTTTGCCTGTAAACGCAGCGGAAATAGAACTCGAGAAAGGGCGGTAGTTGAATAAGTCAAGGTGAACACATTGGGTCCATAGCCTCGTGGCCTCCATTAACTCATTTACGGGCCTGTTATTCATGACGTCACAATGTCACTCTTTCCATAAACAAACGTCTGGAA
>NC_051417.1:24732925-24733055 GCF_015228065.2 Penaeus monodon | reverse complement strand
CTAAATATAACTGAGACTTTATCTATTTGCTAAACCATGTATGGCATGTTTACTTTTGCTCGTTCCCTGCTAACAGTGACTTCCAGCTCCTGACTTCTTGGTTTTATAATTCTTGTGTAGGTAGATGAGC
>NC_051417.1:24730889-24731341 GCF_015228065.2 Penaeus monodon | reverse complement strand
TTCATGTTCCTTGTACAGAGACTAACTACACGATACTTGCACCCTGATCACTGAATACAAAGTTTAACTCCACTTCAGCTAGCTGCACAATCTAAGGTCCCGCCCGTTTGTGAAATTCGCAATTAGCTACGACTATTTACACACGTGTCGTACTACCACTCGCTTGCATAGGATCTGGTGTCGAGACAAGCCCTGTTTGTACAGGCGTGTGGAATTCCTTGTTTCATATTGGAGTTCCCTCTCTGGGATCTTTCTATTATCTTTCTGACTTTCTTTTATTTGGATTTTTCCTTCTTTCTTTCTTTTTTTTCTTTGTCTTGTTTTTGTTCTTTGCTGGAGTCTTTTCTCTCTTTCTTGTATCTTTTCTTTTCTTCTCATTAATTTGTTAATTCAAAGTCTTTTTTTTTTTTACTAAGTTACTCCGTTCTCGGTTGCTGGATTAAGATACTATG
>NC_051417.1:24730696-24730840 GCF_015228065.2 Penaeus monodon | reverse complement strand
ATTTATTTATCTCCTTATTCAATGAATATTTGTTTCACTTACCTTTTGTTTCGTAATTGATGTTTCTTTTTGAATTATGTAATGGGCGATTCAGAGAGCCTAATTTCCAGTACGATTTCATTCTCCATGCAAGTAATGGTAGGG
>NC_051417.1:24729959-24730466 GCF_015228065.2 Penaeus monodon | reverse complement strand
ATTCCACATGTGCAATCTCGGTTTAAATTCAAAGAAAAGAAAAGTGAGTAATCAGAACACTTAGACCTTATAATCTGAGCATACCTGGAAATACCACACTGTGACAGAAGTTCGTTTTTCCCCTTTGTCTTATTTGCTTCAAGGAGACACAAGCCATTCATAATGACAGTGACTGTTACACAATCTTAAGAAATAATACTAATACCTAAAGAAACAAAAACAAAAGCAAAATCGTTTACTCTTTAACAAGACTGTAACTACACTGTGAATCATCATAAATACTATTAATATTTTAGTATACGTAAAGTGTATATTAGTTTAATCGTTTGTCTCTTCACAGAAGTATTCTTTCTTCCAACGTCGAGCATGTCGTTCCCTCAAGATGCAGTCGAGAAGAGCAGATAATGATGTCAAATAAAAAAGTTAATATCAATACGACGTCACGAACCGCCCGGCTTCTTCCGACCGTCATGCAAAAACGTCTTTTTTCTCTCTCTCCTTTCAACT
>NC_051417.1:24727628-24728241 GCF_015228065.2 Penaeus monodon | reverse complement strand
CCATTTCAGCTGAAATTGGGTTACCGTTCAGGCAGATCATAAGATTCCGTATGAAAAGACATTAATGATTTCAACATACCAGAATAAAATGTGCACCTTTGCCTAAAAGCATACATATAGCACGCAATTAGATCTGTTAATCACCAATCTCAAACGTGGCAGCAGAGAGGCTTAATACCTTTCTACTGAAGGACTACGCCAGGAGATGCAACAGACATGAGAATTCGTGTACAAGTGACTTGCCATTACAAATTATACTATTTTCATTGCCATTACTTCTACGTAAAATGAAATCCAAAGCTATGTCGCCTAAGAAAGGGCACCCTAGGAATTAAAGAACTGCCTGGATGAGGTGCCATTTGGCGATGTGGTCACGTGGCATCCTCCCTCTGTAAAACTAATCGCTTAAAGTGTGTACTTTTAAGTGAATATTATTATGTAGTACGTATGTCATCGGTTGAGTTTTGAATGATGCCGTAGACATGGCTATGGAGAGACGACAAGAACCCATTAGACAAGAAAATTGCATGGTAGAAATAGTAACTGTAGTATTATTACCATTACCGTTGTAACAGTAGTAGTGATAATGATAGTACTATTTATATTTCTAAAA
>NC_051417.1:24726665-24726980 GCF_015228065.2 Penaeus monodon | reverse complement strand
CCCCCTTTTACTTCATGTAGGTTCACTGGCAATTGTTTTACTCTTACCTTGACTATAAACTTTAATGACAGTATTAGGAACTATATCACTAAATACAGCAATAACATCGACAGTCATCCCCATAGAGAACTCCTTGCCATTGTTTCTTTTACTGTATCATTAATCCTTTCTGTTTCAGCAGCAGGTGCTCGCTCTTACATAGACCGATCTATTTATTAAGCAGAAACCGGTCACTCCCCTATAGCTAAGGGTAAGCTCCCTAGTGCAACCAGTTTTACACTTTGTATCACGCCACTTTTATGCCTTAGATCAGCG
>NC_051417.1:24723961-24724192 GCF_015228065.2 Penaeus monodon | reverse complement strand
TTTCCTTTAAACAAACGATAAACACAAAACAGAGCGTATATTTACTGCTATTTTGTGTGCCTATCATTTTCTTTTCTTTTCTTTCCGTTCTGAGATCGTAACTGATGATAAGATGTGTTTTCCAGAGTGGCTTACAGTGAGGCAGGCACGAAGCTAATTCAATTTGCAGTTCAAAGGTTAACTCAAAAGTTGACTCCATTCTTTTCTGTATGTGAAGCGCGTGCGTCTGCA
>NC_051417.1:24723301-24723668 GCF_015228065.2 Penaeus monodon | reverse complement strand
CTTTCTAAGAGAGGCTGTTGAAGACAAAAAATCAAGTACCGAAAAATTAGATATTCAAAGGTGTCGCTTGTCTAGTGTGAAGATTGGGACATTTTTTTAATGGATAATATACCATTCCTTTTTTTTCTCGCAGTGACCTATTTAGCATGGTTGGCTATCAGTGTGAACTTGCTACTATAAGGTGTATCTCAGAGATGTATGTTGTATTTGATTGTCGCATCTCGGTGTCGGATAGATTAACAGTTTAGCGGAAAACATTTGTGTTTTTAGTATAATATTTCGAAATTATAAAATGCATCATTGTTCTTTATTTCTGAAAATGGCAACCTACTAGTTTCCAGTAGTGAAAATTGGTAAGGTCGACTAC
>NC_051417.1:24722366-24722618 GCF_015228065.2 Penaeus monodon | reverse complement strand
CATAGTAACAGATGATGTGATGTTGAATCATTGCCGATTAATATAAGCTGCGTGTATAATTTGAAAGATTATTGGTTGACACTGTATGCTGGAAATTGCGAAATAGCAGCGAGGGTTAGCGTATATATTAGTGTCTTTCTCATCTTCACTCTTTATTGTTGCTTGTTTTGGGTTTAAGAATAGCGAAATTTGAGAATATTGCAGTCGAGTTTTTTTCTCCGACTAAAAAGAATTTGTGTTTGTGTTTGTTTA
>NC_051417.1:24721858-24722279 GCF_015228065.2 Penaeus monodon | reverse complement strand
ATATTCTGCGTGAAATTGTCGATGCTGGATTTCAATTTCTGTAAGGTCATAACCGGGTTCATTTGATGGCTTTATGGCTCACCGTGTCGAAAAAGTCAACTTAACCAAATCTTTTTGTTAAAAAAACAAAATAAAATCTCTAAATTTTTCTCTGATCATTATTTATTTTGTGTAAGGCTTGACACGACAAGATATATCGATTTTTCTTAAGTTAACTGTTTTATCAAATATGTGATTTATGGCTTTTTGCTTTGTTTTATTTTTATTATGCCTTAATTTATGGATTTCATAAATCCAGTTTCCACAATTAAACTGACATTCGTTACCTGCTGTCGTTCACAACACATACAGTACAGAAGAACATACACTTTCTGTGTCTTTATAAGCAGGAAGAGAGGAACTTATTGATATCTGTCAGTCT
>NC_051417.1:24717803-24718482 GCF_015228065.2 Penaeus monodon | reverse complement strand
AATAGTTCTTCATAGATTTGGGTGAATTACCCTCTTGAAGTTGTTCCTCATCCAGGCCAGTATTACTGCCTCATCTCATGTCCCGCATACCTTGTCCTACTGCCACTTCTTCGCCAATTCGCCCTTCTCTGTTTTCCCGGGGCACAGCAGGCCGTCTCGCCCTCCTCGCCGGCTATATAAACATGGCAATTCCTCTTCAGCATACAGTGCATTGCGACAGTCAATCCTGTAAACATGAAGCTGGTAAGTACTGAAGCACCAACGAGAATTATATCGTGTTCTAGTGCATGTTTCTTGCATTATTTTATCTGCGGGACAAGTTTAGGCTTGCTTGATTTGCAAATATGCATATGTCTAATAGTGGAACTTGCTTCGTTAATTCAACAACAGGTTGAAAATGTCCAACACACTCTTCACTTTATATAAATGCCTTGAATGACATTTTTACATGATAGTCTTGAAGGGATGCTAGGAAAAAGATACAGTAACAAGATATCATGACAGGTCGTATTTGTCATGTGACATCATTATGCTTGCTAACTAGAACTGATAAATATCTCTGACAAACAGCTGAGCCGGCGTTCCCATTTTGCTGAGTGAGGCAAACGAATTCAGCTCGGCGGTGTTTCCTAATCCAGCCACTTTCCTCCTTTCACCCGAAGATCTTCCTCGTCTGCCT
>NC_051417.1:24717573-24717706 GCF_015228065.2 Penaeus monodon | reverse complement strand
TACGCCTTCGAGTCCGAGGACGGCACCAGCGTGTCGGCCGCGGGGGCGCCGGGCGCGGCGGGCCAGAGCAACATCCAGGGCTCGTTCAGGTAGGGCGAGCTTTTGGGGGATTTTTGATAGTTGTGCGTGAATT
>NC_051417.1:24717009-24717135 GCF_015228065.2 Penaeus monodon | reverse complement strand
CTATTGAAATCACAGACGTGATGCTGACGCCGGCCTCCTCCCCCACAGGTTCACCCTCCCCGACGGCACCATCGCCGAGGTCTCCTACACCGCCGACGAGGACGGCTTCAAGCCCGAGTCCGACCT
>NC_051417.1:24715796-24716972 GCF_015228065.2 Penaeus monodon | reverse complement strand
GAGCAGATCCAATTCGCCGAGGAGCAGCGCGCCGCCGGGGTGGTCTTCGAAAAGTAGGGCTGAGTTTGCTGACTGTGATGCTGGAGAGAGACTGGGGAAGATCAATGTGCTGTGAAGAACACTTTATCTTCTATGCTATATCGATATTTTGTTATCCACGAGATGTATGGTTAACATGAATAAAATTACACGTTCCTTCTAATATATCTTTTAATTCTACTCACAACTGCAAATCCTATTTCAACATTCGTATGGTTATCTTTCTCAAAAGCGGCCCCAATTTGCAGAAATATCACGTGCCCACCTGTGTACCCAGCACGTGAAGAGTAAAACAGTGACGCAGCAAAAACAATAAATGACATTCCCAGCGCCGTCCTCAGACATGAAAATATGACAAATCATTTTCATCGCCAAGACATGTCGCTTGAAATGTACGTGTTGCATAATAAAGGCCTGTATATATAATTTATTCATAATAATGAATAATGAATATTCAAAAGGAAATATCTGTTTCTGAAAATTTATGCAGTTAATTTACATGAGCATAACTCCAGCTATTTAGCCAGGTATGCTTTATCTACTTTCGACATTAAGTGCAAGGGCAATGAAAATCCATAGCATTTATTTCATACATTGCTGTGTTCAGTGCTGAGTGAACAAATAAATGGTTCGTTATATCTATTTTGTATGTTCTTGGTTTTGCGATGGAAAAGACAAGAAGTAAAATATAAAGAAAAAGTGAGACGGAAGCAGGAACGAAGAAAAGGGGAGATCGAGAGATGCACAAACAAAAAAGGGAAAGAGAGGGGAAGGAAGGAAAGGGAGAGAGGGAATGTAAAATAATATTGAAATTACAAAAAATCATTCAAACATGCGTAAAGAATATGCAATAACTTTCGCTGCATTTTATACATCACCTTTTTAATTTACACATAGGATGAAGTAAACAAGAGTAGCTCATCGATGGAACAAAAGGGATTTATTTTTCTTAAACATTGAACCTCACACCTAACATATTTAGATATTCAAATGGCTTCTGGCAGGTTTTCTAGCACGTAGCCCTGACCTACAAGGCGCTTCGCGTCATACAATAAAGCCTTCAATTGAAATATTCTTTTACAAGATCGAGCAGGCTCTTTTAAAAGGCACAAAACCACGATGTAGGGTTCAGTCAAA
>NC_051417.1:24714946-24715091 GCF_015228065.2 Penaeus monodon | reverse complement strand
TTCGAGAGTTACAGGAAATACATTTACCATGATAAGAGTAGAAATTCACTTACTCTGATGTAAGCGGGAGCCAGGTCTTCTATTCATGATAAACAAACAATTGATCATCATTAAGCGAAGACGAACATCACGAATAAAGCTCCAG
>NC_051417.1:24711888-24712345 GCF_015228065.2 Penaeus monodon | reverse complement strand
GTAGAGCAACGTGGAGAGGTAGGATACTGTGCATGAGTAAAAGGATAAAACATATAGGTCTGCTCACTGCTTCACTTTCATTCATATTAACAAAAGGTTGAATCAACCAAAAGCAAGAATGACACATTTGTGGAAAGAAAGAAGTTATTTAGGTTGAACAGAAATGGATACAAAGTACAAAGGAAAACACTTGATAATAATTACGAAAAATTATAGAATAATATAATGATAGGAGAATTGCCTGGCCCTTCATGAGGAAATACGTTTGCTGTCATATCCTAATCAGTCAATAAAGTTAGCTAATAATTATTATATTTTTTTAACGGATTCTTAATCATTCTGCGACCCGTTGTTTCTCTTTTTCTTCCCCGTGATCCTTTCTTTTAATTCTTCACTCTTCGATCCAGTTTCGTATACGAACATCATCACTCAGTTACTCCTCAGCGACTCCAAGGGC
>NC_051417.1:24710302-24711756 GCF_015228065.2 Penaeus monodon | reverse complement strand
GGGGAGGACAAAGCTGGAGGACGGAAGGTGTTAGTTTCGATTACTGCGTACGAGTCTGATTCCTTTTTGTCACCAAAAACGTTAATCATGTTTGATCACGAAGAAAGAAAAATGTTGATTGTTTTAAACAATTTACAACTTCGGCAATGGTTTCTTCAGCGAGAGTGACTGTTTTTTTAGGGGGGGGAGTCCTTATAAGATATAATATGGAGATTATCTTCATTTTAATGAAAGATAATCATAATATATATCACCAAGAGTTAGATGATCATATTCCGTCGTTATAAGTGATTATTCATTACTGGATAGCAGTAATCAGGAAAATGTCATTTTTGCCATTCGTTTTCCAAAGAAAATACTGTTACATGCAAATACGAAAAAAATCTTCCATACCATATTAAGTATATGGTTAATCAACAGTATCATTTCACATTGGCAACACATATGCATCAACTCTCACCGAGCGTTGTGAAAGAAAAGAGAAAAAAAATGCCTCTGAAACCTTACCTGAAGGATCCTTCCATGTTGCTCTGTCCTGCGGCGCCCGCCGTGCCTACGACAGCCATGCTGATGCCGTTGTCAGCCTCGAAAGCGTAGTTGAAGTTACCGTCGCCATCGTCCTGCCGGTCGTCGCGGAGGATGGCAACAACGTCTTGAGGACCTTTTCTTACGGGCGAGGTCTTACTTGGGGCAGGGGCTTGGGGCGCGGCGACGGGGGCTTCAGGTTCTGCTGGGGCTTCCGGAGCAGGAGCTTCAGGATTAACGGCTTCAATTTCTGCATCCGTAGGCAGGGGTACGGCCGCGGCAAGCGACAGCAAGCAAATTAGTGTGGTCTGCAAAGGAAGTAAAAACAAAATTGGCATATGTGTTAAAATGCAGTGTCCATACTTCCCTGCTTGACCCTTAGTAAACAGTTAATCCATCAATCTAGGCGCAATGACGCCTTCTACTCATGTAACGATAATGATCCTCAGACTCAGTATTCATGGCCAGTTTCGAAGACAATTCGTCTTGCGTTGTCACAAACACCCTCTCCCAAGCGCAGCAAAACGGCATCTGGCGCCAGACCGAAGGAAGATGTACTCACAAACAACATGACTGATGCGCGAGCTCTTCTCAAAGTCTCCATGCATTTTCTGAAGACGCGTTTATATACCTTCTTCTTGCCAACGACTTGAAGGTCAGAAGTTAAAGTTAGTGGAACCAGTGACATTATTCTGCACAAACAAAATGTTTATCTTCTTGCTGCATATCCTCGTGACCCTATATGACGCTTGTTATCAGTCTACCACTAACTGGGAACATTGTGGAGAGGTAATGTTCCGTGAATCTCTATGGAATCAGAAACAAAGCATTTCACTTGATATTCAATTGTGTGGACATTATGTTTTTTTACAGGCAGAAAGGAGTGCTATGGTTTGCCCTTCTAAAGATTCTATAATTATCGCATAACA
>NC_051417.1:24709399-24709503 GCF_015228065.2 Penaeus monodon | reverse complement strand
ATTAGCAATACCTGGCCTCTGAGAGTGTCAGGGTCTATGCAAAACAACATTTCATCGATTTCTGGTTATGAATAGTTTCCTAAACCGTCTGTCTAGTTTGTACC
>NC_051417.1:24708915-24709194 GCF_015228065.2 Penaeus monodon | reverse complement strand
GAATGCTTGATCTGATGGATGAGTAATTACGTATGATTTGTCAATATTAATGCAGTCCATGGGGAGACAGGAGAGGCAGAGAAAGGGAGAGATAGGGAGGTGGCGAGAGAATCAAGGATATTAGCAGGCATAGAGAAAGAGTGAAAAATTATACAAGGTTTCTTCACTTCTCCCGACTCGGTGAAGGTTGAGTAAAGAAACCTTCTGCAGAGTACACATCTTGCTGGAGTCGATCAATGAAAAAAAGAAAATAATAAAGAAAATTAAAACGAAATGAAG
>NC_051417.1:24707456-24708408 GCF_015228065.2 Penaeus monodon | reverse complement strand
CTCTTCCCCGGTTCCAATTATGCCTAGTGAAAAATTTTCACTAAATAATAGACTCTTTTATAGTCCATAAAATGTCAAAACCTGTTTAGATTCAGGGTTGATTTGAATGTAATATGCTTACCCTACGATATATGACGACTTGGAAAAGAATTTGTTAAACTTCGAGAAGAAACTATCGCAGTAGTTTCCCACACTCAACAATTCTTTTTAAGTCTTTTACTGGTGACAAACGCTTTAACCTTTTAAGATATTCATAAGCATATCTTGTAGCATCCCTTCTTGTTAATGCTTGGCTTCCAGTCGCGTCGTTCTTGGATGTTAAGAGTGTGAAATTTTACCGTAAGAAAAGTTATTTGATTCATCCATTCATCAATAGAACAAATAATCAATCAATAATATTCTTTTACATTAAACGACCTTTTTTTCTTTTTTTTGTAATGATCGTATTTAGTGTGTATACATTCCTTCGTACATATCAACGTGCAATTATTATTTCATTACTGAAAGCGTACTCCGTATGAGTATGTGTCAAGAGCTATAAACACCAACAATAGTATATCTAGAAACCCATCGATATGTGCCTATATGTAAATGAAGAATCGGACCAAGAACATTTCATCTAATTGTTCTCTCTCGTGAATTGAGATATAATACCAAATACTTAGCTGTGTGCCACAAATACTCCTTTAAAACTAAGAAATTTATGAAATTCATCAGCTAACTAAGAGATTTATAATATTCATAAACTAAGAAATTTATAATATTAATCAGCTAAGAGATTTATGATATAAACTAAGAGATTTATAATATTCATAAATTAACTAAGATATTAATAATATTCATCAGGACTATATACTATTGTCAGTAATACCTTTAGTTTAGAGTCCACTTTCTGAAGTACAATATTTCCTTCCATATACTGCTGTGTCTCTTTTTTTTATCATTACAGCAA
>NC_051417.1:24706770-24707303 GCF_015228065.2 Penaeus monodon | reverse complement strand
ACTTGCGGCCTTTCTCTCTTGTGATATTGCAAATTTGAATCTTTAAGTTTACTTAAAGATTCACCATTTTCCTCACATGCATTATAAGGTCGAACTTATTTCAATAACAAATATTTTCTTAACTATCAGTTAGTTTCCCTCAGCTTTTCACGCGATATTTAATTCACTTTATAACATATAGCTTATCATTATCCATCTATACAGCTAATCATATACATGTTTGATACGTGTTTTAGCATAAACCTAAAATAAATTTTTGCTTATCATGTCTTTCACCAACAGAAAGTTATCTAAAACTGGTTATCCTCGTTTCCCACTGCCCATTCTTGTACCATAATTTCCTTTTATGTAAGTATGACTTGCTTTTGGGTTTGCACTTGCTCCATGTTAAATGCAGTCAGAGCAAATACTGCAATAAGTGTAGCAGACTTCATATTGAAACATTATGAATATGTGGATTTTCTCTTTTTTTTTTGTTCTCAAGTTTCTTGAGCATTGTTCATGTTACATTTTTCTACAATATATCCTAATAC
>NC_051417.1:24703962-24704525 GCF_015228065.2 Penaeus monodon | reverse complement strand
TAGTTACTCATGTGATTATCCATTCCATTATAAACTCATAACCTTCTCCTTTAAATTTCTCCCCATCTTCCTTCTCCAACGCTCAGCATGACAATAAGGAACTTTCTTCAGCATGGATGAGAGAAGATGGGTCAGCTGCACCATAAATGGGTTTAGGAGGCCGTTGGTTATGGTACATCACCATAGCCTATAGGGGCGGATGGCTAACTTCTCCCTTTAAGTCCAGTGTGGTTAGGACTTGGCCACGGATATCCCAGCCATAAATTTCGCACAAACGCTTCCCTCGAGGTCCTTATTATGTAGAATCTTGATTGCCACTAACACTGTTGTCTTGACGACATCTGGAACATTGGTTTATTTTGTAATGCTGAATTTTCTAGACGTGGGTCTTTTTAATAACACGTTCAGAAGGGTTAATGGAAGTTACAGTTTGCAGACAAAGACGTCGAGATAAGGAGAGTATGAAAGGACGAAGTTGTCTGTAAAAGTACGAAACACATTTTGTACTCAACGGCACAAGGTCGAACCATGTTTGTTTATTCATGGGAGATACGCAGCGCGTC
>NC_051417.1:24702941-24703651 GCF_015228065.2 Penaeus monodon | reverse complement strand
AATTTGACCAGATATATAATCAATGTTTATAATGTTGATACTCTCAGGTGGATGTTCATATATGGTCTTTCACTCTGTTCTTCATTTTGTGTTGTTTCCATTAGCCCCATTATCGCCATTTATAATTTGCATAATTACCGCTACTCTTATGGTTACCTTGTCTCATTATCAGTCTAGGTCTTCCCTCACTTTTGTGCCTGAATAATATTTATTTGCATATATCCACGTCGCATTAATATTAGAATACATTTATGTTAAAAAATATGTATGGAACAGAAAAGCCGGGGGTGCACAGCGACTTCCAGAAATAGCTCAGTCGTAAAATGAAGATGAGCAAAAGCAACAAAAAATCCTCCTCCGCAACAATGAAAGTACCAGTGGCCACGCACGTGCCAGTCCTATGGAATGAGCTTTTGGGTCCTTAGCAGTTTGTCCTTCGCGTCGTCCCGATGACCTCAGCAGCCTAGATGGAAGCCGTATATATATAGCTCCTTCATCTTTCCCTGGCAGTATCTACACGCTCACCGAACCGACGAAATGAAGCTGGTGAATACTTATTGTCACTGTACATCCTAGACGGACTCTGCGGCTATATTCGATTCTTAGTCATAGTATATTGTAGCAGGACGTAGGAGTTGCTCAGGGAGTGTCAGTTTTTTGTGAGGGGGTTTGAGGCTTATTTTCTACGGATGCTGTTTTTTGCGTTTCCG
>NC_051417.1:24702233-24702404 GCF_015228065.2 Penaeus monodon | reverse complement strand
ACGCATTTCTTGTTAACAATTTTCAGTTAACAATTGTAGAAATAGATTAGGACCATAAGTAATAGCAGCAACGGCAGTCACGTTTAGCATTATCTGCAAGAGCATGAGCCTTGCCGCACAAGAAACGAAACCCTCATCTCTTTTTTCAGATCGTAGCTATAAAGGAAGGAT
>NC_051417.1:24701588-24702190 GCF_015228065.2 Penaeus monodon | reverse complement strand
ATCTGCTCATAACAACGCCCACAATACTGACTGTTGTTACCAGCACATAATCACACCGTTGGTTCTCTCCGAACTTAGATCGTCCTCGCCTGCCTGGCTGCCGTGGCCCTCGCCGCTCCCCGCCCTCAGGACGACCCGGTCGCCATCCTTCGCGACGACCGCCAGGATGACGGCGACGGCAACTTCAAGTACGAGTTCGAGTCCGACGATGGCACCTTCGTGTCTGCCGTTGGCACTCCTGGCGCCGAAGGCCAGAGCAACATCCAGGGGTCCTACAGGTAGGCTGATGCCGCTGTTGCTCGTTCTTCCTGAACGTTTGAATGCGTAAAAAAATATACTTGCGTGTTATGTATTTGCGTGTATGTAGATATTTTTAATTCGCCTCTCTGCCTCTGTAAATTCATATACATATATACAAATATAGACACAAAGCTATACAGACAAATTAAAACAGCCAAAATAATAACACCGCGAGTGATTGTAAAATAACGGCGTTTTGCCCCTTTGAAATTCCTCGCACTCCTTCCTTCCCTTTCGACCAGGTTCACCCTCCCCGACGGCACCATCGCCGAAGTCACCTACATCGCCAACGAGAACGGCTT
>NC_051417.1:24701206-24701535 GCF_015228065.2 Penaeus monodon | reverse complement strand
TCGAGCAGATCCGATTCGCCGAGGAGCAGCGGGCGGCGGGAGTGGTCGTAGGGTCCTCCTTCTAGATCCCCAGTGCCAGTCCTCCTTCTAAATCCTCTGGCCCACGATGGGCGAACAGCAAATCACCATGAGAAAGGAATTAATATTGTAATAACGAAAACTTACTGTTTTCGTAATTTTCATGCGATTTTAATGAAATGGAATAATGTAATACTTGTTCATAATTTTCCCTAAAGATTTGAGTAAACTATTTTAAAATATATAAAACGCATATGCACTGTGGCTTGCATACACAGACAGCATCGCATCATTGCAATACAACTTTTACA
>NC_051417.1:24700756-24700843 GCF_015228065.2 Penaeus monodon | reverse complement strand
AGCGAAAAGAGTAGACAAAACTGTATTAAAGAAAAGACCTAGTGTTTCATTGATGGGTGTAGAAAATTGAGAGAATGCAGCAGCCCC
>NC_051417.1:24699339-24699440 GCF_015228065.2 Penaeus monodon | reverse complement strand
ACTGATAGTATGTAAAATCAATATCAGAATAAATATAGTATCACACTTCATATCATGACATTATTAAATCATTAATAGTATGATAGAAGTTTAGTATGACG
>NC_051417.1:24695016-24695417 GCF_015228065.2 Penaeus monodon | reverse complement strand
TAACGGTTATTTAAATGAGACAAGGAGGAAAATTCACAAAGATCAGGTTTTTTGTTCATCCTTGGAAGGCACTGTGGCGCGTCTTCACTTAAAAAAGTGTTAACGTCAACTTCTTGGTGACACAAAAGAAGGGATTAGAAAAAAAAAAAGTTTCACGTTCATTTCATATCATGAACACTCGTTGATATTATGTGCTGATTGTTTGATATTCTTATTCATTTTGCTGGATATTTATATTCTTTATTATCATCCTTTTATGGGTTGAAGTTCTCTCCCTTTATAGATACGTTTAATTACTGTTATTATTCATATTTTTTGTTAGTTTCGTGAAATGTCTACAGCTTCCCTCTCAACATTTCATAGTTTTGAAATCTTAATTTTGATCGTTCGGAACTTTATGA
>NC_051417.1:24694504-24694902 GCF_015228065.2 Penaeus monodon | reverse complement strand
GACTTTGCGCATCTTCGGCCCATGGAATGTGCTTTCATATACTAGCAACGAGACCTTCGCATCCTTACGTCCCAGTGACTCAGCGTCCTATTAAAATCGCGTATATAAACAGCTCCTGCTTTTTCCTCTTGTAGTATCAACGCACTCGCCGAACTGACCCAATGAAGCTGGTGAATACTTTTTTTTCCTCATTGAAACTGATTCTGTGTTTTGTAGTTAGATGCAGAGCAGTATTGTTACGGAAAATGATAGTTTAAACACTGCAGCTTAATTGAACAGGAAACGTCTATAAACACTTAATAATTACTTTGAAGGATCCGTAGGCATCAATCATACTAATTACAGCAGTTGTAACTGTGATAGTAGTGTAGGTTGAGGCATAGCTATAAAGGAAGGAT
>NC_051417.1:24693994-24694461 GCF_015228065.2 Penaeus monodon | reverse complement strand
ATCTGCTCATAACAACGCCCACAATACTGACTGTTGTTACCAGCGCATAATCACACCGTTGGTTCTTTCCGAACTTAGATCGTCCTCGCCTGCCTGGCCGCCGTGGCCCTCGCCGCCCCCCGCCCCCAGGACGACCCGGTCGCCATCCTTCGCGACGACCGCCAGGATGACGGCGACGGCAACTTCAAGTACGAGTTCGAGTCCGACGATGGCACCTTCGTGTCTGCCGTTGGCACTCCTGGCGCCGAAGGCCAGAGCAACATCCAGGGGTCCTACAGGTAGGCTCGTTCTTCTTGATGTGATAAGTCATTTCATTGATACAGAGACGTAGATGTAAGCGTATGTATGTTTGTGTACAGTAAGTGTGCACACATACATGCGCACGCGCGTACAGACGTTTAAGCAAGCGTTTGTTCCCTTTCAAACTCCTTTTTCCTCCTTTGCCTTCGACCAGGTTCACCCTCCCC
>NC_051417.1:24693832-24693904 GCF_015228065.2 Penaeus monodon | reverse complement strand
GGCGCCGCCAGCCACATCTTGCCGGCACTAGCCTCCAGCTTTTAATAAAGTGAAAAGTGGAAATCGTTTCAC
>NC_051417.1:24693038-24693810 GCF_015228065.2 Penaeus monodon | reverse complement strand
GGGGGGGGTAATTTGTATTAAACATATGACTGCATTTTTATTTAAATAAAGCTATTAGTTGCAACGGTTCTTTCGTGATTCGACAGCACACTATACGATTCCTTAAATTGCGTCCATTCTCAGGGAAGAAAAAACAACTGGCAACTCACCCCGGGTTTGGAGTATTTCGATTCGCCAATTCTTTTAAAAAAGAAAAAAAAATACTAGAGCAATTTTAGATTCAAAATGTTTCAGTCAAAACAATAAAAAATATTGCATACGTATTTCATAAAAGCAAAACATATAAACCTCAAGATTAGCTGATTTTAATTAAAGGAGAGAAATATCGAATTTTGTATATTTTTTTATGAAGAAGATTTACTGATTTACGAGTTATAATCTTATCTAATGTGAGATAAATCCGAGAACGTTTCCAAAAGAACAACAAAGAATGTGATACAACATTGTCCAAAATATTAGATGATTTCGCTTTCTTCACATAGATTATGCTTTTTCAATTAAAAGCAAAATATTTCCACTACAGCATGCAAGCTTCATGTAGTCTTAAAGCAGGTGACATAAGGAGCTGTAATTCACTACATGATGCGCAAAAGGACAAGGAAATTATGATGCATTAATATCAAAATATCTATTCGTTGCTTGATCTAATTTGAGCTAAACATATACGTCTGCCATAGTATTATAATCAATTATTTTACAGCGTTAGGGGATATAGTTAATTGCGAGTATCAAAAACATGATGAATCAGTGAAGTCTTCGCAAGGAGGTAATT
>NC_051417.1:24692770-24693008 GCF_015228065.2 Penaeus monodon | reverse complement strand
ATATAAGATATAGGTCTCACCGTCTCATATAGTTTAAAATCTAAGATTATTTTAATGTACAAGCTTAGGAGCTATAATTCAACACATGATAGGTAATATTTAACTGTTACTAAAAGGTAGAAAAGAGGCGTCACATGTTGGGTTCATAGTGACGTGCCGTGTGTTGTGTTGGGTGTTACGCGATATGTGTTTTACTTTTGTGTTAGAATTGTAGTTTTACTTTGTTCGTGAAAGTTTC
>NC_051417.1:24692308-24692726 GCF_015228065.2 Penaeus monodon | reverse complement strand
CTCATTCATATGTCAGTGTTTTACATTATCAGTCATTATGACATGTGCGTCATGTACTTGACTCTTTACTGCACGGCGTAGTATATGCTTGTTTGTTTTCAACTGAAAAAAAGTACTTCGACGGTTGGTTTAGTCTACATTCCTTTGATTTTAATAAGAGCCTCCAAGGACAGCGCCTATCTTATTATGACCAATGTGTCATTAGTTTAAAATTGAATTCTGCCCAATTCTTCACAGTGGAAGTGCGTACGATGAAGACAAGTCTGCAGAACATAGGAAAATTAGCGGATCTCTATTAACCACGAGTTGGAGGAGGAGGTTGGGGGACAGGGACTGAAAGTGGGGCAGACATCACGATTCCGAGTTCCTTCTGCCTTGGTTTGAGGGGAAAGAACAGAATCTATTGCGACAGATGTGC
>NC_051417.1:24691958-24692232 GCF_015228065.2 Penaeus monodon | reverse complement strand
TGAAATAGACATCATTCAACTTATTCATTTTAATTCTTACATTTGTCTATATAAAGGCTAGTTGTAGGTGTAGAAACTTGTACACGGAACTGTGCAAATATGCATTATGTGAGTGTGTTTAATGTGTGTATTCAGGACGTTGCCAAAGAAGCCTTATACATCAGAATCAGCTTGAATGCACTCACCCATAACAGCATGACTTGCCCACGACCTCATGGCAGCGACTATCCGTCCCAGGTCGAGGGGTCCTGACCTAGCCTGACATCTGTGCGTA
>NC_051417.1:24691668-24691888 GCF_015228065.2 Penaeus monodon | reverse complement strand
CGTGGTAGTAGTCGAAAATATGAATATGGATATAAATGATTGGAAAGGAATTCGGGATTTTAAGGAAAAGGTAGCCGATCAAACAACCAAAATCTGTTTAGCAAGAAAACGGGACATGCAGTTCACCGGTATGCGGAAAGTGTCCTTCATATCCATGAGCTCGATTGTCCTTGTCCAGATATGAATATAAATCGGAATGATAAGAACATTATGAAGAACA
>NC_051417.1:24689519-24689980 GCF_015228065.2 Penaeus monodon | reverse complement strand
CTAGTGTAAACGTCTAAACGGTGCATTAATCCTTTTTGACGTTTACCCCAAACCAACCTCAGGTTTTATCTTTTCATGAATGGAATCCTCCATAGAATAAAATGTTACTAATATGATGTATACAAAAGCTATCGTATCAACTTTATTATTATTATGTATTTCTGGTGTCTGTCTTCTATTACTGTAAAACGAAAATTTTAATGATTATGAAATACGGCAAATGCTAGAAGCTAAATTAAAATTGGACTTTATATTGCAAACAGGGATGAATCTGACGTCAGAGAAGTAAGTGTTAGCAAATGAAAACACCGGAATAGAGTGTACAAAAAACGTCTCGGATTCACGGTAAGACAATATTCTGTATAACATGATAAGTCATTTGTTAAGAATATGCAATCACTTGTGTACACTTGTATGTTTATCTGTATATTAATTCATTCGTTCATTTATAAAGATATAAA
>NC_051417.1:24689217-24689492 GCF_015228065.2 Penaeus monodon | reverse complement strand
TCTTATTAATTTCTTTAACATTTCCAGAAGACAAGTTATCTAAAAAGGGCTCGCGAAACGGATTATAAGATTTCCCCAAGAAAGTGTCTTGTTACAAAACATTCACTCACAGAACTTGTTTACTAGGCTTCATTATACGGTGAGTCTTTCCTTGGCAGAATGAGGAGGTCACAATAACAAGAATTAAGCCCCGTTAGGGCATTAAAGAACTCTTGTTAATTCAGTGTTGTTTATTTTGTATGCAGAGACAGAAAGTGTGTGTAAGAGAAGAAGGG
>NC_051417.1:24688794-24688972 GCF_015228065.2 Penaeus monodon | reverse complement strand
GCGAACTAATGAAACCGAGAACGAATGAAAGGAAAACAGACATCACTGCAAAATTCTAAGTAAATTGCAAGCGACCTTTCTCACGCTCTCATGCAAGGACAGAAGGAGAGGTTGGCATCATATCCCTAGGTTTATGACGAACATGATCAGTTACTTGAGTTACCTGTCACGACCTGGG
>NC_051417.1:24688248-24688473 GCF_015228065.2 Penaeus monodon | reverse complement strand
TTCCCATTCCAATATCAGTACCAGGACGAAACCCGGCGCGGACGACTTTCAGAGTCGTGAACCTGTTCAAGAGTGTTCAAGCATCTGTACAAAGGTCAAATTCACTTTTCCGAGATCAGCGGGGATCAGCGCGTTAAAATTTTATGTACTTGTCCTTGGCGGGGAGGATAAGTGTCCTTGTCCCTGCAATCTTGATAATAGAGTCTGCAAATGATAGGATATGCA
>NC_051417.1:24685369-24685609 GCF_015228065.2 Penaeus monodon | reverse complement strand
GTACCTTGTCTGCTCAGTATCTTTAGGCAAGATTTTACTCACCCTCGAACAGAAAATACCTGCAAACTATAAACGAATACTTTGGGTAACATCTGAGAGACAACTTTCGCTGCTCAAGACATCTGGTTGGGTGACTGTCCCGCATCTCATGTCAGAGGTCATGGGGTCAGTAGGTCTACCTCTACCAGAAACAAGCTTTGCATGCACACCGCACATACACATATGCGCACACACAGACTT
>NC_051417.1:24684964-24685323 GCF_015228065.2 Penaeus monodon | reverse complement strand
TTACTTACACACACGCACACGGCTAGAACTGGTTCTCCTCCATATTTACGACCCTACTGCGCATCTTCACTCACGTGGCCTTCACTTGCCTGTACAAGTATTTTTGTTGCCAAACCTGAGGATATTGTGTTGGGTATATATACCTCATCTCCCGCACATCTTCAGCATCCTAACGGCTTCCACACACAACAAAGATGAAGCTCGTACGTTAAGGCTTTATTCAACATTTGTTATTTTTGCTTCACTTAATTGTTGCTTTCAAATATCTATTCCAAAAATCTTGTGAGATGGTAATGCTCATGAGTAGTATGCAATTAATGTGTTGCTATATGTGTTTGTGTGAGTATGTGTATGAGTTT
>NC_051417.1:24684685-24684852 GCF_015228065.2 Penaeus monodon | reverse complement strand
GTTCATGATGCGGGGATGCATTACTCCAACATTACTTCAGTCATCTAAGAGTCCAATTTATTAACAAAAAATTCCTCCCATTCCGACGTCCCCTTGCCGTCTGCCACTTAGGCTTTCCTGACCGACCTTTTCACTCTGCCTTGTAGATCCTCGTAGCTTGCCTCCTT
>NC_051417.1:24683776-24684657 GCF_015228065.2 Penaeus monodon | reverse complement strand
AGAAGGATGCTACGCTCTTGAGTGAGACTAGCGAGAACCAGGGAGACGGCAACTTCGCCTACTCCTACTCTATTGACAATGGAATCAGTGTGGACGCTGTTGGAGCCCCAGGCGACGCAGGACAGAGCAACATCAGAGGCAGCTACACGTAAGTAATTATTACTGTTTCATTTCCCTTTTTATTTTTTTTATTTAAAGTAAGAACGTCCACGTTCCTGGGTAAGGTATGCTTGTTATATAGATTTATGTATATATAAGGAAACACGTTAGCCAATTAGTAACATGTTCCGCATCAGAAGTTTCACGTTACAAAACTATCCCAGATACGTATATTAGTATACCAATACTAACCCTACTCCTTTTTCAGCGTTCCCCTCGCCGACGGTGGTTTCGCTGTCATCAGATACATTGCTAATGAGGATGGCTTCCAACCCGAGTCCGAAATTCTCCGCTAAACTCACACCCGCCCAGTCTACACATCATACAGACACATAAATGCCCATTGTCAACTGTTGAATCCCGCCCGATGCTTATCCTCTCTGTCCATCGTCTCATTCTTACCTCTCTGTTCCTTCTACACTGTCCCCTATACTATCTACATTTACACTGTTGGTACTAAGTTTCTTTGCCCGGTCTTGCATGTACTTGTCCTCGGTCCCTTTTCCCTGGGTTTCTGGCGTCCCCGCTGGCACGGCGATGAACAGGATATCCCTGCTGGTGACACAACCAGAGATGATCACGGTCTCCTACGCCTTTACTCTACATCATCTAAAGCACACACATAAACAGCTGTCATCGGTGGCCGGAGTTAGTGTTGTTTCACCGGTGATGACTGGAAAAAAAAAGTTTGGTATTAAAAAATTTAAAAAAATGTGCCGTTT
>NC_051417.1:24682573-24682759 GCF_015228065.2 Penaeus monodon | reverse complement strand
TGACAATCTGGCAAAGGTGTCAGCACAATATCCCAAGCAAGCAGTCCCTTGCATCATGTCGCGAAAGATCAGCTCCTGCAGACAGTGTACCTCTTCTTACACACTTTTACTTTCCTACATACCTTCCTTTTCTTTTATGTGGCAATGCAGAAGGTTATTCAAAGCGTGTAACTCGTCACAGGGTTC
>NC_051417.1:24682378-24682475 GCF_015228065.2 Penaeus monodon | reverse complement strand
TTATTTTCTTGCTTTCCCTCTTCTATATTCGTCGTGTCCATCATTTTCCTGCTTTTTCGTTTTTTCTTTAACGAGGAATTTCACCCTCCCTTTAATA
>NC_051417.1:24681472-24681709 GCF_015228065.2 Penaeus monodon | reverse complement strand
CTGTCACTTACTTTAGGGCTGAGTGAAACACGAAATAAATCCCCGTAGATTCTTATTAAGTCCTCAGACAGGCCAGCGGCTGAGAGTATCGTATTCGCTACTCGACTATCGTACAGTAATACAGATGTATCGTGCCATAGATGCATAAACATAAAGTATTCTTGCTTACATAATACATATACGAGGTTATGTTCTCCACATACATAAGTACGTAATATCATCCCGTATATAATTTGC
>NC_051417.1:24680584-24680806 GCF_015228065.2 Penaeus monodon | reverse complement strand
CGGGTTTTGTTCATATGAATGTACTCTCTGTGAACACCTTTCATTCATAAAACTCATGTAATATGAAGAATGATTCTTGAATTTTAAATGTATGAATATCCATTTACAAGGTCGATTGGCAAATACCAGTAAGCATTATGTGTACAAATTTTCCTCATATAGACAACGGAAATTAAAACTGATTGATGGAGAAGTGTTAGTATACATAGGATATTGCAAAGA
>NC_051417.1:24679465-24680344 GCF_015228065.2 Penaeus monodon | reverse complement strand
TACTGCTGACTGGTTAAAAAATTCACCAGGAAATACTCGTACACCGTGGGGATGGCACAGTTTCCTTAATTACTGTTTGAAATCAGCTGCCGTTTGTTTACTGTGCATTCGGGTAACTCACAGGCCATTCATTACAGCGAGAGATGTGGCAGTGGCAGTAATGTATAAACGTAATATATGGATTCATAAGAAAAAAAGTGCTATGTGAATGCCTTATTTTTATTTTGAGAGATGTATGCGAGGCCAAGGAAAAAAAACGAAAAAGTTATTCAACAATAAAACACATGATTGTCCACCCATGCATTATACTAGCTATTTTTAGAATTGAGTACCTTTTATACACGGATGAAGTTATGGCATTTTCTTCCTTTTTCCAGTTATTCCTCTTCTTCGATTCAAGTTTTATATTGTTTTTGAAACCCAAAATACATTCTCATTTGTCAACTTACACCCACATAAAAATAGTACTTGTTAAACCTGATCACTACTCAGAATGAATTGAACAGGAATAATAATCTTGATGAGAAAAAATCTTACTTTTTTAATACAATCAAATATTTCGAAGTAATGATAAACCCAAGGATGTTAAGTTCATTATGCATTAGCCTAACATGAAACACCAGCATTGAAGAAGACGATGACTATAATGATGATTCAGAGTGCAAGGATGAAGAATCACCACATTTCCCGTTTTCTTTGCAACAGAAAGGTCAAAACTGTCAAAGGTCTCTGGTTATTGCATCATCGTCGTGTTCTCTGAAGTACAGTTAGTTCATCAAACGTCTTTTTTAAATGTTTATTGATATCATCTTATATAAATAATGTTGCAGTAAGTGTTCTTGTTAATGTTCTTGTTTCAACGTTTAAGGGTTTTCTTCG
>NC_051417.1:24675877-24676439 GCF_015228065.2 Penaeus monodon | reverse complement strand
GGCAGTAAGCATTCCAAGCTATCGACACTTTCCTTTGCGAGCAGACGATGGAAACGAAAGCTAAAGAAATGTAAACTAAATACAGGAAACCTTTTAACCCGGATCTGAATGCTTGGGCAAATAGTTAGCAAAGTCCGGTTTTCAATTTTTAAACGGTGATCTAATCCTTTTAGAAAATCCTTAACAGTGATCCGATTTATTATTATTGGCTATAGTACTTTTGGTAAAGATAATAGATATCTATGTTTATTAGATATGCAACGTTGTTCCATTCCTATCTTTCTATATGTATAGCTCCTTAATTCTTTTTTAAAAATCACGACAAATAGAGACCTTTATATTCATGTTAAGGAATGTAATTCATGAATAGTTTCAAATAAACAACAGCAATTAATAGACAGACACCTGTTCACATTAAGAATGACATCATATACTCGAGCGTCTGGTCCCGTGGGCAGCGGCTGACGTCACCGCCCGCTCATTGTTGGGGAAACACGAGACTATAATGTCATTCTCTTTCCTAACGATGCATTCACTGTCGGAAAGTTTCTGTGACGTCGTT
>NC_051417.1:24674469-24675548 GCF_015228065.2 Penaeus monodon | reverse complement strand
TCATACACTTTCTTAAGGCTACATAGCCAAAATACCCTACGAGTCGATTAAGATGGAACGACGGTGCTCAGCGCCATCAGAGTAATGAATGAAGCAGTCGAACCGGCGGCCACTGAAACGGAATGCTTAAAAAGGTTGCTTATATGTTTGCTCGTGTTTCTCTTATCACAGCGACGACATTCGATGACGTGCAGTATTCTTGATTGCGCTGAATACTGATGTGTTGAAAGTGATTTTGTGCTGCTTACTATAGGGTAATGTAATGGTTGCAATTTTAGGGTAAATAATCACCATTATAATAAGAAGTACAGTTGCGAGTTGTTTGTTTTTATTTTATAAAATTTGAATATACCAGGTTCATTCCTAAAATGCATAATGACAAATAACGATTATTTATAGTAATGTAATTAACATTCTTGACGAAAATACCTCTTTCACTATATCTAATGTAGTAATGGATAATACATCTGGTATTCCTGGATCAAGCATTTTGGCGCTATGGTTGGCTAAAGCGGCACCATGCGCACCGCCAGGTTGCGTAAGTACATCACGAGCAAATTCCAACGAGGCATTAAATATCTTAAATATATCAGCATATGATCCAAACAAAACTGCCTTATTACTCGCAAATAAATCGTTTAGAGATTTACTGAATATTGTGAAAAGGCTCGAATAGGTAACGTTTCCGCAGATATAATGGATGTCATCTTCTCTGACAAAGGCATGTTAAACAGATGTATTAAAAATTACGCTAACTAGTACGAGAGCTTTCCAGATGGCTGTGTGAACGAGGCGATCAAAGGGGAAAAGACGATGATTAAATATTAAAAGAACAACTGCTCTTTCGTGTCCTTTCCCACCGTTATTCGTGGCCTCATGGGCAGTTGAATATTCATCTAAAAATTCAAATGATGAAACCTGTAATGCATCCAGTAATAATCATATGCAATATGTTAACTATATGTATGTTATCAAGCCATTCTAAAAACAAATAACTTCAAATCGTGTACTATTAAAAGATGTAAGACTTAATAATTATTAAACTTTGTAATTATGCCCAAATCAAGATTATATTGGTA
>NC_051417.1:24673075-24673307 GCF_015228065.2 Penaeus monodon | reverse complement strand
TTAATATTTGACTTCCCCAAACATTTGTCACCTGTCATCGTAAATAATCCCCCAGCTTCAAAAACTCTCACTCGCACATTTTACGCACAGAATGAAGTTCGCAAATGCGTCAACCACAGATTTAAAATGTCACTGTTATTTGTGGTTTTCTTTGATTCACCGTCGTTTACATCTTCTACCCAGCGGGACCTTCCTGTAGCCTTGACAACCGATCTTTGTGGTTCCAGGTTAA
>NC_051417.1:24672484-24673048 GCF_015228065.2 Penaeus monodon | reverse complement strand
AATAATTTCCTGGGGAAATCCGTGACAAGGATGTAGATAACTGAGGTCTGTCTCACAAAAGAGTATTTCATGCAGTAGATTTTGAAAACGGAACAGATAGAAAAACTATTTAAAAAAAATAAAAAATCATTATATATCGATGGTATGTATTTCAACATCTTCAAGGTTTTAACACCACTTCTTTCATACCATAAGCAACATCGTTTAAGGCCATACACTAAGGGATTAGCACATATGTCAGAAAAACAAACATGCAGAGATATTATACTAAGTTGGCAGTGTGTCTGTGTCAAGGAGAATCTAGAGAAAGTTTTCATCTTAAAATAAAACAGACGTGTTGTGCGGAAGATACTATTCCTGCAACAAGCAAAGCATCATATTTTAGCTCAATTATGAATTATACGACAATCCTTTTGAATGACGAATTGAATCTAAATTATTCACTAATATATTATTGAACATTTCTGCTGGACATAGCTGTAATATATATGCAAGAATGATTTTATCAAAAAAAAATATTAGACAGGAATATAAAAACGTTTTTTAATACAGTGTTTTATTGGA
>NC_051417.1:24671008-24671669 GCF_015228065.2 Penaeus monodon | reverse complement strand
AGACTGACAGCCGATTATAAATCATTTGCATTTAAAAGCATTACTGTGCACCTGTGATAACAACCTGGTTTGCCCTTGACCCAGTGCAACCTCCCGGAAAAGCGCTATGTCATCTTGTTATATCTCTCTCCTCTGTCTGTAAAGGAAAGACAATCGTATAATCATTTCGCGCATCCTTTTCTCCAGGCCCTGTGAATCCCCTGAAGGTGTTGGGTTGAGTCAGCGAGTGGGATCGAAACCTCTGTCTATTCTCCTTATGAATTTTGTGTATGAATTTTATAAGAGGATGGGTGGGGGGGGGTGGAGGGAGTTGAAGGAGGAGATAGCGAAGGAGTAATAAGAGACGATGAAAGGGGGGGATGAAATAAGGAGGGGGGGTAGGAATGGATAAGAGGGAGAGATAAAATACGGGAATTTGTGGGAGAATGGTAGGAATGTGGTTAAGAGGGAGATAACAGATGGAGGACAGAAGTGTTGGAAGGAAAGTAGGCGAAAAAGATGAATAACAGAAGGGTGACGTAGAGAAAGAGTAGATAAATGAGAGAGATAAAAGATGTGGGATGCTAGAAGGACGGAAGCAGCGGTGAGATGAGATAGGAAAGATAGAGGACGAGAGGGAGGAAGAAAAGGATGTATATGTTGGGAAAAGGAAGTGGTGAAC
>NC_051417.1:24670825-24670970 GCF_015228065.2 Penaeus monodon | reverse complement strand
AAAAGGGTTGTGTTGCAGATGAAGAGAAAGAGAACAGAATGGTAGAAGGTGGTAAGATGGAGGAGGAGAGGGTGTAATAAAACAGGGAGATAACGTAGGTGTAGACAGAGGTAACGTAAGGAAAAGGACGTTTGTAAGCTCGCGA
>NC_051417.1:24667207-24667566 GCF_015228065.2 Penaeus monodon | reverse complement strand
AGATGAACAGTTTATTTTCAGGAAAAGATCTCCAAGAACTAGCAATTCACCAGGGTAATCGAGTTCAAAAGTGAGTAAGCGCTTCACCTGTATTGAAGAGGTGACATATTCTCACATATGTTGATAAAAGGTATAGAAGTGTGTGGAATTTAATTTTGGAATCAAATTTGCAGCCGTGTGATGTAAGTACTATTGCGCAAAGACGAGTATAGAATTAAGTATTCTGAAGCAAATTAGAGCTGTTGATGTATTAGGAAAAGACGGGAACTTATTACAGATTTCTACCATCAATGTTAGATTCGAAACACCTGCTCGTAGCCAACTGCTAAATATACATTTCGGATCTCTTCTAAAATATG
>NC_051417.1:24665396-24665864 GCF_015228065.2 Penaeus monodon | reverse complement strand
TCAAAAACAGCAAAGATACTGATGGTATTGAAGGGCAATTTTACACCTGTATCCATGAGGAGCAATAAACATGGAAACGAAAAACATAGAATAATAACCCATGCATCCATAAACAGCGCCGGCAACATCAAACGACCATGCACTCACATAGCGGATGATATGTGTCCCGCATGCATATCTAAACAACATCAGGAGACACTAACACCTCCATTTTACAAGTTCCGGGACCGGCTGTTTTAAATCACATCACAATAAATTCCCATCTTTATGAAATCTTGTGCGTATATTACAGCAGTACAGCGAGGGGTCTCGTTCGCTCGCCGGGGAGAGAGGTTCAAGGTCGCCATGCAGATAGACAAACCTTATGGCTGACTGTTCTGTCCGGAAAGCTCTATGTCACCCGGGCTGCTTTGGAAGGCCTTGGAAACTTCCTGCGACGGTGGCGGGGTGGCTGAAGAAGATATTTCT
>NC_051417.1:24662213-24662317 GCF_015228065.2 Penaeus monodon | reverse complement strand
GAAACCATTGATGGGTTTTGTGGTTAATACGTCATGTTTTTTTCCCCGATTTACAGCTTGAAAGATTAATTGCATCATATGGTCGTTTAGATGCCTTGATTTTT
>NC_051417.1:24660479-24661335 GCF_015228065.2 Penaeus monodon | reverse complement strand
ATCTAGTTAAGGAAGTGGAAAGACTAATTATAAACGTTATTCGATTTCTCACCAGAAGTCCTGATTTCGACTTGAAACTAAAATGTCATGCTTCTAGAGGCGCACAACTGCAAACTTTAAGCCACCCTACAGCATGGCTTATTCACTGATTAGACTGTCATTGTACGATGCGACTTACATGCATTGGTTTAATGAGCTTTCATGGATATTTTTATTTTCTTTTTTCACTTACAAAACGTCATCTACATCTGACTGGGATGGATGTTAGGTGAACAACGACATATTTCTTAATTTACTTTTTTATTGAATGGAAAGCCGTATTTCTATTGTTTTATATTAACAAATACTGTCGGTATTTAAATCTGTACATAGTGTCATAGCTTATTGCAGTTTTATCACAAATTAGAATACTTTATGTAAATAAACTGTATCTCTACGAGATAATCTCCACTATAATTACATTTTGCCAATCTAAGTCTTGGATGAAATATTAATTTGTGGTAAATATTAATTTTGCCTTTTTATTTTACTTTTATGTGCATTTATAAAATGTATAAATACATGAATGCGAGTATATATTTCTCACCTTTTTTTTTCTGGCACTTTCATCTTTTCTTTTAATGCATTTATGTACCGACATTATTTTTATTTTTAACCCTTCTTTAATATTATTCTAATTTTATCAGTTCGGATATTATTTTTTCATCAATCAGCATTTATTCAATTAAATCTGAATATCATCGTCCACTTCGTAAAGTGTGTTTGTTTTTTATATATATTATTACTACTTTTGTGAACCAAATAAAAATAACTTGAATTTTGAGTTAACATATGCACTCCCTTCTACATAAATAGA
>NC_051417.1:24659725-24660211 GCF_015228065.2 Penaeus monodon | reverse complement strand
ACCTTTATTGTTGAAAATGTTCAACCTGAATGAAAGAAAATCATATGCCAAGGAACTGGCAAAAGAAAAGAAAAGAAAAAACTGCATATACATCCATTAACACTTTATACAGAGAAAAAACAAAGCCTAATAAAATCTTTAGAATCAATTAAACGTTCAAGAAATATAATAATACAATCAGCACTTGATAATATTCAAATAAAGAAAATGTATAACTGCCACATCATAATTCCAAAGAAACACAATATATTTAAAAAAAATCAAGAACTTTAACTTAGACAATGATTACTTGTGACATGCTGAGATGCCAAATCATGAAAGAGTCAAATCCAACACAACTGAAATAATCATTATTCAGCATATAAATCCCAAATATACAATTGCATACCCTACAAATGCCAACAACGCAACACAAGACAATACTATCCCATGACACCTTGGTCTCCGCTGGATAAATTTGTCATAATCCATATATACTAAGACAAC
>NC_051417.1:24659228-24659468 GCF_015228065.2 Penaeus monodon | reverse complement strand
CTAAGACACTCAAATTAATTTATTTCTAATCAGTTAACAAAAAACATACTTTCCATAAATCTGATTCTCCACAGATGTCAATTTCATATATTATCACAATTTCATATAAAAAATGACTATACAACGTGTTTCAACACTCATGAGCCGCCAAAAACAAGACAAAACGACATATAACAGACTCCTTTACATTAATCTTCATTGTGTACACTTAGACTATAGAAAATATCCTATTTCTCATAA
>NC_051417.1:24657665-24658585 GCF_015228065.2 Penaeus monodon | reverse complement strand
TAGCCTTGATCACATGAACCTTCGCTCCTACACAACGCAACAGCCCCTTGCACCTAAGAATCTGCAAGTAGTGTATCCCCTTCACCTCTGGTCCGACGATACCCACTGAGTCATCGTAATATTTTTTCTTCATTTCTTCTGCTAATGTACGGAATAATGTGTCCTCCTTTGACTTGCATCTCTGCCGGAACTTTATATTATTTCTCTTTCAAATAGTTTAGTCTTATTATTTAGATAATGGTTGATATCTTCCTCAATCTTCTTTGGTGAAAGGGCTCCAGGTAGGCAACTTTGCCCCGGCTTTTTATGCGTTAAAATCTCTTGCCCTGTAGTGTGCTTTGTATCCGTGTGTGTAAGCATAGAGAGATGCTTGTAGATACAGGGTTATGTTTGTGTGTTTATCATTCAATGCTATTTTCTGTCATTTTCCCAATTTGTCTGTTTTATTTCATCTTTTAATCTGTTTAATCTTCTTTAAAAAGATATATTATCGAAAAAGCATGGGTCACCGAGATAATCACTATCGGTTGATATCTCCTTATATATTAAATGTCTTTCATGACGTGGGTCTTTTTGGTGTACTCCCTTTTTGATGCGATTTTTATCACTGACGACATGAGTTTTAACGATAGTTCTCTTTAGTATATATACCTTTTAAAGGCTAATATAACCATGAATTTACTTCCTGATTCGAGTCTAACTGCACAGAAACGTGGGTATTCACTTGGAAAATAATTGAAATAACACGATAAACAAAGTGAAAATATATAAAGCAATTAGAGTGAACTGGTGAAGCAAAATAATAGACTGGTAACTATTTTTAAAAAAAGGAATACATTTAGTCCCAAAAAACAGAAACGCAAGCAACTCCTATACTCTGCTAGCGCAGCGCTGTTGCCAAGGGATCGGAGGTATCCAAA
>NC_051417.1:24656238-24657309 GCF_015228065.2 Penaeus monodon | reverse complement strand
TTGTATATGTAAATTTGCCATACTGGAGCCTTCCCTATAACCTATTGCTTGGTACAATCTGTATAGCATCGAGGGATAAGCTTTCCACGGCAAATTTGCTTGGATGGACTGAAAAATAATCAGAAATAGATACGCTTTGACAGGATAATCCTTGCGCACTCTTCAGGGTAACACTGATACAAAGTAAAAATAAAAAAAATGCTGTCCTACAGGATCCATACGCTATCCTACAAAGTGAATTTCACGGGATTTGCAAAGGGTGAAGGCAAGGAAGGTGGTGTGCAATGGTGTGGACTCATGTGCGTTCACACAAACAAAGACATTCCTTTAATGTGAGGTGTGCTTTAGGAACATTAGGTAAAAGAAAACGTAGTTTTTACATGGAGTAAATCTTAGACGGGATCGCGAGCTGCAGGCTAGATTCGAAACCTGAAATTATGAAACCGAAGCTGGATTCGACATTTCAGATTTCAGCCGAGACGAAAACTGCGTAACTGAGTCCCACATTGAAACCCGATCGGTCAGAAACGAAACTCCTAACGCGCAAATAGAATCAAAATCTTTAGAAGTATGATAAGCCCCATGAGTAACTGAAATCCTAGAGGGTCAAATTCAACAAAAAAAGATCCCTTAAAACCTATAAAAACGTAGAGATAAGACTTCAACGCTAATTGATGAAAGCGAAACCGAACCCAAGATGCACGAACTCGAAATTCCGAAGCAAACCGTCCTCTTTTGGGAATGGCGAGCGCGCGGAACATCCTGGTCGTCATGCTCTTCTGCCCTCTTGACGAGCCCCGAAGACCACGTCCATCTTCCTACCCGAGGGGCTTGAGGTGGGCGTGATTACGGGGTCCTCTTCGGATGGGGCCATACGTCTCCCTGGCGGCTCAAGAGGAAAAAAAGGGAGATTCGAGGTTGGGAACGAAAATCTGAAGGCTTTCAGTGATTTGGTTTGATTGTGTAGACGGGTAGATAGATATGCGATATAACACACTGCACAATGGTATGGAAAACCCTAAACCACCAAGTTCTGTTCCAAACTAGACTCCTGTTGAGACGGGTAGACCA
>NC_051417.1:24655835-24656189 GCF_015228065.2 Penaeus monodon | reverse complement strand
TTCTCGATATTGGACGTTTTCAAGTTATGCTAAACCAGGATATGCAAGCGACCAAGGGTTATGACTATCATTAAGCCGTATATTCGTCTTCAGACTTTATCTACTGATCTCATAGCAATTAAAAAAGTGCTATATTAGTTGTTTATATACTCGTATTTGTTTTTTAATATTTTTAAAAATTACTTTTGCGTGCGTCATATATCTATATTCTATATAATATCGTTAATGGAAACAAGACGTTTATCGACGCACACTATGCCATCAACTGAAAGTCTCTTAGAAGATTAAAGACATTACAGTTTATTGCAAAAGAATATAATCTGTTTTGTCCGTTTTCAGAAGAAATCTAAACGG
>NC_051417.1:24654925-24655176 GCF_015228065.2 Penaeus monodon | reverse complement strand
CTTGGTCTACACTTGAAATATCAAAAGAACACCCACTTCATTCTCAGCTTAAATGTGATATTTCCTTTTCTCGAAATGACTTCGCAGTAATCAGCTGACATTTACCAGCATGGATGAACGGCCATCTCGTTCTCCTTGAACTTGAATTAATAAAGTTGCATCAGCGTTTCATGAAGAAAATTTTCACTCAAACTCGATGCTCAGCTCTATTTGGTCAAGTTTATTTCATTTTGAGATAATACAGTTATTCT
>NC_051417.1:24653070-24653895 GCF_015228065.2 Penaeus monodon | reverse complement strand
GGTAGGGGGGGTGGGTAAAGAAAAAAGATACATGCCACATGATTAGCCAGTCATCTGATAAGTCTGACCTGAAAATCATAGTTCAAAATATTGTTTCAGGTGGATGTGCTTAACAATTGTGAATTCTATTGTTCTTCCGTTAATTCTTCTGCAAGAAAAAATAAATAAAAAGGTGTGAAAACAGAATACTGAACAAAACTGTACATAAATTTTAGATAAAATACATTTGTAACCACAGCGAGCAATAATATTAAAGGAAGGAAATTTACATTACGATTTTATCAAGCGCGAAAAAGTTGATAGAGGGGAAAAAACACCAACAAACTCGTGACTCCGATATGACTCACTTCACAAGGAATTAAAGCCTGATATCGAGTTAAAATATGGAGTGAAGAGTGAGTCAGAGAGCGTCCCCGGCCCGACCCTCCAGTGACTCTTAGATCACCATCAAGTTCTTCCTCCTCGCTCTAAAAACAGGATCTTGACCATTTCCTGTTGGGTTCATCCCCCCGTTCCAGAGACCATCCGACCAGTCCATCTGCCCGCCCGCCCGTGAGACTCCCACGCCCATTGCCACCCAACACAGCCTCACTAACGACCTCTGACATATCCGGCGAGACCGCGGAAGATTTAGGCGTGAGGACGGGGGGGCAACACCCCTCGGAACACTAAGGAGTCTGGCCTCGGGATCGGGTATATATAGCTCTTTCGCGACCTCACAGGCAACACTCGTACTCGACACTACAGAGGAACCATGCAGCTGGTGAGTGCACGGGATACGGTGCTCTGGATCGGATTTGGACTGTGTTACAAAAAGATATTGTT
>NC_051417.1:24651549-24651694 GCF_015228065.2 Penaeus monodon | reverse complement strand
AGATTTATCAAATTTCGAGATCCTTCTGGTGTTTATTTTTTCTACCACACGCACACACACGCACATATATATTCAATCTCTACCTCCAATCAGTAAGTACAATGCAGTCACTAACCTTGTGCCGCCATCTTCTTGCCCAGTTGGT
>NC_051417.1:24650320-24651517 GCF_015228065.2 Penaeus monodon | reverse complement strand
CGCCTCAGTTCGGCAACCAGTATGGCAATCAGTTCGACCGCCGGGATCGCGTGAACTACCGTCCCATCGCCATCCTGAGGGACGATCGCCAGGACTTCGGCGATGGCAACTTTAACTACCAGTTCGAGACCGAGAATGGCATCAATGTGAATGCTCGCGGAACACCAGGGTCGAAGGGCCAGAGCAACATCGAGGGATACTATAGGTAGGTTTTCTGGTGTTTTTGTTTTTCATTTGTGTATATAATGTGTTCTTGCACTTTGTAGTGTAACAGGATTAGTTTGGGGCCATTCATTTGCAAAGAATAATTATCTGTGAAGTGCCTGCGTGTTTCTATCAGACATCCAATATTAGTAACATATTAACACTATTGTAAAAAAAAAAAAAAGTAAAAGTGCATTACAAAGGATGTGGTAAATGTGCTAAAAAGCATTGTATTTTAAACAATTCGCAAATGGTCTTGGGAACAACGGCTCTGCATATTTCTCGTAGCATTGCGACTATCACTCGTGTCAGAGGTGAAGAGGATGAGGCACAGTTGAAAGGTTAAGAGATTTAGAGGATTTATCACATGAGTAAGGGTTTGCCCAATAGTGATGGGTCGTTCGTTACAGAAGACTGGCCTTCGTGTTCTGACATTTGAAAGAGTATGGCATCTCTTTTGCATCTCCGAACAAAGGAACAGAATAAATTTAGCTTAGAAACTAGCCCAGAGTTTGCATTCTTCGTCAGCGAGAAGTTTTGACAAAAACTGAAATCAAAAACTCTCTCTCGCTTTAATAAGGCATTTCGGAAAGGCAGCTATACTAGAAACTGCTTGTACTTTTTTAAACTATTGGGAAATGACCGCGTGCTTTATGATTTTTAAGGTGATTTCAGATTTAATAAAGCGGGAACATTTTTAATTGGGGCAGTTCATTTCCAAATTATGCAAATGGCAAAAGTTCTCGGTGACTGGGAATGCTATGTCATCGAGAAAGCATAGCATTTTGCAAGAGAGGTAATGTGCATACTACATATTTGTGTGTATACTTTCGTTTGGACTTGTTTGTGTATGGGCGGGTGGATGGGGGGATTTCTGTGTTAGCGTTTACATGTCTCATGATGCATTTTCTCTTTACTTCAGGTTCCCCCTCGAAGACGGCACCTTCGCCGAGGTTCGCTACATCGCCGACGAGTTCGGATTCCGCGCTGAGT
>NC_051417.1:24649917-24650284 GCF_015228065.2 Penaeus monodon | reverse complement strand
ACGCCATCGAACAGATCCGCTTTGCTGAAGAACAAAGGCGTCGAGGAATCACCTATTAAAATGGATGTAATTTTATCAGATTTTGATAGATGATGACGGCCTACAGTGCTGTTAGACTGAGTCGCGAAATATGATTTTTCGAAAGGATATTACTAATGTTTTCTTTTCTTCTCCAAATTCACATGATCTTAAGCAAGGAGTCATTGAATATTTCGCACAATATTCAGTATTTATTTTTCATAACTCTACCAAACAAAAATGAAAACATTTAACATTTCTACCTAACATATTACTAGCTCTCGTCCTTGTACAGTTTTGGCAAATAAAATGAAGAGGATAATCAGACTGATGTAATTTACCTATTGCA
>NC_051417.1:24649280-24649642 GCF_015228065.2 Penaeus monodon | reverse complement strand
GAAAATGTACTCTATACTCTCTTCTTCTGTGAAAGTTTTGACACTTTTATATTAATCCCACGCTACTCCGAAGTGCGAATTTAGTCGCGATTTATACAATACCGTGAGAGAGTGAAGAGAAGGAGGTCGGGCGAGTGTGTACATACACTGCTTAACTTGAATGTTTAAGGTCATTGAAAAGGCGTCATGATATTGTACATGTTTTGTAGTCCGGCGATTTAGCTTCAATATCTTATCTATTATCCCTATGGCAGTTGGAAGAACATAATAATTAGCGAATAATGAGGGACATCGAGCGCCTGATAAAAGACTGAATCTTGTACAATATTACGGATGTGTGTGTCTGTCCATATTGACATATA
>NC_051417.1:24646990-24647373 GCF_015228065.2 Penaeus monodon | reverse complement strand
ACATCCTTTTATATGTTAATGCTAGGCATTGTTAGCCTGAGATCAGGATCTGTTAATCCGATTTTACAGTGCATGGTTCCGCGTCGTGGCCAAATACGATGCGTTGCCTTGAATCTCAGTCGACTTATGTTTTCCATGGGGCCTTTCACACTACAAAGACACTATAGAGTCACATTACATTGGTGTCATGGCACAGGGTTCCATTCATGGCTTTCCGCGGGTTTGTCCATTGCCGCATCATGCTTCTACATAACATGGTGGAGGTTTTGTCTGCACATAACCTTTATTAGACTGTTTATGCGGGCGATAAGTATAAGCATTTCTTTCATAAAGGATCGTAACACTTTATCAAATATCGCTGAGCATTCCAAAAGAGCTTTACG
>NC_051417.1:24646807-24646950 GCF_015228065.2 Penaeus monodon | reverse complement strand
TTGTCTTGATTATTTTTCTCAGACCATTCTGCCAATATTCTGTGATTTTGTGCTCGAGTGTATATACACATTTGTTCCGAATTAACCGCAAACCCACCACACGACGCGCTTTCCTGCTGGTGTGTAGGCTGCGCAGCCGACCA
>NC_051417.1:24646373-24646568 GCF_015228065.2 Penaeus monodon | reverse complement strand
AGTCTTTCGGGGAACTGACATCCAACGGCCGATGTTGAGGACGATGTATATGATTCATACTTCTAACAGACCTAATATTCTGTAAATGTTGCGACAATTATGAAAAAACTACAAAGACAGCCATGCAAAGAAATCTAGATACTTTCATTTGCACTTAATGTGCAGCTGGTAGTATCACACACACATGCAATCAAC
>NC_051417.1:24645460-24646237 GCF_015228065.2 Penaeus monodon | reverse complement strand
TCATTATATGTAATCACACGAGATCATACAGTAGAACCGTATGACAACACAAGAAACATGCTAGGTCTTTACTTTGACATTATCCACATGTGCAGCATAAGCAATGTGAAACCCAGCACTTACACTTTCAAAAGAATCCTTTGCTCGAAAGCCCAAACAAATCAGACATACAAGGTAGAAAAAATACAGAATAAAAACAAATATATATACACTAACATATATAACTGCCTAAACCAATACAGAACTTGAACTTGAATAAATACAACAGAAAACTATTAAATACGTGTGAACATATACGTAGCACAAACACCCGAGATTGCCTACGACAGGAAAACAATCCGCTATGGTAACAACAATATACAATGACGCAAACGCAATTGCAAATACGGGGCCTTTCATACTTTTTCATCTCTTTCCAATGGTTTCATATGCTCTCCTTATTTATTCATATATTCATGCTGGTTTATATAAACCATTTAGTGAATATGATATATTCAGCTATGAGACAAAGCTAATCACTGATCACTTTTTGCGCTTGAAGAACCCTGGTCCTAAACACCCTGTTACTGAGAGAGTAGGTCGGATAGTCGTATCCTTATCAAACTCTAAAGATGTAAACGGCGTGGATTTGCATCCAGTATATAACTACTTAGGAGGGAGCTGACAGCCTTTGGAAAAGTGTCAGTTATATACCTAAGTTATTGGTACAGATGATTCCCTTCTTTAAAGAAGATCTATCAGAAGTGAAGATATGAAGAGATGCTGAACATGGCCGCA